>NC_089652.1:16807083-17120000 GCF_037042795.1 Molothrus aeneus | reverse complement strand
AGGGGTTTTTTTCTTTTTTTCTCTTTTTTTTTTTTTTTTTGTTTGTTAGAGTGTACGTGAGTGTGTGTGTGTGTGTATTCACAATCACACAGGGCCTAAACAAGCAATAGCAAGTTAGATGAGGGCTTCAACTCTTCAGAAAAATCTCATTATGTGAAGAGTGAAGGGGCTCTGTAGGGAGCATTATGGAAATATCTGGGTTTGATTTAATGAGGCTCTGCACATTGGTGGAATATCAACTTAACAGAGAAAAGTCTACCCGGGGTGTCCAAGTTACCAAAATGAAAATTGGCAATTGAGATGATAAGAAAGTGGCTTTCTTGTGCGAAATCACTTCAGGTAAGAGAGATAACATTAAATAACATACATTCTATGCACCAAGAACAATGTTTTATGTACCAAGTCTCTTATCTGTCTCTTCTAATGACTTCCCTTAGCGGGTTGTTAGTACTTGACAGCAGGTCTCTGTGCGGGGAACTTTTTTCCAATTCCACATTCAAAGGAGGTCCATCAGAGAACATGATTGGCAATTTTCGTCATAATCTGCACATTATTAGCATCAAAATTGACATGGCAGTAACACTGGTGGTTTTTGATGTGCCTCTCTTCAAGTTCAAGGAAGTCCCTCCAGTAGCAATGGTTTGGTATAGCAGGTCTCAGTTACCCAGTGGTGGCTTTTATGAGGCAAAGGCGCGATAGAGATGCGTGAGAAATAAATCCGAGAGCCGTTTTACCGAGAGAAGAAAAAGACGTCGAGAAAAATAATTAAATTTAGAAAAGTGTCTGGAAGGTAAATGCTTCAGGACTACAGCCTACACCTAGAGAGATTCAAGTATTTCCCAGATAGCGTGGATTATGGTAGTTAGAAAGCGTGATCTTAAAAAATGCCTCTCCCCATCCCGACAGTGTCACACTTCCCCTCCCGTTACTGGCCCGGACGCGGCTGCCTCATTAGCTACCGCTTGTCGTACGGAAATACTCGAGACATTTCCCATTCACTCCAACTCAAACCGAAATAATAATAATAATAATAATAGTAATAATAATAATAATAATTAAAAAATTAAAATAAGGCCAGAAACACATTCCCTTGCGCCGGCTGCCCCTCCCTGCCCCCGCGGGCCCGGTTGCCTGCACCCCGCGAAGCCCGGCAGCGCCCGGCAGCGAGCACCGCGGGGCCGCCTCCGCGGGGGCGCGGGACCGGCGGGGAGGGCCCTCCCCGCCGGTCCCGCGCCCCTCAGCGGCGGGGCGGTCAGCAATAAAAAAATAGACAGAACTTTTTGGCCGAACGCGGGGGCGCCCCCCGCCCCGACCCCCCCCCATCCCCCCGCGACTCCCTCTACAAAACGCCCCGGGCTCGGCCGGGGTAGTTATCTGGTGAGCGGCGCCTCCTCCCGCTGGTCCGGCGAGGCCACCGCGGCCTTGCTGAGCACGGCGGCCGAGTAGGGCAGGAAGCCGCTCTCGGAGCGCTGCCCCGCCGCCGTGCACGGGAACTCGGCGGCCGCGCCGCCCCGCGAGCCCAGCGCCGAGGCCGCCGCCGCCGCCGCCGCCGCCGTCTGGCTGCTGTGGCAGCTGAGGCAGGAGCAGGGCGCCGAGCCCCCCGGGGGCCCCGAGCCCGCCGCCGCCGCTGCCGCCGCCGCCGCCGCCGCCGCTGCCGAGGCGGCCGCGCTGCTGTTGAGGCCGGCGGCGGCCGGGGTCTGGTAGAGGCCGGGGTGTCGGAAACTGCAGAGCAGCTCCGGGCGGGAGTAGGGGTGCGAGAGGGCGCGGAAAGTGTCCAGCGGGCGGATGGAGGTGGCGAAGGGCGCGGCGGCGGCCCCCGAGGCGGCGGCGGCGGCGGCGGCGGCCGTGACCCCGACGTGCGGGTAGTAGTGGAGCGGGACGTGGGAGTGGAAAGGGTAGGGCAGACTGCCCGTGGCCGCCGCGTGGGTCATCATGTAGGTGTAGAAGCTGGGGTCGGCCGGGTGGGGCCAGGACATGGCCAGGCGCTGCCGCTTGTCCTTCATCCGCCGGTTCTGGAACCACACCTGCGGGGATACAAGCACAGCGCGGCCTTAGCTCCGCTCCACTCCGCGCCCCGCTCCACTCCGCGCCCCGCCGCACCCGTTCCCGCGGACACCGGCGGGCACCCACCAAAACACATTGCCAAGGCTTCCAGGCGACCCCTCTCTCTCCCGGAGCAATCTCCCGTGACCGTGCCCGAGGGGAGCGGTGGGTACGGCCCTCCCTCTACTCGAGAGGGACCCCTTCGATCCGAAATAATGTTTCCCTTCCAATCGTCCCGTCCTCCCCACTCAGGACTCTGTCTTCACGGTACTGACCCTCATTCATTCCCCCTACGTTTATTCTCTCCCCTCTTCACTTTAGGAAATAGGCTAACGCGATAAAAACTGACGGGAAAAATAAAAACAACAGTAATGACAATAACTTTTTAAAAAGCAAATGAAAAGTGTCGGATGCAGAAAAGCAAACGAGCACGAGTGGTGCTCATAGCTATGGGCCCCGAGAGTCCTCCAACCGGAGATCCCAGCCGGCCGCGGCCCGGGATGCTCGGGGCAGCCGCGGCTCTGTGGGGCGCGGAACGCGGCGTACCTTGATGGTGGTTTCGGGGAGGTTGAGGGCGGCGGCCAGCTCGCAGCGCCGCGGCCGCGACACGTAGTTCTCGCGGTAAAACTCCTTCTCCAGGCGGGCGATCTGCTCCCGGGTGAAGGCGGTGCGGTAGCGGCGCACCTGGTCGGCCCCCGCCGCCGAGCCGCCCAGCGCGCCGCCGCTGTGCAGGCTGCCGATACCGGCGGCGGCGGGGGCGGCGGGGGCGGCGGCGGCGCTGGGCGTCGGGCTGCTCTCCGCGTAGCCTGCGGGGCGAGGGCACGGTGGTGAGAGCGGCAGACTCGCTGGCCCCCCAGTCCTCCCGACCAGGCCGGACCGGGCCCGCTACGCCCGTGCTCAAGGCCAGCTGTCATTCTTACAAATCCCCGCTGCTAACAGAATCGATAAATTTGGATTTGGATGTTGTTTGTTGGTTATTGTTTGTTTGGTTGGTTGGGTTGGGGTTTTTTAATCCTTCGTAACTGCTTTATTTTCAGATGGGGTGGGCTTGGAGACTGCAGGGCAGCCGAGCTCAGGGGAGAGCGGGCGAGGGCGCGGGCCGTGGCTCGGGGCCCGGGCTCGGCGCTAGCCTGTTCCCCTTCGACTGCCGTTCTTTAGTTTCGTTTGAGACACAAAATAAAAGTAGCCATAAAACCCCCCCTTTTTTTTTTTTTTTTCTCTAGGGTTACGTCGAGCATGCCTTCCTTTCTCTGGCACATTTGACGAAAAAGGCATGCACTGTGGCGCCTAGGAAATCCACCGTTCATCTCCCTACACCTCCCCAGTAATAACCTCCACCTCCTGCAATAGTAACAACCACCGTCCATCACCGTGCCCCGCTAAGAACGGGGAAGGAGACAAGGCTGCTTCAAAACGCCTCTTACAAGCAGAGGAAAAGTGAACAAAGCCAAATTAGCCCGAGGTGGACACAGACAGCACGTTGCATATACACAGAGAAGGACAAGCACAGTCAAATGCGGGCAGTTTCCTCGCATTCCCCCCTCT
Source organism: Molothrus aeneus (assembly GCF_037042795.1). Taxonomy (NCBI): domain Eukaryota; kingdom Metazoa; phylum Chordata; class Aves; order Passeriformes; family Icteridae; genus Molothrus; species Molothrus aeneus. The sequence goes on along the minus strand of NC_089652.1, from coordinate 17,116,412 downwards.
CTCTCTCTCTCTCTAATTTAATCTATGTATATACACTCATATACAGCTCAAGAGACACCGAGAGCTCCAAGAGCGCGGGGAAATACACGGAGAAAGCTTTGCCTAAATATAGGTGGGTGGATATTTGTGCCCACCTATATTCTGGATATATATCTACATATCAATGGATTTGGGCATGCACACACACACGCGAAGGCACCGGCACAGGAGCTGCCGGGACGGTGTATCTCGGCTATTGGGGTAGAGCAGTAATTGTAATAATATTTTACAGCCTGGAGCTCTGTCTTCGCAGAAGAGAGAGCGCCGATGCAGAGGCCGGCAACTTTGGCGGTGGCAGTGGGTTTCCTCTGGTTTTTAAAGCCGGTTGGCAAAGCGCGGGGCTTAGATGAAGATGATAAAGGAAGAGTTACCTTTGTTACTGTTTTCCTTCAGCTGGGAGGAAGTCAGGCTGGCCGGGGAGCGGAGCGCGGAGCAGCCCACCTCCACATCACTGTTCATATCTGCCTCTTGAGCAACTTCGGAATAAAGGCTGATTTTCTTCCTGCTTTCCGACGGCGGGATTTCGGAGGAGACAGTGCTTTCACTGCTCGGGTGCTGGAGATTGAATAAAGTGTCTATTTCAAATTTGCCTTTGGCGGAGATGTCCCCTATAGCGCTGTGCAGGGAGGCGGCAGTCAGTCTCGGGCTGAGGCGACCACTGTGCGGAGAATTTTCAAGGGCCTCCAACACCGCATTTCCAGCTGAGTCTGACAAATTCGAGAGCCTTTTGCCAGCTGTAGGGCTGTGCAGCCCTCTCTCCATCAGGATCATCTCTTTTCTTATTCTTTCCATCATCTCAGCTTTATAAAAAATGTCAAAGTTGCAGGGCTGGTCCTGTACTAATGATGAGCTGCAGCAGGGGCTAATTCACATTCAGCCCGGCAAGTGTCTCTAAATATTATTATCTGTTTTTGAGGGAGGTGTAAAAATTGTGGGATGCCAAAGCGAGGGAATGACTGGTCAAAATGACCCATACATCCTTTCTAGCCCGAAATGTCATTCATCAAAAAGTGGTGCTCGTCATTAAGGTACGAATGACGCTGTTCGAATAATCATTTATTGTAACAGGTTTATAAGCAAATAAATACAAGCTCCTGTCAGTGGATAATGAAGGCGGCTTCAGAGCAGACAAATATATCCAGGTGGAAAGAAAGAAAGACAAGAAGTGAGGAGTAAAGCTCCTGTCCTTAGCTTGATCAGATCCTGCTTGAATTGCTCTGGGGTTTGGCCTCTGGGGTGGAATTGACAGTCTGATTAATAAAATGAGCTGTGCAACATTTCCCCCTTCATTTAGGTGCATCATTATGCTCTGATTTTTGTTTTGTTGCCTTTTAGGTCCTAATGATGCAGCTTCTTTCTCATTTGTCCTCGGACAGAACTACATGCTAAATATTAGATAATACTTTTCTTTATTATTATTTCTGAGGCGAATTTTAGATCACAAGGCATGGAAGTGCTCAATAGGACTAGAGGATCGAGAAGCTCCTGCTGCTAATATCTCTTTACTTTTCCCTTCCATTTCTAGACCACTTTAGTACTTTTATTTAGGAATTTACACTGACACCCCCACGCACCCCTCACACGCGCAAACCTTACGCCCAGACTTTACAAGTCTGCTGCCCGGATTCAAGTGTACCTACAGCAGCTACCTGGAGATTAAAATATTTGTTACAATGTAGTATATTACAACTCTATTATCTTTGTCTTCTTTGCGTCCTTAAATATGATCTCATTTTTACTTTCTATAATCCTGCTTATGGACAAAGCTAGCCCGGGATTTTTCTTCCCTCTGGGAAAATACTGACTGTTTTACGGTATGATAGGGGAAGGAAATAACTGGAGAACATTAAATACATTCGTGATTTAAAACACTCCGTGGGCATCCATTTCATTCTCCCGGCAGGTTTCATTCCAGCCCTTTGCTTCTTTCCTCCCCACCACCAATAAAACCCAAGCATTTGAAAATTAAAAAATAATCCTAGAATTAAATGATGGATGGGGGGTTATTGCCTACAGGCTCCGACCTATCAGAAACATCACCTTAACACCCTCTCTCCAAAGTTACCTGTGGCTCAGTTAGCTCATCCCTCCGCTCTTTGCCGCTGCCGCGGGGCGAAGCGTGGCCGCGCTGCTGGAGACACGGGCTGCCGCGCTCGGCAGACGTGACAGTCGGAAAGTCTCCCTTCAGTGGTAACTTTGCTAGTAATAATGACGCTGATGGCAACCATTTAAACGAAGATAAATCCTTTGTCGTTAGCATCTCTGGAGTGCGCTTCGATAGCTGCCCAACCTTTTTTCTCGCCGTGATTTTTTTTCACCTACATCATCTAGTGTTTAGACCCTGGGAATACGACTTTCATCTCCCGGAGAAACACCCGAATGTTTCCTGTGATTAAACGCGGGTCTGATTTTTTTTTCTTTTTTCTTTTTTTTTTCTTTTTTTTTTTTTTTTTTTTAATGAGAGCTGTTCCTGCTAATATTGGTCACACGCATCTCCTAAGTTCTTGTGCTCTTGCGCATGGTTCATAGTTCGAAAATGGGATACTTGTCAGATTTTTTTTTCAATAGCCTGTTAAAGTCCCCCTAAACATTCCACCAAAAATTTTTAAAAATTCTAGGGGTTGTTTACAAAATCCAGCCTTCTATTAATGAGAGTTTTATGTCAGCCCTTTGAAATGTGAATTTAGACTGCAGCGTGGTGTCCTGCGTTTTACAGCCCCCTAACCAGACAAGAGTCAATGTCAACTTTTCCTCGCCCGCGGGCGCGGCGGAGGAGCGGGCCGATGCGGAGGGGAGAGAGCGGTGCCGCCCCGCGGGGTCCCGGCCGGGCCGGAGCTGCGGCTCCGCGGGGCGCTCCCGGAGGGACGGAGCGGGTCCCCGGGGTGCCCCCGCCCCGGCGGCGACAGCGGCAGCGCCCCGCCCGCCCGGGGCTCCCGCAGCCCTCGCTTCCCCGACGGGCCCGGCTCCGCTGCAGGCGGCGGCGCGGCCGCCGGTCCCGGCGGGGCGGAGGCGGAGCGGAAACCTGCGGCCGGGTTTATTGCTGTCGTTTGGCGCCCTCGTCTGTTTTCTTACATGCTGTAACGCGGCAAGCATCTTTCCCCCTGCTCTCCCGAAAACCGCAGCCGAGATACCACATCTCGGAGGCAATCGTATGTGCACACCACCAGAACCGGCACAGCTTTAGACTCAAAAAATGTTACTGCGCCACTAAAAAGGAGAGAACGGGTTTTATGTTATTTGGAGCGGATGAAAAAGACTATGTGAAAAGCCCCAATGTGAGAAAAATAAGTTGCACTCAAGTGCGGCTATGAATGATCTTTACTAGGGTTATATTTTGCACCTTTTAAATAATACTGATTCCTTAGGTTATGTACAGAGTATCTTAAAATACAGCTAGATTCATATGCAAGGGTTATAAAATGTTATACAAGACGTTAATAATCTTCCACTAGGTAGAGGTGAGGTTACAAAACTGTTCCCTGCAAAGCAGTTAATGAGTTCACCCCAGACCGTCGACCCCTTAATAAACTAGTTGTCTGTTGTTTCAAATCCCAGAAAAGTAGAGGTATTTACTGCACTGATATTTATCTCTTTGCTTGTTGCTTGTGTGCGTCAGGGGAGCTTATGTTTTGGGACTGTTGTTTTGTTTACCGTTTGTTTTTTTGTTGTTGTTGTTGGGGTTTTTATGTTGTTGGGTTTTTTTGATTGTTGCTTTTCTTTTGTGGTGTTCCTTTGGGGTTTTTGTTTGGTTGGGGTTTTTTTTTTCCAAAAAGAATAGCACTGCCTACAAAATCTTTCAGAATGTTTGTAGTTGTTCAAAATCAATAGCTAAGCCTGAAAAACCACGGACATTGAAGCGACATTAGTGGGCAAAGAGGGAGGAAGTTACAGAGACCGCCGAGAAACTGCCGAAATATGTGAGCTTTTGTTAGACTCTGTTTACTCAGTTGTTCTTGTAAGTTTAAATAGCTGCTTAGGCCTTTGGCCAGATTTTTACCTTGAAAGTTATTGCTGGAGGCATCAAAGAATATTTCAGTACTCATTTATTAAATCTTACCCGGGGAAAAGGGGTCACGTAGTTTAATTGAACCGAAGTTTGCATTAAATGAGACAAACATCTAGGGCAACTTTTCACCAGTCGGAGCGTTCTTGGGAAGACGAGCGGGAATAAATGCTTCCCATCCCGCAGCGGGGCAGGCTGCCAGCAAGGCCCCAGGGCAGCGCGCAGGACACATCCGCGGTAGCGCAGGGACGCGGCCCGCGGGCTGGGAGAAGGCGGCGGTGCGGTGGTCGTGGGGGCGCGGTGGCCGTGGGAAGTGCGGGGGCGCGGGGAGCCGGTCCCGGCGGGGCCGCCCCGGGGGACCCGCGGCGCGGGGGCCGCGCTCGGCCCGCGGCGGCACCGGCGGCAGGCACGGCGGCGACACCTGGCGGCGCCTCGGCGGCACTGCCCGCGCTGCCAGCCCGGCCAGCTCTGCCCTGGCTACCCTGCCCTGCCAGCCCTGCCCTGCCCTGCCCTGCCCTGCCCGCTCTGCCCTGCCCTGCCCTGCCCTGCCCTGCCCTGCCCGCCCTGCCCTGCCAGCTCTGACAGCTCTGCCCTGCCAGCTCTGCCCTGCCAGCCCTGCCCTGCCCTGCCCTGCCCTGCCCGCTCTGCCCTGCCCTGCCCTGCCCTGCCCTGCCCTGCCCTGCCCTGCCCGCCCTGCCCTGCCAGCTCTGCCAGCTCTGCCCTGCCCTGCCCTGCCCTGCCCTGCCCTGCCAGCTCTGCCAGCTCTGCCCTGCCCTGCCAGCCCTGACCTGCCCTGCCCTACCCGCTCTGCCCTGCCCGCCCTGCCCTGCCCGCTCTGCCCTGCCCTGCCAGCTCTGCCCTGCCCTGCCAGCCCTGCCCTGCCAGCCCTGCCCCTCCTGCTCTGCCAGCTCTGCCCTGGCCCTCCTGCCCTGCCCCTCCTGCTCTGCCAGCTCTGCCCTGCCCTGCCCTGCCCTGCCCTGCCAGCTCTGCCAGCTCTGCCCTGCCAACTCTGCCCTGCCAGCTCTGCCCTGCCCTGCCCCTCCTGCCCTGCCAGCTCTGCCCTGCCCTGCCCCTCCTGCCCTGCCCCTCCTGCTCTGCCAGCTCTGCCCTGCCCTGCCAGACCTGCCCTGCCCTGCCCTGCCAGCTCTGCCCGCCAGCCCTGCCCGTCCTGTCCGACCAGCCCGGCTCCTCCTTCTGCCCGTCATGCCCGCCGGCCTTACCTGATCTGACCGCTGGCCCTGCCCTCCCTGCACGCCGGTCCTGCCCGCAGGTGCTGCCACCCTTTGGCCCAGCCCTGCCCACGGGCCCTGCCCGCCCCTCCCACCAGCCGGAGGCCGCCTGGCAGGGCAGCTCCAGCGGCTGTCCCGGTGTCTGAGCACGCAGCACGCTCCTGCCCAGCCCCGACTGTCCCCTCTACCTCAGGCCGCCATATCAGCATAGGGTCAGTCTCCGGGCGTGTTCAGTCTATATTGTCTGTGAAATGTCACTGGCAAGTGAAGGACACTGGCACAGCGTGTCCCCGAGTCCCGCGGGCCCTGCACACCGTCCCTCCCGGCGCTGCCCGGGCAGAAACCCACGGGACGCTAGGCGAGTTTCGCAGTTGCATGGCTCTGAGTTTCACAGTTTCACAGTTTCACGGTGCCTTCTGAGGCTGCCTCTGCACACAGACGGGGCTTCACTCAAACGATAAAGCCCATGTCCGGTCACAAAGGGGCTCGGCCGGTGGTTCAGTTTAGGCTGCAGCCGCGGCAGGCTGCCGAGCTGGTCCAAGGTCAGGGTCCCGAGGTCCCCGCGCTGCTTCAGAGCGGAGGGGGCAGGCAGAGAGCGGCCAGCACCGGCCCGTGACCCCAGAGCTCAAGTTCAACGCCCGCAGTGCTCAGCCGCCCGTGGCCGCTGCACCGAGACCACGCGGGGAGCCCCGAGAAAACTTTCTCCGTCTCGAAACGGATTATTTAAGGCTGAAGTAACTAAAGAAGTGAGAGGCTGTGGGATAGATCTGAAGGGGGAAATAGTCTAACAATTCTCTACGTGTTGCTGTTCAATCTATTCGTTATCATAACGGGCTATTTTTTAAAGGCATGGGGGAAAATGAAAGTTCTTCTGTTCTGTTTAGCTATTAAAAGTTCATACAAATTAAAAGGTAACAATGGAACCCAGTGGAAACGGGATAAGGTTTGGGAGACATATCAATCGAGTGGTTTTCTTTGTGTTCTCTGTTTGTCCTGGAAGAAAATTTTTTTTCTTATACCGAACACTAACATAAGAAGCAGCTTCCTATCGACACAATTACCATCGGCAAATTCGGGCGAGGGAGGAGATAAAAAATCGGGGGGGTTCCTGTAAGAGATGGATACTAGGCTGATGCCAAAAGCCTGTGCTAAAAGTTTGAGTGGAATCCTAGCTGTATTAAATCATGGTGAATGCACTTGTCTAAATGAGGTGGTTTCAGGATTGTAAATTTTTTTAAAAAAACCAAAACAACAAAACCCACAACTTTTTCTTCTGGGGAAGCACAAGCACGCCTGCAGCGCTGCTTTCTAGCTCATGTATTCTGCAGATTCCCATGCAATGTGTCAATGGAAAATGCGACGCGACTCCTCGGGGCGCTGGCCACCCGCGGAAGCGCTGCCCAGAGAGGACAAGGACGGCCTGGCAGGGAGGGAGACCCGGCCAGAGCGGCAGGACCTCCTGCCCTGCCCGACACGGCTGAGCCCCGATGGGAACTGCTCTCCCTGGGCAAAGGAAGCGCAGGGCTGCTCGGGGCCTCCGCTCGGCCCCCTGGACCGGGGGTGGGGGACCCATCCTGCTACTTGTAAACTGGGTGGGTGCTCTCCGAGCACCGACCTTTGCTCATGAGATCATTTATTCCTGTGTATAATATCCTGCCGTGCAAGGCAATGCTGTTTTCTACACCCTTCACAAAGCAGCTGATTATAGAATTGAAGTTGTTGGTCATGAACCCGCCCAAAGAGGTTCTTGGTACACCGAGGGGCTCTCGCTGGAGCAGAGGTCTCGGCAGGGCTGAAGACTTCTACGGGAGCCGCTGCGGCTGCACCGTGGTTTCCTTTGATGCAATCGACCTCAAAAAGCACCGAAACTCTGCTCTTTAGATGTTCCTTTCTTTCGCGGCCTTATTTAAAGGTCCTGACATGAGAGAAATTTTTACTGCATTTATTGAAAGAGGAAACACAATAGGACGTGGGAATACACATAGAAAGATGTCCAGAGAAATAAAGTCCTTCGTTTCTCTGGGCTTCTTTTACAGCAGCGTTTTCAGTAGAAAGTTGCTTGCAGCGACATAAGAGGGTGAGAAAATTGTTCCTCGACAAAACTTCCTTCTAATTACGGAGCGTTTAATGTCCTGAGAGTAAAAGCTGATTCGGCTTATAACTGAAAGAAACATGTAATCACGCCTGGCTCGCTCCTTAGCTGATTACGAAAGATTAATAGCAAATATGCGGTCAGAGCTAATGAACATGAACTCGTCTATGACATTCGGCTGTTCCGTGATTATGGGCACCCGTTTGTCATTCCAAACCCCCTTCCAGGTACCGTCGGCGATTATTAGACCTGCTACAAAGTCGGGCTGCGTGACGGGCGCTGCTGTGGGACCTGCGGCTGTCCCGCACAGCCCAGCGTCCGGGGAACCCCGCCACCACCTGCCCGGGCTGCTCGGCAAGGGCACCCCAGAGCCCCGCAGTGGTGCCGGCACAGAGTTTCACCTCCATGGCGGCTGCCTCTCCTCTCATGCGCCTGAGCCTCCGCAGGGACAGTAAACACAGCCTCAGCTCTAGGGTTTTCAGCGGCGCCGAGTTTCCCTGTCCTTCCCCGCGAAGCTGACACTTTTCCCAGCAACTTCTTGCCCTCCGCGCCCAAGAGAGAGCAAAGTGTGCAATACACAACTGCGGAGCGACTGGACTCGGTCCAGAGGGGTAGGGATTTGAGTTGTGGTTGAGGTTGTGGTTGGGGCTGGGGCTGGAGTTGGGAGTCGTCTTCGGAACTTTCTCCATTTCCAGTACTTCGCCCTCCTGCATTTCCATCTCGACTCGGTGTGAGTCGAGGGAGACGACAGAAGGATTTGCCACCGTCTTGGGAAGTGACCACGAGAACAGCCGTCAGCGTAAGCAAACTGCGTTTTAACTAGGCTGCCTTACCACGACATGAAGTGACACTGCAAGGGGAAAAAGCCACATCTAATGAGTGCCAGGTTCACCATCTTGCGCTGCACACAGCCCCCGTGCATTTTCCTAGCCGGGAGCGATATCGGGGGGGGGAGGGGGGGGGGTTGGGGGCGGTAAGGGGGGGTAAAAGGATGGTTCTCCCAGGGACCGACAGCTCAGTGAAGCCAGGGGACCCCTTTTCCCATAGAACAAAGCCCATCTACTCCATATATCGCCGGGAAGAAGGGAGGTGGGGAGGATGGAATACAAAGACTGTGTTGGGGTTTTCCCCCTCTTGCAGAGGCAACAATGAACTGGAGAAGGTCTCGCTGTGGATCCGGTGAGACCCCTGTCCGTGGCTGTAAAAAAGGCCTCCGCCGGCGGCCTCAAAAGGTCCAGTGGTACTCGGCTGGCCTTTTTGAAGCCGCGAGCAGGAGGAAGGGGGAGATGAAGCAACGGGGGCCTAGGTTGGTCCGGAGGGGCATCACCGCTGCTCGCCCGCGCAATCTCCCCCCGCTCCAGGGCCGGGGCCGTGGCGGGGCGGGAGCGCGGCGGCGGGGCGGGGGTGGGAGTGGAGGGTGGGGGCGCCGTCGGTGCCGACCGGGGGGCTGCGAGGCGAAAGGGGCAGTGCGGGCAGCGGGAGGGTCACATGTTCCGACGGCAGCCTATGAGCAGCCCCCCGGGCTGAGGCAAACTAATCTGAGGCCGGCCGCCCCCGCCCCGGTCCCCCCTCCCAACCTGGACTTCGTTTTTATAAACGTACCGCCAGGATCCAACCTGTTGGAGGCAAATAACCATCCGCATCATGCCCGGCCGGGGACCGAGCCGCCGCCGCCGCCGCCCGCGATGTGCAAGGCCATGAGCAAAGCAGCGAGCTGGGACATGGACGGACTGCGCGGCGACAGCAGCGGCGGCGGCGGCGGCAGCGGCGGCGGCGGAGCCCCCGGGCAGTGCCGTAACTTTCTCTCCTCGCCCGTTTTCGGGGCGGCGCACACGGGCCGAGCGGCCGCCGCCGCCGCTGCCGCCGCCGCCGCCTCGGGTTTTGCCTACGCCGGCGGAGGGGAGCGCTCGGGGGCGGCGGCGAGGCCCGACCCCCCGACCAAGGACTGCCCGGGCTCCACCGCGCCGGCCGCCGCCCCCGCGCTGGGCTATGGGTATCACTTTGGCAATGGATACTATAGCTGCAGGATGTCCCACGGGGTCGGGATTCAGCAAAACGCCCTGAAGTCTCCCCCCCACGCCTCCATTGGCGGCTTTCCCGTGGAAAAGTACATGGACGTCTCCAGCTTGACCAGCACGAGTGTCCCCGCCAATGAAGTCTCCTCCAGGGCAAAGGAAGTGTCCTTCTACCAGGGCTATACAACCCCCTACCAGCACGTTCCTGGGTACATAGACATGGTCTCAACGTTTGGCTCTGGGGAACCGAGACACGAAACATACATATCAATGGAGGGCTATCAGTCTTGGACTCTGGCTAATGGCTGGAATAGTCAGGTTTACTGTGCCAAAGATCAGACACAGAGCTCCCACTTCTGGAAATCGTCCTTTCCAGGTACGAGAGGGGGAGAAATGGTCTGAGCAGAGCACCCCCGCGCCTCCTCCGCCTTCCCGTCCCCTCCCCCGCCCCCGGGCTGCAGGGGCGGCCTGCCGAGCCGGACACGCCGCACAGACACGCATAGAGCAGGGTGGGGGCGGTGGATATTCTCTTTTTCTCACTCCCCCCTCGGCTGTCTACCCCCGAGAAAATCCTCACCCTCCGCTTTCCATACCCGCGGGACTGACCCCAGAACCTCCCGCCACCAGCGCCAGGGCACCCCCGGGCCGTGAGCCCCAAGGCAGCCCCGGTCTCCTTCTCCCGCTGCTTCCCTCGGTGGCCGGGTTTAGAGTCGCGTTTGAAGTTTGCAGGACGGTGGCTCGAAGGCTTGCTCTCTTCTGCCTCTCCGGCTGGCGACTGATCCGGCGGCCCCAGAGCACTTAAGAGACCGCGAGCAGTGAGGGCACAGAGGCACAAACCACATGCAAACAAACCCGGGGAACTCTCAGCAAAGCGATTTCTGTGTGTGCGCTGCCAGCGGCGAGCCGCTCTCAGCCCCCCAGCCAATGCCCCACCGCCCTGCATGCTCGGTTAGCGATGCATGCCTGAAAAGTGATGACAGTCCATCAAAGTTTTGGTGGGGCTTTACTAGAGTGCAAATAATGTGACAGTGTAAATAATAATAAACTGTAAACAACCCGGCATTATTTATTTGCCCATGAAAACCAGTGCCCAACAAGTATCGGTTAAGCTTTAAAAGCCTGTAATAAAATTCTGATTTTTCACATAATGTCTTTTACAATAGGGGACGTTGCACTAAACCAGCCCGATATGTGTGTCTACCGGCGTGGGAGGAAGAAGCGAGTGCCGTATACAAAACTGCAGCTTAAAGAACTCGAGAATGAATATGCCATTAACAAGTTCATTAACAAGGACAAGAGGCGAAGGATATCCGCAGCCACAAACCTGTCTGAGAGACAAGTTACCATTTGGTTTCAGAACAGGAGGGTGAAGGATAAGAAAATAGTCTCCAAACTGAAAGACAACGTATCCTGATACATTAATTGCGGACAGTGATGAAAATATACACTCAATTTACCACCAGCTAAAGACTTTTGAAAAGACTTGAAAATATATTTAAATTTTTTGTCCTTCCAGCAGTGGCGAAATTTCGGGAATTGTTTTCCGTGAAAGTCAGCGTTTTTCTCTCAGTGTAAGGGAGTGTTGACAAGTCTTGAATTGAATTATAGTTTCTTCTTTTTGAAAATAATAATAATATTAATATTAATTATATTTTCTGTTCTTCCCTCTAGGCCAGTATAAACGAATTTAAATATGTTGGACGGTAAAAGCTATAATTTTTTTGATGCTTAAGTCTTTGGGGAGTATTCTGTGATTTTTCTTTTTTTTTTCTCTCTGAGCAACAGCCGGTGCCAGAAAGTGTCAGTTTTGATTTGGTATCGTAAACTTCAAAACACGCCGAGTGAAAAAAAAAAAATCAATCGGAAATAGAAGAAAGCCGGAGTACAGACCCGTGGCAGCGCCCGGCTTCTGCCAAACTTGCCTGGTCCACTGGGACCCGGAGAGAATTGAGTGGAGGGTTCCTGGCTGCAGCAGAGTTTTTAATTACTTTGTCGAGGAAGGGAGAACCTCTCCGAGCTGTTGCGGGGCGCAGAATCGCAGGCGCGTCCCACCGCGCTCCCCGCTTCCGCGGGTTTGGGGTTGAGCTTGGGTTTGTGCGTTTTATCCGCCGCAGTTTCGTTTTCAGTGCGAGGAGTCCGCGCTGCCCGGCTGGAAGAGGAGCCCCGGCTGGAAAAGGGAAGCTCTTGTGTCCCGGGCAGGGGCTGAGCGCTCCGCGGAGGCGCAGATGGCGATGCCCGGGACAGCGCTTCGGGCAGGACGGCTTGGGCAGCTCGGCCTGCAGCCAGAGGAGAGGCTGCCCCTGCAGAGGTGTGTATGGACCTGCACAGACCTGGCGGGGAATGTCCGCTCTGCCCTGTTTGTCTGGACTAGCCCAAGATTCTTCTACTTCCTCACGCCCAAAAGCTCCTTGATGGACAAGAGAAGGTCACTGCTAGGTTTTAATTTACAAAACTAAACGGGTGTTTATGACAGAAGCAATAAATAAAGAAATTCAAAAGATGCCATAATTTATATGGGCCGAAAGGCTAAGATTTTGTCGATTTTTTTATTATTTTAAACCTAGTGTGCATGCTATGATATACACAGGGTGATCAGACACGCTAATCAACAGCTAGGAGAGAGAAGCGGTATCCTCTCTGTTAATGTGCCTCATCTAATTATTAAAATGTGTTCCAAACTAGTATTATTTATTATAATATACTATTGCTCTAAACATTTTGATTATCCTTGTATGTGGTAAGACATACGATAAACCTATTTCTCCATAAACGATTTTTTAAAAATTTGTCTTAAAGTCAGCTTTTACTTTGTGTTGCAAATACAATCTGAACTTCCAAACTGTTAACGATGTTGCAAATCTTTTCCTGAACCATCTTTAATAAAACTATTTCTTTTCGCTGTATATAAAAAGAGAAGAAAGAAATTCGCCTTCTTTTGCCGCAGGGGGTTTCACGGGCTCTAGGTTTGCCTGGAATCCTCTCAGGGACACAGGACGCCGTTCCTGGCAAATGAGAGGTAGATAGAACGGGCATTAAAGGATGAGGGAGAGCATCGGAGGGTGCCTTGTCGGCAGGAAAGGGTTTTAGCGAGAAAGAAATGCTGCCGGTGAGAAGCACAGGGCGTGGGAAGCAGGCGAAGGGCTGTGTGTCCCCTGTCCCTCCGAGCCCCGCTCCGCCTGCCCTCGGCCTTTGTTCTCCCTTCCCAAAGCGTCCCGGCACTTGCTGCTTCCCCGGGCCGGCCCGGAGCGATGCCCTCCGTTTTCTCCGCAGCCGGCTGGCTCCATCGGGAGGTTATCTTCCGCCTCTTCCGCCCTCTTCCTTTCCCTTTCTACTCCGCTCGCACGTTCATGGCGTTTGTTTTCCCTGAAAGGACGAAAAAAGTCAATTTCTGAGCAGTTCAGATTTTATCGCAAAGCGCGTTTTTGTTTAATTCTAGTATAAAAGGACACTTGTGCCCCTCTTCATTTACGTGCCTGGAACAGCCCGCTCTGCTGATGCAACCTTCTTTTCTCCGAATGTTTTAAATTCTTGTCTTCTCCCCCTTGGCACCCCCACTCACCCACACATACTGCCATTAATTCTGCAGAGGTTTTCCTCCCACCGAGCCTCCCTGCAGACGGACGGCCGGGCACTGCCAGAGCTGTTTTGTTTCCCGGCCGCGGAGCCATCGCGGGCTGCTCTCTTCCTCCTTCCAGGCTTAACCTTTGGCTTTGCCGGGCTCCGCGCTTTCAGAAGGCGCAGTTTGCCGAGCCAAAGCCTCCTTCCTCGGGCAGAATGAAACCCGAACTCTCATGCAAATCGGTACCAGATGGAGAGGAGTAGCCTTTTAGTTTCCTAAGAACGTGCAGAATCATTAAGAAGCCAGCAGCTACAGGCGGGAGGAAGATGAGGCGCACATCTGCCCCCCTACCTACCGGCTGAAATTAAAAGGGTTTTCTAAGCCTGGAGCTGGGGCATTGGTGAGCCTTGCTCAAAACCTCCTCGGCCACAGCTTGGGCTCTTCAGGAATCAGCTGCACGTGGGCCGGGACCGGGCTGCAGCCGCGCAGCCCCAGTCGCCCATGTTCAGAGAAGAGGGTATGAAGGTTCGTCTGAAATGTAGCGCACGTTATTGCAGATAATTAACATGTACCTCGACAAAGCGAATTGCAAATGCACAGTGGCGCAGTGATGCATTGCTCGGCTCCTGTCAGGCAGCGCTGTTTCCCAGCCATGTCTGAGGCAATCCTGCCATCTCCTGGACAACCCCTGGCATAGGCAGGGGAAGCCTTCCCCTCGCTCCGGGCGCCGCGTTTCCGAGTGATAAACGAGCGAGGGAGGCTGCTCGGTCACACGCAGAGCACCCTTCGTCCGTAAACGGGAAGACTGTGCCAGTGAAATTACAGCGTGTGGTCAGCTCTGATGTCCAGGCCTAACCGGACGCCTGGTTAAAAACCAGGGCGGGGGGGGAAAGAGCGGAAAAGAGGAAAGGAGCGTGTGAAAGCAGGCCTCCGGGTCGCCCTGTTCCTCAGCGGTGATATTTCCTGTACAGACACAGGCGGGGGGACACCCGAGGCATTAACACGCCGCCCCCAAACCAGCAGCCGGCTGTGGCTGGAAAAAGAAGCACAAGCCCGTACGAGGCTCTCCTTCCACTCCACCCAGCTCCCCTCGGCTCCGAGGCCAGCCGCCTCTGGAACATGATGTTTCTGTAAATGTTTTTCCATGTAGATTTAAACACTTTCCGTAACTGTGAGTGTCTCCAACCTCCATTTCAGGTTTTTATTATATTATCTTTTTTTTTTTCCTTTCTTTTTCTTTTTTTTTTTTATTAATGAGCAATTACAAATGAGTTGAATATTAATTGAAAGCTCTGTTTTCTCTAACCCCATAAAAGTTAGTTTGAAGTGTCACCTTTCTTTCCGGTAACTGGGAACTCGCATCCATTCCTTGTGTTTATTGCGGACAAAAATATAGCCTTTGAACTGAATGTTCCTTTTCTCTTCCAAGAACCGAAAATAAGTTCTTTCGTAAAAGGCGATTATGAAAATAAATATATATTTCCCATCTTCTTAGGGAACACAAAGTTAGAATACAAGTCAGCTAATAAGAGGGAGATTCAATTGGTAGACATAATTCAAACAATAAAAATTAAAGGCAGTGGTCAGCAATATCCTCCAGCGGTGCTTGTGTGGTCCTGTGTGGTCCAGGAGAGAGCAATCATTTAAAGATTTTTTTCCAGGGCAATGAAATTACTGCAGAATTTCCCTCAATTTCCCATTAAACAGAAAGATGAATTTGATTAGGACAATGTCAAGAAGGGCAGCGTCTCTGATCTCGCCTTAGAAATAAAACCAAGATTAAAACTGTGATTAAGAGGATAATAACAGGGAAAATTAACCCTACATGCTAACTAGGTTCAAGTTTTTAACCGAGGTAATGAAAGTGGCAAAGCCCGGGCATTAAGGCTGCGCTTGACGCCGGACTCGCACACACCGGGGAGCCCATGGGAGAGAGGCCGGGGACAGAAACGCCCGCTCCGGGTGGCGGATCGGCCTCCAGAGCGTCCCGCGGATTTGTGGGTGGCGGGGCAGGGAGCGGCCGGCAGCGCGGAGCCCATGGGTACCCCGCTCCTTCCCCGGCCCCCAGCTCCCCGCCAGGGCTTCGGGTGAGATCGCGGGGCCTTCCCTCTTCTCTGTCTCCCTAACCGCACGGTTTGGGAAAGGACGCGAGCAGTCTCCTGTGAGGATGCTCTCAGATATGATTTAACAACTCTGGGGTTGTGGGGAAATGAGAGAGAAAATGGAATAAATGGGCTCTTGTTTGATCAATCGAAAATATAAAAATATGTGTAACACCCCAAAATAACACAGTAATAAAACAGTGAGGGATGATTTTCTTCTCATGAGAGAAAAGCTCCTCACACACAACCTGGGAGATGAGGCTGACTCTCCCCTTCCCCTGCCCGCTGCTGCATTCATACCCTCTCTGCTGAAGAGCAGACCCTGGCATTTTCTTTCTTGAAGTCTTCCTATTTTATTTATTTGTTTATTTATTTATTTAATCTCAGAGGGTTGCCCAAGCTATTCCGTGTTGTTGCTGTTGTTATTCTCTGTTTGTTGATGTTTGTTTGATTGTATTTCAAAGACGAAACAGATTCCGAGTTTTAGAAGCATTGTTCGCCAGAAGCGCTTCCAAGTGAAGATGAAAGGCAAAAGGGGTAAAAAGGGCAGACGTGCGGACCTGAGAGAATGCTGGTCATTAGTGTGCCAGAATGACGATCTCGGTAATATCCCATCGATTTACACTTTATTGGCACGCATATGCAGATGCATATCATGCAGTTAGGGGCAGAAGTACATACGTATGCCCTAAACATCCACATCTCACAGACATCACAAGTCATTTCCAGCCCTCGGTGCTCACTCTTACCGTGGGTATCTGGGTTCTGGCCCGGAGGGCCCTGCCCGCCGGCGGGCACCGCCGGCACGGGGCTGCACCGGGGCTGCCCTGTCCTCTCGGCAAATGTTTGTTTTCCGCTCATCCCTCCGCTGGCGCCGCAGCTCTGCCAACCCACCCCGGCCACTTTTATAGAAGCAGAGACCGTGGTTTCCCCTCCCCCTTGCGAGCTCGATATTTTCATATTTCAAGTGTTATCATAAGACTTTTTAAAAGTGGGGGTGAAGAGAAAGAAAAAAAAAAGGGTGGGGAGGGGGGGACTCTGTGGCTCGGTCGCTGGAGGCGGTGCTGAAATTACCGGCTTTGAAGAACCTGTCTGCAAAGTTTCGTCCAATCGTTTCAGGCTTTCCGCTTATTCCCTGTTGTAACTAAATACCGCTGTAAGAACAGCTGAAGTCCTTTGTTGGAAATGTGTGATCGCAGTCTCTACAGATCTGGCTACGTTGGTTCTCTCTTGAATTTGCAATCGCCAGATTCCTTTTATTTTCCTAATTTGCGGGCTAATGGCAGTCAATTGGCGGCTCTGCCCACCATTTCCTACCCCCGGAGCTCGATCCCCTGGACTTGCTCAAGTTCGTGCGCAGCCCAGCCGCAGAGCCACGCGTTCGGCGGCGCGGCGCAGCCTTACCTCCCCGGCTCCGTTCCAATCAACATCAGCTCCAACGGCAACAAGGAGTGCCTGGAAGACAACAATAAATATTACGCCCACGATACGAGCTCCAAACAAGAGGAGAGATGCAGGCAGAGGCAATCTTTTGCAAATGACCCAACTGTTACTCACACAGCCAACTCAAAGCCCGTAAAGTATGACCACTCGAGCCTGCAGAGAAGTTTGCATGGCTCGGCTACTCTTTTTGAAGTGAATTCCTGCAATTCAAGCTTAAAGGAGGACATCAAGAATCCCGTCAACTTGAACCTGACAGTTCAGCCCGCAGCAGTCCAGTCATGCCTCAGACCTTCAGTGCAGGATGGTATGCCTTAAATATCTCGCTTTAGTTAGGAGCGACCTAGCTATACGTTCTTTTTAAGAGATGCCTGTAATTACTTTGTAACCCTCAATGTAACTCTTTCTGAGCAAAAATCGCTTAATCTGACTCGGAGGTTACATAGAAATTGTGCTGTCAGATGTGCTTTGCCCAGTTTACCGACCTAGTTTAGCTCTGATATCTTGCGGGTTTTGGTTTTTTTACTTTTTTTGATTTTGGGTTTGGTTGGGGTTTTCTGGTTGTATTTTTTTCTTCTTTTTAGGTTTTTTTTTTCATATTCCTACATTTACATACCCAGACTTAATCCACTAAATTATCGACGTGTTTGTTGTAGGTTTGCCTTGGTGCCCCACCCAGGGGAGATCAAGAAAGAAACGGAAACCATACACAAAACAACAAATTGCTGAATTGGAAAACGAGTTTCTCCTCAATGAGTTTATTAACCGACAGAAGAGGAAAGAACTATCAAACAGACTGAATTTAAGCGATCAGCAAGTTAAAATTTGGTTTCAGAATCGGAGGATGAAAAAGAAAAGAGTAGTTATGCGAGAGCAGGCTCTTTCTATGTACTAGAGCAGAGTCCACCCGTTCCTGCATGAACTTGTGCCCGGAGTGTTCACCCCTAGAGTAGAGCGTACGCGCCAGTGAATCGCGGGGAGTGTGTCTTTTTACCATTTAAACCAAATTCTCGAAACGCGTAGGATCCCTCCATAAATAGGCAGCGCTGAGTTCTTAGCCAAGAAGAAGAAGACGAGCCGGACCAGCACGGAAACATGTATTATCAGCTTTTTACCTTTCTTTCTCCATTTATATAGATTTTGTCCTGCATCCCACCCTCTCTTTCCCCGGAGAACAAACGGTGCTAAACTAAGATCGATTTCTTTTATCTGTATGTAAACACCATTTTGCAGCAAAATAAAGGAATAACGCCTAGTAAAGACGTCGACTCTGTGAGTCCCGGCCGCTCCCTTCATCTGCTGCCCTGCCCGCCAGGGCGAGCCTGCGGCGCCGGCTTGTTTTGTGGTTTGGAGTAACCTGCTCGAGCAGCGATGGGGAAAGTGGTTAGCAAATAAACCTTTTTCTTTAGTCTTTTTTTTTTTTCTCCCCTTTCCACCCTCCCCCCGCCAGCCCCCGGAGCCGCAGATCCGACCGCAGCCCGGCGGAGCGCGCACGTGACAGCCGCGCAAGGCCGCGCGTAACCTGAGCGCGCGGCCGGCTCGGCGTGGCCTCCCCGACGGCGCAGCGCGGCCGGGAGGGCCCTGTGCGCCCGCCGCCCCGGGCACGGCCGAGGGCTCCTCTGCCCGGAAAAGCGCCCCTCTGCCCCCCGCCGTGTGCCAGCCGCCTCCCGGGCAGCGCGGGGTCCCGCGGCGGCGCAGGGGCCGCGGAGTCGGGCGCGGTGCCTCCCCCGGGGGCCGGCCGGGCCCTGCCCTTGCGGCGCTCCTGACTTTGGCCTTGTCCGGGCGCTGGCCCGACAGGCGAAGGACAGCGGGCTGTGCCGGGACAGAGGCCCAGGCTCAGAGCGGCTGAGGGGAGGCTGGGGCCCAGTCTCACCCCGAGGTGCTGCAGGCACAGGAACAACACGGAGGTTTTGGTGGGACTGATTGTTTCACCAGCCAGTCCCCATGGCCGTTTCTGCATAGATTTGTATGAGGGAAAAGTGAGAACGTGTTCGGGATTTTGCCCAGACTTAGACCTCAGAGGATAACCCAACCAGAGGGGCTGGTAGCAGTGTCTAAGCCGTTTGGTCACTGTTTTGGGACGAGAATGAGATAGATTTTTCCCGCATCTTGATGGGAGGTTTTCCCTGCCGGGAGCTGCCGGCCTCTGCAACACCCGAGCAGCCAGACTGGCCAGAGCTCCAAGGCCTGAGGGAAATACACATTGCACTTAGTCTGATACCTCAGAATATGAATTCTAAAAGAAAGATCTCACGGATTTATAGGTCCGTATTAAAATGCCTTTTGGCTGCAGTTTCAACCTAAGTCTTCATTTCTTCATTTCTTAACGAAGAGCGTTTCCACGGCTCCCAACAGGAACAATAATTAGGCTGGCAGAGGCTGCCTTCTTTTCTGGCATGTAAAATAGGCTCAGATATGGTTGTTTGTGGCGTATACAAAAAGCCTGAACAACAGCAAGGAACGGCACAAAGCTGCTACCTTCCTACACAGGGCCATAGCCTTCTCAAAGGCAATAAACTGATTATTTCATAAAAAATCATATTTGAACTTTCGTCCTATTCACTCCTGTGCGTGCTCGAGAGGGCATGGTAGTCCAGATGAATTTGGAGGTAAATCCCGGATTCCTAGGCGGGCAGAGCCGCAGCCATTTTCCCGAAAGCTTTCCAGGGAGCCCCAAAGGTAACGCTTGGGTGGTGTTTCGGGGGGAGAAGGAAAACCAGCCCAAAGCATTTGTCGCCACTCTTACCGCCCGCAGTGCCCAATGCAGACAAAACCCTACCTCGCTCATGGCGGAGTGGCTGCCAGGAGGAAAGCGGGGACGAAGCCTCGCCGGGTGACAGCTCCCCGGGGGCAAGGGATGCACACCCAGCCACCCACAGCCACAGGAACCACTCCTGGGTCCCTCCAAATCTTCGATACGTTCAGCCTCTGTGCTGGGAGTTGACGCATTGCGGACAATGATGGTCTCTTCATCCAGTGGCATTCCCTAATTAGAAAAAACTAGAAGCAACCCCAGTGATGCAAGCCAGGAGAAGAGCAAAAACCAGATAAAGTCCCTTTTCTTACCCTCTCCTGGAATACTACTCAGACGGCTACAGTCCATGAGAAATTGACCCATTGCTCTGTTCTTCCCCATCCTAGTCCTCCCCAGTACAACCCGTCCCTTTATTGCATGGGTGATATGAAATCCGAAGAGGAACCTCGGATGAAAATACGTGAAAGGCAATATATTATTTATTAAACGCATCTGATCCAAGATGATGGCTTATTGTGAAGCTCCTAGTCTAAATCGCCTACGGAAAGAGAAAAGGCAGAGGAGGTAGGATCTAAATTGCGGTTTGTTGAGAAAGTCTGTGTATAATGTGTCTCTGTGTGTGCTTGTGTATCCATAGATGCACTCATTTCAGCAGTGCCCGTTGTGTGTAACCGCGTGTGCACACTCAGACGTGCGTGTTTGTGGGCTCATACTGCGCGCAGACACATCGGCGGTAGAAAATGGTGCATGATTTCACTGGTGCCCACACTCCAGGGTTCATCCCTTCCTCGGCAGCGGTGGGCGAGGACAGCGGTTCGGTGTGGGGAGGCACACACGCGTGGCAGAGCTGCAGCCGCGGGGCGCGCCCTGCCTGTGCGGCTCTGCCTGCGCACACCCACCCACCCACCCGGGCTGTCCCCTGGGCACACGTGTGCACAAGCGTGTGCGACACGCCGGCTGGGCGCGCAGGAGATGCACCCGAGTCGGGGGGATGTACTCCACGCCCTTCCACTGGATTATTTCGGGTGTCTCATCAGGTGCCCCCCGTACCGGCTTTGCGGCTGTGCGCGGGGCGGGATGGAGCGGCGGGCACCCGCTTGCTGCGCCCACGTCCGCGCCCCTCCGCAGCACGCAGGCGACGGTTCATCCCTTTATTTACTCAAACATAAACATCTTTGCATTTCCACCGCAGCCTAAACGTGATAAAGCCCTTCGAGGAGGCTCTCCATCCCTCCTCTTTTGATAAGGCTGCAAACGCAACTTGGTTTGTTGGGAATGGCTCTGGATGCCTTTGTGCTTCCTAAAAGAGCATAAATAATAAAGTTTGGCAGAGAGGAAAAGCTTTCTTGCAGAACTGTAGTGGCAATAAATGAAATGACTCAGAATCTCTTCTCCAGTCGGTTTTTACGAGAGCTGCCAGACAGTGTCTGTTCACGTTCTCCAGATACTAGGGGCGCCATAACAAAGTTAAGGTCAAGTTAGTGTCTTATCTTGGGTGGCACAAAAATACCGCATCTTCTCCAGCCGGACCGGGTATATTTTTAAGCCCAAACGTTACGCAAGTCGCCTTAATTTCCACGGAGAGCATTTGGAAATGTCTCTTGGACCTGCATACTTGGTGATTCCAGGCAACGATTGCAGATGTTTCAAGACGCCTAACGGTAAAGTATTCGCCTGATTGTGTACATGATGTGCATTTATGTTTCGATGCTATTTAATCTGCGTAAGGGAAAAAGAAAAAAAAAGGGGGGGGGGAAGGGTATGTGGGGGTGTTATTGTGATGTTCAGAGCTGGGCTGGTACGGACCCCGGGGTGAAAACGCTCTGGCAGGCGGGGACCCCCAGCTCTGCCTTATTCCGGCGGGGTCTCTGCTGTGGTATTGGTTTCACATTTCTCAAATTAGATCGTTTCTTAAAGGATTCTTTCCTAAAAGAGCTTTCGTACTAACAAATCGTCGCCATGTCTTTGAACTTGAATTAGTTGAAACCGGTTGGCTCCTGCGCCAAAATTTAACTGATGCTAGGCTTGTTGCATCGAAAAGAAGGTGAAAGATTCTGGCTAAGGCGCAGTTAGTTGTTTGAATGGTAAAGAAAATGAAGCTTCATAGGTTTCCAGAACCATCTCTCTTGACGAGATAGGCGATCAGAAACCTTGGGGGGGGGGGGGCACAATCCGAACGGAGCCCTGCCCTGCTTTGCTGCAAGGTCCAGGGTAATTAGTGACACAGGAGCCATTTTAACTGCGCAGACATCATTTTTGGGAGGCTGTTTTTTTCTGTTGCAGCAGAACCGAGAGGGCTCGGAAGCCGATTAAGGGAGGGAGTGGTGGTTCTGTGCTTTGATTTCTAGTGATAACTTGCAACTTGCAAGAGTCTATCTGCTGAGAGCGATGTATGGCGTTTGAGGTATTTTGCGAGTGACACCAAAGCAAAAAAAAAAAAAAAAAAAACCAAAAACAACACCCAAAACCACCACAAAACAAAAAACCAACTGTACAAAGAAAAGAGAAAAGGAAAGAAAGAGGCGGCGGTGGGGGGATGTTAAGAATGAGCTCCATAATATCTGCCTGGCTTTGGTCTTTTTATTTTTAGAAAGGGCTAGCTGGGCTGCGGCATGGAAGCCCCTTGGGCAGCCCTGGACTGCTCTGGGGAGCCAGGGGATGCAGGAGGGGCAGTGCCGGTGCCGGTGGCGGTGGCGGGGGGCAGGCTGCGGGGCTCCCGCCCCCGGAGCCTCTCCGCATGGCGTAGCCGAGGGCGAGCAGGAGGCTCCTGGAGCAGCGGAGCCGAGTCCTCGGCGGGCACGGCTGCCTCGAGGAGCCGGGGAGCCCACGGGCCTTGCCGCTGCTTGCCCGGAGCTCTGTGGGGCCGGTTCCCCACCTGCCGGGCTCTCCGCTGGCTGTGGGAGCCGGAGGTGCCTTTGCGGAGGTGACACGGAGGTGACACGGGCCCTGCCGCCTGCCGGAGCCTCCGCCCGGACATTGCTGGGGAGTCCGGAGGCGGCCGTGCTCGGCCCGGGGAGCTCGCCCAGATACCGGGGTTATTTGGGGAGCGCCATGTGATGGAGCTGACCTGGCTATGCGGTACAGTGGCGGAAAAAACCCATTCCCATGGAGAGCTGGCAAATGTTTCTGGAATGAGGAATTGGTGGAGTATAGGGCTATTGCTGGCGCGTATTCGTTATTCTCCTCTGTTTTCAACCTTTGCGGCCCTGTTTGTGCTTGTCTGTATAAAATCATATTTTAAGGAAAAAAGGAAAATTGGCCAAAATGAGCCCTCGAAGGCAGGGCGGGAACGGGGCTGGCGGCTGCTGTGCGTGCCGCCAGCTCCCAAGTCTTGCTTTTCCCTTCCAATGAAAATGAACATTTTGGTGGGAGTTGGAGGCAGGAGAACAGAGGTCACTTTGTCTGCTGCTCTGCTTCCCAAGGAAACCGTGCTTGGTGGACTACTTTTCCTGCCATAGCCCTCTGCCTTAAAGAGAGCCCGAAAGTATCTCCCTTTCGTAAATGCGGCTGCTGAGAGATGTTCTGTTTGCGTATTTCTCATTTCAGTTTGGCGCCCTGACACAAGTGCGCAGTGTTTGGGCTTATAAGCGAGGGAAAACGAGGTGATCGAAACTCAGGCTTTGAATTTCGTGACCGGTTTTGATGCCAACTGTGGATTGCAGGAGCCGGGCGGGCAGATCCGGTCATACACTCGAATGTGTGAATGGGACTTGGCTTTCCTGAGTGAACCATCACCCACCCGCTCATCAGCTGCTTGAGCGGCGGCCGGAGAGTATCGCTCGCTCTAAGGAGGAAGCGATCACGTTTCCGAGCCGGGGGTGCCGGTCCGTGAGCCCCCAAGGCTCGCTCCGGGGGCTGCCTTCCCCGGCGGTGGCGGTGCTCCCCCCTGGCTGCCCGGGAGGCCGGGCGGAGATGCGGGCGGGGGGCTCCGCGCCGGGCTCCGGCGGTGGGCAGGCGCCTGCCCGGGCGGCGCGGCCCCAGGTGATCCGCACCACCTACGTGTGTCTCGCATCGCCTGCTGAAAGGATGAGACTTAAAACCGGCTATATTTGTACAAACGGCGCGCTCGCCTCCCCGTGCTGGGAGGGCTCTTTGGAGAGATCTTAGGAGCCTTTCCGAGGGGCTGATATAGATATAAGGACATTTCTACATCGCGTCACGTGACATAATTACCACTAGAATCAATCAAGATGAATTGCACGTCAGCACACGGTGGGGATTTTTTCTTAGTTGATCCTGTCCAAACCCTCTTGTGCAATAGATGGATCTTGTTCAATGCATTGAAGCCTCCTGGTTGCTTGCAATCGCAAAAAGGAAGACATGACTGAGTTTGACGATTGCAGTCACGGCACATCCAATATGTATCTGCCAGGGTGCGCCTATTACGTCTCACCCTCAGATTTCTCGACGAAAACCTCTTTTTTGTCTCAATCGTCGTCCTGTCAAATGACTTTTCCTTATTCTTCTAATTTACCTCATGTTCAACCTGTGCGCGAAGTGGCATTCAGGGAATACGGATTAGAGCGCAGCAAATGGCAGTATAGGGGCAGTTATGCTCCTTATTACTCAGCTGAAGAGGTGATGCACAGAGACTTTCTGCAGCCTGCGAACAGGAGGACGGAAATGTTGTTCAAAACGGACCCTGTCTGCGGCCACCACGGACCGTCTCCCGCCGCCTCCAACTTCTACAGCTCGGTGGGGAGGAACGGCATCCTGCCGCAAGGCTTCGACCAGTTTTACGAGACAGCCCCCGGACCCCCGTACCAGCAGCACTCCGAGAGCGAGGGGGACGCGGAGAAGGGCGACTTGAAAGCCCAGAACAGCACTTGCAGTAAAACACCTTCCAGCCAGGAGAAGAAAGTGACACCAGCAAACAGCGCCGATTCCCCTTCTGGTGAGGCTGTTGCAGAGAAGAGCAACAGTTCAGGTAGGTATCAGTAGTAAATTGGGGGCAAGAGTACAAGGCCAACACTTTGTCAAGCCGCATTTTATGTGCAATTTTATAAGCATCCAAAGGATTTTATATATCCTATAAGATTTCCTTTACCGTTGTAAAGCGTGTTTACGATAGGAAACCAATTTAGGTGGGCTTAAGGTATTCTTGGAAGAGGATATTAATTGTTATTAAATTGTTGATTCATCGGGGGGAGACGGAGAGATTTCACAGGTAGTGCTCAGAGCTGCCTTCGGTTTAGAGCTTAAGATCTTCGTTTGTTTGGGGCGGGGGATGTGTGGAGAGGAGTTTGAGAAACTTGGAATTTTTCCAGCCCATTTAAATATCTCTCTGTATTGCTCGAAGAGCTCTCTTTTAAGGAGAAGATGGGAAATATTAGCTTTTCTTGCTAAGTCACCCGGAGATTATAAGCGTCAGGAATATTGTTTGAAGTGCTAGAGGGCTGCTTTGCAGGCAATGGGATATTATCAAAGTCTCTGATCAAACCCTAGATGAGCATGTTCGTAGCAACAGCGTGAATCAGTTTCTTCTCTCTTGAATTTCAGCAATTCCCCAGCGATCGAGGAAAAAGAGGTGTCCCTATACCAAATATCAGATAAGAGAACTGGAACGGGAATTTTTCTTCAACGTGTACATAAACAAAGAGAAGAGACTGCAGCTGTCCAGAATGCTCAACCTCACTGACCGGCAAGTTAAAATCTGGTTCCAGAACCGAAGGATGAAAGAAAAGAAACTGAACAGAGATCGACTCCAATATTTCACAGGGAATCCCTTGTTTTGAAAAACAAAACAAAACAAAAAGAAAAAAAAAAAGGAAAAAAGAAAAGAAAAGAAAAGAAAAGAAAAGAAAAGAAAAAATAATATTTAAAAAAAAAGCAAGAGAACAGGAAGAAAGAAGAAAAACAAAGAAAACATCGGTCTCTCTGACCTACCATCTGAATGCAAAAGTTAATTTGTTTACTTGATACATCCACCCTGCGGAACTCAAAGTTTCATTTTCACGTGCAACTCCCCACACTGAATGGCCACTGGAGATTTCGGGGCTTGGCGGAGCAGATTCCTGATAAGGGGAAACTAGGGTAAATCCAACTGTCCACTCTCGAGTGTTTTTCGCCAAAGGTGCTTTTTTTTCCCTCTCCCACAGTGCCAGCAATGGACCTGCAGTGTGTCTGGTAGTTGTTGCTTACAATTCATTGAGTTCGGGGGGGGCTCTGTTGTTGCTTTGAGCTAGGATAACACTTTCCTCCCTTTAAGTGAATGCGGTTTATTTAAGAGATGGTAAATGTACGCTCGCTATATATAAAATATATATATATATGTTTCTATTGTCATCCAAAAGCATGGGCCACTGTCTTTTTCATGTGAATAAATGGTTTCTAGTAAAGTTAAGGTTATAACTTCCGTGCACTGTATGGATTTCCATCTCCGAAGAATCCTAGCGTTTTCCGGGCTAGAGCCAAGTTCAGTTAAATAATAATGTGAGGAAGCCTACCCGGGTTTTTAAAAAGCATTTTAATTAAGGAATAGTTCAGATGGCTAACTCTCCTTTGTAGGTATGCGTACCTTCCCCGTTCGCTGTGAGACAGAGCCAACATGGCTGTCTGCAGACCATCACTTCTGATGGTGCTACCATTACTATAAACAACGAAAAAGGCTTTTCGTTTAACTGGTCAGGCTCCGAATAAGCCCAGAATCCCCAACGTCAATGACTGTTTACTTGTTAGTGAAGAGCAAGGCAGAAAGACTGAGGGCTCCAAGCTAGTCAGACAAGAGGGAGCTATAAACAATTGGCACTAGTTGGGAGGAAAAAAAAAAAAAAAAAAAAAGAAAATTAAATTAAAAAAAAAAAAAAAAAAGAAAAAAGAAAAACCCACCGTAAACCAAAACCACAAACCACCCCCAGCACTTTTGGGAGCAGAGGGGTGGTTCTAAACGTGCTTGCCGGGCAGGGCGAGCGGAGCGCGGCGCTGGCGGAGCGGGGCTGAGCGCGCTGCCGTTCGCGGCGGGCCCCGCCGGGGGCCGGCACCCGGAGGAGATCCGCTCCGCTCCTCGCCGCTTTATCTTGCGTGACCTGGCTGGGCTGTTTACAAAACCTTGAACTGTCTAGACAACACCATAAAACCCGAGGTTCTAAACAGCTTAATTGGGTTATATTATACACCTTCTGGTGGGCGAAAAAGAGATTTCCGCAATGTGCAATAAAGGCGACGAGTGAGAAAAGAATTTGGCTTTTTTGAATAGGACGAGGTGGCTCTCGCTACTCTCGCAGGCAGGGAAGGCAAAAGTGCCAACTAAGTCAGGAAAAAACGGAGAATTCAAAAAATAGAGAAATAGAAGAGGAGGGAGGCATGACTAAAAAAAAAAAATTTAAAACACTTTAGCAAGAAAAACATAAGTGTATGCCTTTGAACTTCCAAAATGTCAAGGTCATCACCTTTAACCTTTCTGAATAATTAGGCGCCTTAAGGTTCCTCTGTTATTTTCAACCACCACCCACTCTCTCTCTGTCTCACTCTCTCCCTCCCTCCCTCGCTCTCTCTCACACACACGCACAGCCACACACACACTTTTTACCGCATAGCTGGCCATATTAGCAAATGCATCATAACGCAAAGAAAATCCCGGCTGGGTCGAGGTGAGCTCTCGGCGTCGTGCAGTGAGCGTGCCCTGCCCCAGTCCCTGCCAGCTGGAGCACAGGGAGCTCCTCACCTCCCTCTCTTTCTCTTCCGTGCCCTGGGAATTCGACCCCCCAAAATTTCTTTTTTTCTTTTTTTTTTTTCTTTTTTTTTCTTTTTTTTTTCTTTTTTTTTCTTTTTTTTTTTTTTTTTAGCTCATAAGAAAAAAGAGAGGTTTGCTTAGAAAAAAATAGTAGGAAATGTCTCGTAATTTAGGCACAAAGACGATATTTCTATGCGGTCTCCCCACAAAGCCCATCAATTAGAAATGCGCGAAGTCGCGGGGAATTCCTCACGGCATTTTGCCTGACCTTATAGCCAAATTCTCGCGTGTCTCCCGATCCTTAATCCACAGGGCGAGAACGAGCCGTTTGGTTTTCTGTTCCCTGCAGTGCTTTGACAGTCTATCTCAGCCTATTAATGCGCCTTCAAAATGCCAAGACACCGCAAAAGCGGGCCGCGGAAACCGAGACACCCAGCACTAATCTTGCATAAATGCTCAATGATAGCGGTGTTAAGTTTCTATTAAAAAGGAAAGGAAGAAGCCCATGACTGGGAAGGAATTGAGCGGAGGAGAAAGACCGGGAGAGGAGGAAATTCCCGGTGTCTGGCGGGCAGCGGCCACAGGAGGGCGCGCCCAGGCGCTGCAATGCCGCAGCCTCTGCTGCTCCACTCTCTTTCCCCCCTAATAATAATTCCACTGCTAATAAAATATCTAATATATAAGTAACGATAAGATTTCAGGGCCTTCCAAATGAGAAAATAAAGCATCAAAAAGATTTATTAAACAAATAACCCATAACCGTGACGTGCTGGAGAAATATGCCACTTTAAAAGAATTTTTTTTTTGGTCGTAATCTTTTATAATGCATCCGAGCTTTAAAAAAAATCCCATAATTTTAAGAAAGGAAAAAAGTCAAACCCCAAAGATATTCAGAATTCGTTCCCTAGAACGAAAATCTATCTACTCTTTTAAGGACAGCCTTAACGCTGGTGGAACAAAAGTAATATAAAAAACATACATTTCCACAATTTATCTTTGATTCTTACTCGCGGATTTTCTTAGATAAACCTCTAGGTACAGAAAACATAATGTTAAAAACGTATTTTATTTAAAGGCGAGATTAACATTAGCTCTTGAGTGTGCTTATTTTTAAAAGAAAGACAGAGAGACTAAAGAGAAAAGATATTTCTAATATCCTAACATCACCTTTCCAAGGCATTGCTGAATGAAGTCCCTCTCTTTAAAAGTGCTATGGAGATCTATTAAAATGAAAGTAGAGCTTACAGAATTAAAATAATTCTTATGAATTTCTTGGACGTTCTCCAGCGACCGAGCATGTTCTGTCTTTCTGAGATTTTTTTGTTTTGTTTTAAGATTTTTTTCCTTCCAGTGTGGACTTCTGGTCAGAACCTCAGGAAAGAAAGAGTTTCGCTGCTTTCTGCTTATTTGCAGAATTCATCGAAATCTATTTCATGTTGGCTTTGCCATATTCCGCATTTTTTAGAGCCCAGTCTCTCGCGAACGCATTTGTTGGCACTTTTTCTGCTGGATTGTTGGTGTGTGGTTTATTTTTCTTTTTCTTTTTTCTTTTTTTTTTTTTTCCTTTTTAGAAGTTCATTGTTAACACTTTCCTAGAAATAGCTTTTCCGGCGGTAATAAAACGGCATTGTACAATCCAAAATCCTTGGGATCCCTGACGCCAGAGGTAGCCCTTGCAGGCAGAGCCGTATCCCGGAGGAAAATGCCCTGGTCTCTCGATGGACCTACACTTTCCTAGGGGGAAATGTTTAGCGAAGTTTTGGTGTTTGTTTTTCTTGGCATGAGAGGGCTCCTTGAGAGAGCCCGCACCAGCCCCGAGCCCATCAGGCTTCATACGAGGCTCTTCAACCCTCGCAATTACAGTGAGGCCGAAGTCAGAGAATGTGAACGGGTGATGGGAACCTGGGTGCGCTGTTAATTTTGGAAAATTATATCTATACAAAAGAACATGGAAATGCCGCTTTCTTCCTTTTTTTTTTGAACCACTGTGTAAATGTGATGATTCTGTGCGAGTCTGTAACCTCTTCTATTTTTCCTTTTTGCCCTTTTCTCAGTTAAATTCCTCTAGATAGAAAAGATTGTGAGCTATTTCCAAATGTCTTTGGGCTTGTCCTTTACAAAGAACGAAAAGGGCATTTGCTTATTTTCTGATTAAAATATAAATGCGGCAGGAATCCGCCGAAAGACAAATATGCAGCACAAATACCGAGGCTGAAGGCGGAACTGGCCACCAATATACACGCTAAAATCTCATCACGCTCAGGCACCTTTGTGTGCACAAAAATATGGAAATTCAATAGGAGAAGGGCTCGGGTTTAGGGCGAAGCTGAGCGTACGGTCAGCGCTAGTGTGAAATCCTTACGCTCAGAATTAACACCTTTGAAGAAAAGATCAGCGTGCTATTTTATTTTATAGGATTTCATATTTAGGAAAAAGCATAAAGTCACCAGTATGTCGTGTCTGTCCCCTTACCTCGGTCAAAAAAAATCTAGAGAATCTGAGCCCAGACGCCGACTCTTTCTATGAAAATACGGCACAGAGAAATCTTTGCAACGTGACAGTTGCTTTATTAAAAGAAGAAAGATCACAATATCGTACCCAATTTTCTTTTTCTTAAATAAAACTATTCTTCAATGTCCCTGCGATTTAACAGCGTGGCATAAAATATACAGTCAGCGCGTTTAAAGACACCCTAAATAAAATGGTGAAATCAAGTAAATCAAAGGAAATTTACTAAAAGCTTCCGGGGTTCCAGCCTATTTTAAAAATAAGACATTTCTCGCAATACCTTTGTTACTGAAGGCATCTGCAAAATATCTGGCTTCTTCCGTACCCCTCTCCCATCCCCCTCACATAATGGGACACAAACACAGCAAATTGCAACTATGAGAATGCTCGGCACAGCCGAGACAAAAACATAATCATATCACCAGTAATAAGGTTCAGGGAGATAAGGCAGTGAAAATTAAGCCCTGCTGCCACGTCTGGTAACCTCCAGTTTTTAGCCCTGACATTTGCTAGAGGAGAAAACTGTAATGTCCACCTATGCTTTATTACAAACAGTAATTTACATCTGCATGGACCCATTGGTTGGGGCATTTTTTCACCCTCGTTCTAAAAAATATGGGGCTCTGAGAGCAAAACCTTTATATTAATGTAGATTGTATATCTCATTTATTGCACAATATTGATTTATTTATTAATGTTAATTACTTTATTCCATTTTAATATGATTTAAAACAATAGTGACATTAAATGCCCAGAGCCTAAGTCCCCAGTTCCCCAATGGCTCTCGCATGTTTATTCAACTTCTATTTACATCAAACTTAAACTTTCTACTGTTCATTTTCAATAAAAAATTGCTGCCCGTTTTTTAAATCCCTCATGATTTACCGTGAGCGAAGGGTCTTATGGAGCCGTGTGCCAGTCCTGAACGCAATATTTAAATTACTATAATCACAACAGTCATCTGAGTTTCCGTGTAGTGACATGCATGAAATTAATATTTTCAATTACAAAAAATCAAAGAGCCCTCATGTCTAATCAGGAGCCCAGAATTCAGCTCCTCCAGCAGCAGCAGCAGCAGCAGCAGCAGCAGCAGCAACAGCAGCAGCAGCAGCAGCGAGGCCGGCGTGGAAAGCAGCTCAGCATTTGCTTATTGTTTTAACTTTACTGTTGGGCGAAACCCGCCGCAAACCTCTGGGCTGATACTTTCAGCCGGGATATTTCTGGGACCCCTTTTCTTACAGTGTAAATAAAGATTATGAAAGAACCATTTGATGGGCATAAAATTCCTGATTAGATTTAATAGTCAAGTCTTAAACTGCGTCAAGAAAAATAGTATTTTGTTTCTTTAAACTCTGTGGGTTGTCCAGGCTGTTGTTGAAGAGGAGGAAATTGCTAGAAGGCGAGGAGGGGGGGGACGCGGCGCTCGGAGGGAGCGTCGTGGGCTCCGCCGCGGCTTCTCCCCGGCGCAGGCGAGTCTTAGCCATGGCTCTGATCATGATCTTACGTGGCCACCGCGCCCGCCGCTCGGCTCAGCCCGCGGCGCCGGCCAAGCGTGCCCGGGGCGGGCAGGGGCTGCGCCAGGCGCAGGGGATGCTGCCGAAACAGCCTGCGAGCAGCGAATATTACGAAGGTAATATTTAAACTCTCCGGCAACCCAGGAGTTGGAGACCGCAGCTATAAAAGACACTGGCTCTTAACCTGACAATGATGTTGTATTTGAACAGCTGCGATAAGGTTTTAAAAGGTCTGTCTCATTGCCACCACCGCGAAATTTTAAATAGGGTTATTGTTTCCAGCGGTCTAAAGTGTACGGTAAAGTACAAAAACATCCAAATGCCAGGAAACAGAGGAAAATTCAAACCACGCTGGTGGAAAACGCATGTTTGTAAGTGTGCGAAAGACGCATTTAAATTTTTTAAAATTCTTTCACGTGCTGCTTGCTCTTGGGGATCTGAAAGGGTGTTTTGATGGTAGAAAGGCCCAAAATAAACAGGCGAACGAGTCCCAAACAAAAATTATCAACAAGTTCACTTTATGTGGATGAGGGTCCTTGACAACATTAGTCCCAGATAAGAAATACCCCAGTTTGGAAAAAAAAAAAAAAAAAAAGAAAAAAGAAAAGAAAAAAGAAAAAGGAAAGAGAAAGGAAAGTAAAACGATAAAGAGTAATAAACAGTTTCTACCGCCACTATTTAAAATGTAGTAGCTGCGGGTGCAAATACGGCTAAAGAGTGGGAGGAAAAACAATAAAACACGTTTAAAATGTTGGGACGGAAAACTCTGATCTGCCATGTAGACAGTTACTGTTGCCTTCTGTTGGTTGCTTTCTTTGCTGTTCGTCTGCTTTATGATACAGATGCATTCATCATTCTTATAAAAAAAGACAGAAAAAGTTGCTTAAAGGAGTTAAAGGAGTTGCAGTGAGGCTATGAGTTTCTGCATGCTTTTTTGACGAGCAACTCTACAGAAGGAGAAATTTCCTTTTTGATGCTTTTGGTTTGCAGGGCAAGAGAAAAACCCACTTTTTTTTTCTTTTCCTTTTTTTTTTTTTTTTTCTTTTTCTTTTTCTTTTTTTTTTTTTTCCCAGGCGGTCGGGAGAGAGCATTGTAAAATAATTTTAGGAATGTGGCTTCCCTATAAAATTCGAGTTATGACAAAAGTCCACCTTTTAATATTTGACGATTTGTGTTAAAACAAAAATTGACCTTCTCGGTTAGCAGCTAGGAAAAAAATCAATAGTATAATTTTCAATAATTCATAACGCGAACGCCATTATGCTAAATCTTAACTATTAATCTTATCCTTTACAAAGTCTCGATTGATTTGTTAATAAAATATCTTCCCGTGCGCGGCAACAGAGGGTATAACTCTTGAAAAAGCTTCAGAAGCAAGAAAATTACCGAGTAGCCCGAGAATGTAGATGAGGGTTTTATTGATCGCCCCTGATTCTCCTTAATACGCATTAATAAATCCCGCAACCTTTTGTCCCCGCACTTGTCAGCGGCGGGGCTTTTACAGGAGCCATGGCGGGCGGGCGCGGTTCCGCTCCGCGCCGGGAGTTCCGCGGCCGGCCGGGAGGCCGGGCGGGCGGGCGCGGAGGTTGCGCGGCCGGCGGCGCAGCGCGGGGGGGCGCGGTGCGGGCCGGTGCCGCAGCGCGGGGGCGCGGCGCGGTGCGGTGCCGGCGCGGCGGCGCAGGGGGCGCTGTTGACCGCGGCGGGGCGCGGCGGGGCGGCGCGGCGGGGCGCGTCAGCGGCGGGGCGGCGGCGCGCGGGGCGGCGGGCGCTGCCATTGGCCCGCCTGTCATGTGGTCGCGCGGAGGCATCCGCAATTACACGGGAATGTTTTCCTAGAGATGTCAGCCTACAAAGGACACAATCTCTCTTCCTCAAATTCCGCCCCAAAATGTCCTTTCCCAACAGCTCTCCTGCCGCTAATACTTTTTTAGTAGATTCTCTCATCAGTGCGTGCAGGAGTGACAGTTTCTACTCCAACAGCGCCAGCATGTATATGCCACCTAGCACAGACATTGGGACGTATGGGATGCAAACCTGTGGACTCCTTCCGTCTCTGGCTAAGAGAGAAGTTAATCACCAAAATATGGGTATGAATGTACATCCTTATATACCTCAAGTAGACACTTGGACAGACCCGAACAGATCTTGTCGAATAGAGCAACCTGTTACACAGCAGGTCCCCACTTGTTCCTTCACTACAAATATTAAAGAAGAAAGCAATTGCTGCATGTATTCCGATAAGAGATCCAAACTCATTTCTGCAGACGTCCCTTCCTACCAGAGGCTGGTGTCTGAATCATGCCCCATTGAGAACCCCGAGGTTCCTGTCCCAGGATATTTTAGACTGAGCCAGACCTACGCCACTGGGAAAACCCAAGAGTACAATAATAGCCCTGAAACGAGTTCAACTGTAATGTTACAGTTAAACCCTCGCGGCAGCTCCAAACCGCAGATATCTGCTCAACTTCAGCTGGAAAAGAAAATGAATGAAAACCCGAACAACCAAGACAGCACCGCTAAAGTCTCTCAAGTGGAAAGTCCCGAGCCCAAGTCCACGTTGCAAGAGGAGCGGAGCTGTCTGCCCGAAGGCTCCGTGTCCAGCCCAGAAGTCCAGGAGAAGGAGAGTAAAGGTCTGTATTACCGAGTTTAAGCCGTGCCGTGGTGTAACTCCAACACGCCAGCACCATAAAGCACGCTCGAATATACTAACGAGCATCACAGCCATCACATTTAATGCTAAGGAGTATCGGGCTGCAGGTGCTGTCTCTCTGAAGATTTTGGCAGGCAAAAATGCTACACAAAATGGTCCAAAGATTTTCCGTAGAGTTCTGCCTCTCCCGTGCACGCAGACAGCCTCTGTGATGCGGGGAATATAGCCGTGTGCTCCGTAATGCGCTGCAGCAGCCAAAAGCAGCCCCATACCTCTAAAAAAAGCGGGTCTGGAGGTTGTAAAATACGAGCAGCTCAACTTTTCTCTCGTAGTATTTCGCCTTTTTTTTTTTTTTCCACTGAGCCTTACTGCGGTTTGATTGCATTTAAAGTTAATTACGATCCTCTTAAAATAGGTGAGGAATAGGTGCTACCAGACTGGGTAAAGTTGGAAAGAAATGCACAATGAAAGCAGCAGCCCGCTATCTGCCTGGTCCAAGGGTGGAATATTTCAATGTGGTGCTTTAGATAACCTTGGCTTGGTCTCCAAAAGTGCACCAGTATTTTGAAATGTTTTTGAAACCTGAAAGTGGTGGCACTCTGATTTTATTTTCCCTTTTGAAGTGCACTAACGCCTTTCTTTCGAACGGCGTGTATCGAAGAATCCCAAAACGAGAAATTTTCTGCTATCAAAATGTACTTTGCAACCTCTAGGTCAATTTTTACCCTCTGTGTGCATTGAGAATTTCTTTATCTCAATTATGTTTAGTAGTACAGGTCTAGCTTCGTGTGGGGGAGATTTCTTTCTGGTGGGGAAAAGAAAACCCAAAAGGAAAATGAAAAAAAAAATCCAAGACAGGGGGTCGTAATTTCTTGTATATCATTTTGCCTGGGAAATGTCTATATCTGTTTATAGGTGTGCTTGCGTGATTCAGCTGATGTGTGTGGGGATGCTGCTTCAGAATACAGTGCGAGACTATTTTGTAATTGGAATATTTCCGTGGCAATTGTCGTGGGAGCCCGAGTCGGCCATGGCGAGGCTAGACCCGTTAAGATGTGTCCATGGGGCGGACGGCAGGTTAAATATTGTTGAAATGTTAAACGCCGGCCGAAAACTTGAGAGACCCTTACTGGCAGGAGCAGGAGAGCGGGGTGGCCGCAGGGCAGGGTGCCGGGCTGGGGACAGGCGAGCCCAGCCTGGCAGCAGGTCCCCTGCCTGAGCCCACACCTCAGCCGGGCGCTGTTTAATGCCCACATCCACCATATCTGCCAGACGCTGCAGAGGAGGGGTCATGGCCAAGGGTACACTCTAACAGTCTGAGGTATTTTTGATTTTTTTTTTCTTCTTCTTTGATTTTGATAGAGGAAATCAAGTCTGATACTCCAACAAGCAATTGGTTAACTGCAAAGAGTGGCAGAAAGAAGAGGTGTCCTTATACTAAACACCAAACACTGGAATTAGAGAAAGAGTTCTTATTCAATATGTATCTCACTCGAGAGCGCCGTCTAGAGATCAGTAAGAGCGTAAACCTCACTGACAGGCAGGTCAAGATTTGGTTTCAAAACCGCAGAATGAAGCTCAAGAAGATGAGCAGGGAGAACCGAATCCGGGAACTGACCGCTAATCTGACCTTCTCTTAAACCCTAACCCCGGGGGGGGGCACCAGTGAGGAATGGGCACAGCACCACCACTTGATAAAGGCAGGAGAGACTCTGGCAAAACCCGGCATTTTCCAGTTTTGTTTTGTTTTGTTTTGTTTTCTGATAGAATGTGACTCTTCGTCCTTCTTTTAGCGCTGCAAGTGAATATGTATTACTATGATGAGTATATATAAAACCTAGCACGTGTAATTTATTTTTGTTCTCATCGTAATGCAGGGTAACTATTATTGAATATTATCATTTGGTCTTAACTTATTGGAACTGTCGAACATCCAAGCAATGTGACTTTTTCATGTTTTTACTAACAAAATGGTATTTATGTGGGGCTGTTACACGGGCCATAACATTTTGAGTACATTCAATACTTTCAGAAAAAGAGTGGGGGGAAACTGTGGGGGCGGGGGGAAAAAGAAGCACATTATAATGTAACTATCCTCTCAAATGAACTTAGAGATTGTCCTTCGTAAAATGGAATATTTCCTTCTTCTCCATTGTAGACATTTCCTTGTGGTGCATATGTGGAATAGTAGTCGTTCAGCAGCAAATTGTCCTTCTTGTGCATGTTCTGTTTGCATGTATAATGCAATAAACTCTGTAAACTACTGCGGTTCCTTTGGTTTTCTACAAATGTTTGAAGCACGGATACAGGTTGGTCTCCTGATCTCTCTCTATCAGCAGCTTTTTGGACTGGTGTACCTTTTTTACCATATTCTGGTATTTGTGTGTGTCTGCCTGGCATTCTTTCTTTCTTTTCCTCCATTTTTTCTCCCTTCCTTTCTTTTTTTTTTTTTTTCTCCACGGGGTGGGGTGGAGACTGGGCCGGAAAATGATGTGTACCCAATTAATTTATAAATGTGTCTGTAAACAACTGATTACTTGATAAAATGTCGTGTGATGTTCGCAGTCTGACAAACTGAATGCAAAAAAAAAACCAAACAAACCAACAACAAAAACAAAACAAAACAAAAAAACCCCAAAAAACAAAAAACAAAAAACACAAAAAAAAAAAAAAAAAGAAAAAAAAAAGAAAAAAAAGAGGACGGATAAAAAAAGTTGTAAAATATTATGACTTAAGTGGACATCCTCATCCAATCGACTCGTACAACTCGTAAACGGTAAGTGATAAAAATATCTTTCTACTACAAGCTGTCAGGAATATGTGTGTCATTTTATTTGATGTTCATATGTTGATTTAAAAAATATCACTCCCTGCGTGCTTACAATGTGCAGACTTTGATTTCGTGTCTTTGCTCACTAAAAATAAAAGAAGGAAAAACCAACAAAAAACCTCCATAATGATTGCAAAGCTGGGCATAAGTAAATGTTAAGGAGCTCGGTTTTCGGTCGGCTCAACAGCTTTCAGAAGACCGTGGATGGAAAAAATATTCCCTCAAAACCTTCCCAGCATCTGGCGAGGTTGGCTTTTTTTGAGCAGAAACCCTTCCAGGCGTGCTTACAAAAGTACACCAGCCTCTTCAGACCCACTTTTGTCACCGTTTCTGTTTGCTCAGAGATCGTTTTATTTCGCGCAATTCCATTTTAGTAGCACACATCCAGCTAATGACGTTCACGACTCTTAACCCTTTCTGTACATAGCTGAAAAATAGTATTAGCAGGGCTCTGCGCTGGAAGCTGAGCATGGGTACGTGTGCTGAGAGCGGGCGAACGCCCGTGCGAGCACATATACTCAGTAGAACTGCAAATAGCTTGCAAATGAACATGACTTCAAATTGAAGTGCAAATACTTGGGCATACTTTCACCTTCAAACGGGTACTGCAAAAGTAGCGGCTACTGCTGGCGCTGGGAAACCAGCTTGCTCACAATCAACGCCCATTTCTCCCCTAAGCTCTTTCTAAATCAAGAAATTAAACTCAAGATAGTGCCAATATTGTGCGACTTGGTGACAGATACTGCTCATAATGCTGTTGGTGGCATTCTGTTTGCTCTTTCGTCGCTGATACTTAATTTAATCCAGTACTTCCTCATGTGCACATTTACTCAGAGGGAAGAGGCTAAATATTCCTCCAACCAAGGCATCATCATTTTGGAGCTGCGAGAGCCGCAAGCACCTAGGTACTTCGTGCTTCTTCCTTTTTCGAAAACAAACATCAAAACGATGCTTTAAAAAAATCTCCCCCAATAACCCCAAACCAACAAAACAACCCCTTAAATATTGCATACATTCGCACGGCCTTTTCTTTTCCTTTAAAGACACTCGCTACACCACCAAAGAAGTTTCGGCAGTGAGAAGTAAATAGCTGGCTCCATATCAAGAGTTAAACGTATGTAAAAATGAGGCTCACTCTAATCTGCCTGCTTTACCAATTTATATCTGTTTGAAGCGAGAGGCAATTCTTTGCCATATCACAAACCCTGCTTCTAGAAAACAATGTAATAGAAATTATAAAATGGCAGAAAAAAATGCTAAAGCCAAATGACACCAAAAAAAAAAAAAAAAGAGTAAAGGAAAAGGAAAAAAAATTAAAAAGAAAAAAAAGGGGGAAAAAGGAAGAAAACAACCTAGGAGAGCAATAAATCATTAAATAAACAGGAATTTCAGTCCCTTCCTCATAACGGCCCGCGAGTAGGAAGTGTTTTCCCAGCGCTGCTGTCCGTGCCCCCGGCGGGCTGTGCTGCGGGCTCGCCACTAACTCTCTGCGTTTCCTCCAGATCCCGACACAGCCACCGTCCCTCGCCCGGGGAAGCAGGCGTGGGCAGAAGACCATGGGTA
Source organism: Molothrus aeneus (assembly GCF_037042795.1). Classification (NCBI taxonomy): domain Eukaryota; kingdom Metazoa; phylum Chordata; class Aves; order Passeriformes; family Icteridae; genus Molothrus; species Molothrus aeneus. Next base: position 17,078,441 of record NC_089652.1, on the reverse strand, counting down.
ATCCACTTTTCAGTACTAACGGGGCGTCCTTTCGCTCGGGGAAGAAAAACTAGGCCGGGAGGGAAGGGTGGGGAGGGAAGGCATGCAAAAGAAAGCGAGGGGGACAAAAAAACCCTCACGTAGGCATTGAACGTGGCTCCCCCTGAACTAGGGGCGGAGGAGACAGCTCTGCCGGCGAGCTGGGGTCAGCGACAGCCCCGCGCCTCCGCGGCCCGGAGCCCGCCCGCCCGTGCGGCCCTGCCCGCGGCCGCGCTGGCAGCTGCGGGGCCGGGCCGCCTCCTGCGCGCTGTCTTTGCCCGCGTCCCTCCCGGGCAGCACTGGACACCTTAAAGGGGGGCTGTGTTAAGGCTGTGTAGCCCCAAAGTTCCGCAGATAGAGGAGCATGTGTTCAGCCACACGTCAGTCGTGCTCGGAGACAGAGGCTTTGCTGTTTCCATCCGTCCATTTTATTAGGGACACATTAATCTATAATCAAATACACCTCATAAAATTTTTATTGAAAGGCATAAAATCATTACAGAGGTCTTCCACCTGTTTTAAAACAACACAATGGGCATCTCTTTTTAAAAGTGTATCCTTTCCAGGGAAACTTTCTGTCCGGGGGTGGGGGGAGCGGATAATAATACCCGCACATGCTCTGAAATATGGAAGTACCGCAATGTGCTTTTACTGTAACATTTTCCTGTTTTATGAGAAGTCGTTACAGTCCCAGCTTGCGATGGTTTGTTTTTACAGGCAAGAATCCCCCTTTCCCAGCGGGTTCCCTCAGCAGCTTGGAGTGTGATTAGCAAGCCAAGGCTGTTGGATTTATTTAAACACCCTGCCTCTCATTGATTAAGAAATGAATGGCAGAAATCGCTCAACGAAGGTGAAGAAATAGTCCGCACCCGCCGCGGCCGTGGGCAGCCAGCGCGGCCACGCCCGCCGCGCCCGGGCCGGCAGGACAGACAGGCGGACAGACAGGCGGGCAAGTCGGGCAGGCAGGCAGGAAGGCAGGCAGGAGAGCGGGGAGGGCCGGGCAGGACGGGCAGGCAGGAGGGCAGCGCGGGCGGGCAGGGGGCACGCCGGGCGGGCAGGGCAGGGCAGGGCAGGGCAGGGCAGGGCAGGGCAGGGCGGGTGGCCCCGCGCGGTGCGGGGGCGCGGGCGGTGCGGAGCGCTGTGCGGGGCCGCTGTTGATGATGATTTTTTTTTTAATCACAGCAGCCCCAGTTTAGCGGATTGATTTACTCGCAGTATTGGTAAATATGATCACGTGGGCTCCACAACCAATGGTTGAGGGTTGCAGTCTGCAAAATACTACGATTGTTCTCCGGGAGGGTATCATATACAGTTAACAGTGTAACCTTTTATATGACTAAGAGGGGAGCCTAAAATGTCGTCTAGTGGCACCATAAGTAACTATTATGTCGATTCTCTCATAGGCCATGAAAGCGAAGAAGTTTATGGGAGTAGATTCGTCCAGGGAGGTCACAGTGCGACCTCCAGGCCATCAGGTGTTGCAGAGAGTTCAGATTTTTCCTCTTGTAGCTTTGCACCAAAATCCACCGTGTTTTCCACCTCCTGGTCCACTGTTCACCATCAGCCGTCTGCGGCAATGACCGGGATCTACCACCCCTACATGCACCAGCCCCACTTAGGGGCAGCCGACGCTGGCCGCTACGTGCGCTCCTGGATCGAGCCCTTCCCGGGCTTCCCGGGCGGCGGCGGCGGCGGCGGCGGCGGCGGCAGCGGCAGCGGAGGCAGCAGCAGCGGCGGCTCCGCGTCCAGCTCCGGTTCCTCCAACGGGCGCCACTATGGGATAAAGCCGGAGACGGGAGCAGCCACCTCCTCGTCTTCCTCCTCCTCTTCCTCCTCCTCCAAAAGGACTGAATGCTCCTCGTCTCGGGAGTCCCAGGGGATCGGTGTGCCCGAGTACACGTGCAGCTCCTTCCTCCAGGAGTCCCGGGAGAAAGCGCCTGCCGGCAGCTCCAAGGACCCCGCCGCCTGCAGCCACAACCCCAGCCCGAGCAGCGATCTGAAAGAGGAGAAGCAGCAGCAACTTGACCCGAGTAAGTAAAAAAAAACCAAAAAAACCTCAAAAAAACCCAAAAAAGGAAGAAAGAAAGACAAGAAAAAGAAAATAAAAGAAAAAGACAATCAAAACAAAATGGGGAGTTGGGGAAATAGAGAGGAATAGCGGCAGAGAGAGAGAGGGAGAAAAAGAAAGAAAGAAAAAAGGAGAGGAGGAGAGAAGGAAGGAAGGAAAGTAAGAAAGGAAGCAAGCAAGGAAGGAAGGAAGGAAGAAAGAAAGCGAGAGAGAGAGAAAGAAAGAAAGAAATTGCCCCTTTGATTTATTGCCGAAACCTGTAAGGCTCGAATGTGCAAAACTGATAGTTTTACTAACCTATAAAAACGTCTAGACGCCTACCCCAGCGCAAGCAGCAACAAGCACCCATAAAAGACTCCACATAACCACCTACCATCAAGACATCATTTGTACAGTAAACAGACTGGGGCATTAAGGCTTTTATGATAATTCCTCCAAAGTTGTGAAAACAGTCCATCCTTCGTTAAATTAATTTAACGACCTTTCTCTCCCCCCCCTTCCCCGTTCCCTATATACTTCCCTTCTTCCAGATAACCCTGCAGCAAACTGGATCCACGCTCGTTCAACGAGGAAAAAGCGTTGTCCCTACACAAAGTATCAAACTCTGGAACTGGAAAAGGAATTTCTGTTTAACATGTACCTCACCCGAGACCGCCGTTACGAAGTAGCTAGGATTTTAAACCTCACAGAGAGACAGGTCAAAATCTGGTTTCAGAACAGAAGAATGAAAATGAAAAAGATGAACAAGGAGAAAGGCAATAAAGGAGACTAACGCTGGGGTGGAAACGTAGTTGGAGACTATTGATTTAGTTCTGAGTTTGGATTTTTATCGGGGGAGTGTGGGGTTTTGGTTGTTGAGGTTTTTTTCTTTTTTTGGTTTTGGGTTGTGGCTGCTTGTTTTTGTTTGGTTGTGTGGGGGTTTTGGGGGGTTTGGTTGTGGTTTGGTTTGTCCTTTTTTTTTTTTTTTTTGTTAGTTTGGTTTTATTCTTTCTCTGCACCCTTAGCCCCCCCATAAGTTCCTCCTCCTCCTGCGCCACTCCACCCCAGGGATTTTAAATCAATCGCGCTTTTTTTTTTCTTTTCTCTTTTTTCCTTTTTTTTTTTTTTTTTTTTCCTTGGTAGAAGTGAAACGTGGTCTGTGTCAGGTATTTCCGGAAATTTTGTCTTGCTCGACAACGTGTTTTTCAGTCTCTTGATACTCCCCTCCTCCTTCCCAGACCATTTAGATGACAATATTGTGAGTGCACGTTAGCTTTGGGAACTCTATCTGATGTTAAATGTTTGACATGTTTCTTAAAAGTGATGTAGACTAGATAGTTATTTTGCCAAAATAAAGGTAAGGAAATTAATTATAATTACGGTAATAAAATACATATTAAATTACAGCCGCTTAAATCAATGGGGGTTGCTGTGCTGTCCACGACCTACTAAGAGGAAATCTTTCCCCAAACTTCTGCTTTCTAGGTCTGAATCCTTCGCAATAGATGCCACAGAGAGGCCACGAGCTGCTTCCCCCCCCCTTTAGTGCACTGTTAGGAGCTGTCTCACCCTCGGAGCCGCTCGCCATAGGCCTAGCCCTGCCGGTGCCCCGGCAGCTGCCGTCCCTGCCCGCCGTGCTGTTGTATTCATTAACCGCTCCGTGTCTCCAGCCACGGACCTGTTGTAATTGTTGTCACTTATTACACAATAAAGTCTGCCGTGACCGAACGACAGCGCTGCGGTGAGAGCAGAAATCTGTGCGCCCCTCGCGATGCGCCCCGCGCCGCCCGCCCTGCCGCGCAGCCCCGCGCAGCCCCCGCGGGCCGGGCCGGCGGCAAAGGCCGGGCCGGCGGGAAAGGCCGGCCGAGCTGCCGGCCAGCAGCACCTCCGGCACCTTCCCCGGCCCCCTGAGCCGCAGCTGCTGCCGCAGGTCAGCGCCGAGGGGCCGGGTGGGCGCGCCCGCCGCGCCGTGCGCGGGCCTCAGGTACCAGCGCTCCTACAAACAGCAGCGATCCCTCGGGCTCGGTCAGGAAATGCTTCCACGCCAGTCCGCAGGAGCCAAGGAAACACAATGATGCCTATTCGGTTAAACATGGGTTTTATTCCTGGGGTTTTTTTCCTACTGGGTCGCTTCTAACCTCTGCTTTCTTTAAGTGGGAGGCTGGAAGCTCTGGAGGGGACACGGCTGCTGCCAAACGCTCGGCTTTGTTGGCGAGAGCTCATTTAGCGACGCGCCTCATGCCTTCTGCATTTATAAACACACATGACTTTATCAAGATAATTGAGATGAAGTTCATTGTAAAAAATGCTTTGTTTAAAGAGCAACCATTAAAATGAAGGACCCGTAAATATTTACGAGCAGTTCGGTTAATTCAAGATTAAGGGGAGAGCTGAGAGACCTGGTGTTTAATGTTTTTTACCTCTGTGAATAAAAAAAAAAAAAAAAAAAAAAAAAAAAAAAAAAGAGCAAGCAAAAGCATGCACCGCCAGGAAAAGGTGTTGCATTGCTTCCCATCCATTGTCGAGAAGATACCTATAATTCTTTTAAAACAGGAAGAACCGTGGTATAATAAAACCATTGAGATGGCTAGACGTCTGGACCTAATGAGTTTACGATATGCTATGGCACTTTTCTTTGAAAGCACCTTATTTTGATGTTTGTGTTTGTTAGGGGGGAAAAAAGGCAAAAAAATGCAGACAAACTAGGTCTTAAAACCTTGGACTATAAATTTCAGTATGTCAGCATTGGGCCAAGGCAACAGACTCAAAAAGGACCTGAAGGTCATGAAACAGAGATTTTACGAAGTCCACTTATTTGTTGAAATGTATTTTATTGGATATTTTGTTGCAATGAATCCTATGATGCCAGCCTCAATATTTTCGCAAATACCCATGGCGGGGGGGTAGGTGGGTGGGGTGTGTGTGATCTGTAACAACGCATAAACAATATCCTTGTACATAAACTGCATTGTGTTGATCCCAGCAGAGGCTCTGTTAAGAAATTTTCACCAAGCCCACACCATCTTTTAATATTTTATATCAAGCAGATTGACACATTTAACCTCGTATATTTTTTTCTTTTGTTTACCTGCGTGCATTTATTTCAAAATGGCAGAAAGAAAACCAAACATCTCGATCGATGAAACGTTGTTCATCTATGGAAATTACTTTTAGTGTCAAACAGAATAATTTAATTCCTACTCGTTGGTTGTGTTAATATATGTTTTCACATATGCACAGTCTCGTGCACACGCATTATACCGAATAATTCACAGGCATGTGTGATGAAGGAGGGGGTGAACAAAGATTCATCTTTACTTTTGTTTACATAAATCAATCCATAAATACATAAAAGCGCGGGCAAACAAAATAACATCTTCAATACAAAAACGTATAACTCTGAAACTACCACACATGGAGATTTCATGCGGTAATATGTGGGGAAACATGATCGAAAACGCGATAGCAGTCGTCTTCAAAGCTCAGGCCTCTTTCCTGGCTGCCATGTGTAAACGAGGCGCATTCTTTGTATGCAGTTAATTATAGCTCTGGCAAAAAAATAAAAGAGGGTCACCGAAACGTGCTAAGAGAAAATGGCACTGTAAACTTGGGGGGGGGTGGGGGGGGGGAGGGAGGGAAAAAACAATCGGAGAAAAGGAAGAAAAAGGAAGAAAAAAGAAGGAACCCAAGCCCAAACCAGGAAGCAAAGGAAGAGTCGGTCGCACTGGCCCCGCGGTGCTCCGCAGTTCGCGTTCCTGGCGAGCGGCGGGGCCGGGGGCCGCGGGCAGCGCGGGCAGCGCGGAGCGGGGGCGCCGCCTGCCTCTGCCGCAGCGCACCGCCAGAGGGCGCCCGCGCTCCACCCTTGCGCGGCCGCCGCGCCCGCTCTGCGCGCCCGCGGCCCGGGCACCGCGGCTCGGCCTCGGCACCGCAGCCCCGCGGGCACGGACGGGCTGCCCGCGGAACCAACGCACGGGAGGAGGGGCGAGGGTGTCTGGCGCGGATGCGGGAAGCAGCCACTGCCCCTCTGTGCCCGTGCGCAGGATGAGGCAGTGTCTCTATGCTGCCGCTCAGCCCCTGCCAGGCCCGGCCTCCTGCCTTCCTGTGCTCTCTGGCGAAGGGCTTTAGCTGCTGTCTGTTCGTGTGCGTGTGCGTGTGCGCGGGCCTTTCCCGCCTTTCCTGCCTTTCCTTGGGCTGCACGGGGGTCCCTAAGCCTCCCCGAGTTCCTAAAGGCTGGGGCCCGGGCCGCCTTTAGGGGTCCCTGCCCGGGCAAGGCTGTCCTTGCGGGCACAGGGCCCGTCGGGGTGCTCACATGCCGGGCAGCCGGGCTGGTCAGCGAGACAAAGCGAGTTAATCGGCCTGGAGGCGGGGGGGTAGTGGAAGAACGGGGTGTGATGGGGAAGGAGCCTGAGATGCCTTTTATGTAACCACAAGGATTTTTTTCTCAGTTCGCATCAGACGGTCACACGTGGCTCTGGCTGGGCCTGTATTATATTTCACCTACATTTTTCGTCTCTCTCCAAAATAGGGCGGACTCGAACTCCTGAGGGTTTCTCTCCAAAAATCTGATTCCCACTGCAGGACGAAGCGGAAAACAGAGGACTGGAGACGACGCTTCTTGGGGCACGGGGGCCGGCGGGGGTGGCCGGCCCGGGCGGGGGCAGCGCCGAGCCTGCTGGGCAGCGCTTTTCTTCCTTCCTTCCTCCCGGAGAACAGGGCTCGTTTATTTCGAACCGAGTCCCCGAGCGGTGCTAACCGTTCACCCACACATTTTTATTTTTTCGCCCCCCTCCCTCTCTTTGCCTCGGTAATGACGTCCACCAAGGGTGAAATGATGGAAAGTATATTCATAGGCATGATTTCCATTAAGTATCAATTAACCTGGAGCCTCAGCCATGCGTGCAAGGCGTCAAGGGTAAATGTGCATCTCATTTCCCAGCGATCTACTCGCCTGGAAGGAAATGACCCGGAGGGCCCGTTGGCAAGGGGGCCCTGCCGCTGCACGGTACCGCCCTGAGGGCACCCCACTGCCTTCTCCTGCACCCCGGAGCCCCTGCGGTGGGCATCGGCTCTCTCTGAGGGGCTCTGACCTCGCCGGCCGGCGGTGCAGGCCGCGCTCGGGGCAGCACAGCCCCGGTGAGCCGGGCGGCGTCGCCCCGGGCAGCGCGCCCGCGGTTATCGCGCGGGATCTGCGCGGCCGCCTCGCCCCTGCGCGGCGGGGGTTTCAGCGGCTCCTAGCGAGCGCACACCGGAGGGGGGAGCGGGGGTGCCGCGGCCGGGGTGGATCCGGGCAGGGCTGGGCCGAGTTTTTTTCTTGCCCGAGGAGCGGCACATGTAAACTGAAGCCAAAAGTCCCCCCTGAGCTCATGAGCGCGCGCGCGTGTGTGTGTGTGTGTGTGTGCGTGCGCGGGCTGCTGTGTGCCTAATAGGAAATAGTAAAAGCAGTGAGGCAGGTCATTTTGGGAGCGATTATAATCCAGTCCTGGTCACCACATACACGGAGAGCAGGAGCGGGGAACGCACGGGCCAGCGGCGGCGGCGGCGGCATGAGCGCGGCGTAGAGGCACCGGCAGCGGCGGCGGCGGCGGCGGCGGCGTGAGCAGCGCCCCGTGCCCCCGCCCGCCGCTGCCCCCTCCCCGATGAGCTCCTACTTTGTCAACCCGCTCTACTCCAAGTACAAGGTGGCGGCGGCCGCGGCGGCGGCGGCGGCGGGGGAAGCCATCAATTCCCCGTACTACGACTGTCACTTCGCACCCGAGGTGAGCGGCCGACACGCCGCCGCCGCCGCCGCCGCCGCCGCCGCTCTGCTCTACGGGAACGGCGCGGCCGCCGCGGGCTTCCCGCACCCCGCGCCCGGCGGGGCGGGGGGCGGCGGCGGCGCGGCCCCGGACTTTTACCACCCGGCCGGGGGGAGCCCCACGGCCGCCTACCAGCCGCCTCCTCCTCCCCCCGCCGCGCCTCCGCCTCCTGCCCCCTGCAGCGGGGTTACCTGTCACGGGGAGCCCGCTAAATTTTACGGATACGATAACTTACAGAGACAGCAGATTTTTACGACACAGCAAGAGGCCGAGCTGGTACAATATCCTGACTGTAAATCGTCCAGTGCTAATATTGGCGAGGAACCAGACCACTTAAATCAGAGCTCGTCTCCTGCTCAAATGTTTCCCTGGATGAGACCACAAGGTTGGACGCAGTCAAAAATTTGCTTCCATCTCACGTCTGAGTTTGAAACTTTCTTTTCCTCCTCCTGCTTCTTTCTCGCTGACTCTCGCTCCCTGCCTCTGTCTCCCTCACTCCCTACCTCTCTCACCGCGATTCCTATCACCGCGGTGGCTTGCGATAATAAAGAGATGCAGTGAGCAAGCAGAAACCTCTGCAGCAGGCAGCTACCGACCCAAGAGTAGCCTTTGAGACGCCTGTCGGACGCTGAGGCGCAGCTGACGCGCTCGCCTGTCTCCCGTGGCCGCTGCCTGAGCGGGAAGGGTGCGGGGTCGGGAAGGGGGTGGTGTGCAAGATGATAAAGTGACCCCGCAGCATCCTATGCAGAAGGACAGCTGAGGCGCTTCGTGCATTTACTGTCGCTGTGTTCCTCTCACTCAAGTGCAAAGCTCTAGACTCCTCTGTGCCCTCCGCTTTCTCTCCCTGCCGTTCTGTGGGGCTTTTCTCGAGGGATTCCGGGGGTACCGGAGTCCTCTCTGCCTGCCTGCGCCTTGTCTTGAACGGCCACAACAACCTCCAAATCCCTGTGTTTTTGTTTTAAACAGCAGCGCCGGGTAGGAGGAGAGGAAGACAAACATACAGTCGATTCCAGACTCTAGAGCTGGAAAAGGAGTTCCTATTTAACCCCTATCTGACCAGGAAGAGAAGGATCGAGGTGTCCCACGCACTAGGACTCACCGAGAGGCAGGTAAAGATCTGGTTTCAGAACAGGAGGATGAAATGGAAAAAAGAGAACAACAAGGACAAATTCCCCGCTTCCAGACAGGAGGGAAAGGAAGGGGAGGCCAAAAAGGAAGCACATGATCTGGAAGAAGACAGAGCTGAAGGCCAGACGAATTAATTTTTGCCCCAAATGTCTTTGTGAAAGTCAATCAAAAATAAGCAGGGCTAAAGCCCGACATCTCGGCTCATCCACACCACTACGTGATCTTGTCGTGGGACGACTGACCCCATGTCCCTCCGTTTGACATTTCCCTGCTTCGGGTGCTTCACTTGTTTGTGCTTTTATTTTGTTTATTAGTGTATCCAGAACAATATCTAGATTTAACATTTCCTCTACTTATTTTTTCGAATTTGATACAGAGTTTCTAGCAATAAATTTCTAATGATATACATATATATATATATATATATATATTTGCAATCTTAAAAGAGGTGATTGTGGGAAACGACATAAACTTCCTAATAATAAATATTAATAAGTAAAACATTTAACAATGCTTTATTAATCAAGACAAGTGCACTTGTACTATTTTAATTCTTGTTTTTATCTTATGTTGAATAAATTAAATTAATAATCTGGAAGAAAATATCATAGGAATATATTTAACCTTCTTCTATAATATTTGATTAAAATAAACTGAATTTATTCAATTATAAAATGTATTGGCCTCTCTATATTCCTTTTGTAATCTACTCCTCAAGGAACCTTCTGAGTCTCCCCCATCTCTCCTCCGATGCTGGGTGTTTCTGCGGGGTCTGGGACTGGCACATTGTGTATAAAACCTGCTTTTTGCTCCCTGCCCCGAGCGCTGGGGTGCCGCGGTCCAAGCAGCGGCCAGCGGGGACCGCAGCCTCACCTGCGAGCGGAGCGCAGGAGGCGGGCCGGCCCCGGTGTGTGCCCGGGCCCTGCTCCCGCCTGCTCCTGCCTGTTCCTGCCCCGGTGTGTGCCCGGGCCCTGCTCTCGCCTGTTCCTGCCCCGGTGTGTGCCCGGGCCCTGCTCCTGCTCCTGCCCCGGTGTGTGCCCGGGCCCTGCTCCCGCCTGTTCCTGCCCCGGTGTGTGCCCGGGCCCTGCTCCCGCCTGTTCCTGCCCCGGTGTGTGCCCGGGCCCTGCTCCCGCCTGCTCCTGCTCCTGCCCCGGTGTGTGCCCGGGCCCTGCTCCCGCCTGCTCCTGCTCCTGCCCCGGTGTGTGCCCGGGCCCTGCTCTCGCCTGTTCCTGCCCCGGTGTGTGCCCGGGCCCTGCTCTCGCCTGTTCCTGCCCCGGTGTGTGCCCGGGCCCTGCTCCCGCCTGCTCCTGCCGCACCCCGGGCTGCGGGCCGGCCGTGCGGGAGAGCGCTGCCGCAACCGCGGCCCTGCCCTACGGAGCCGTTTGCTGTCAGCCCGGCTGCAAGGAGAGCCCGGAGAGCGTTCCGGCCCCACGCCATCCCCAAGGGCTGCTCCAAGCAAACCACGGCCAAAACGGGCCCAGCCTCCCCGGAGGATGGCTGATAAGCAGAGAAATACAAAGCTTTTGCGACCTTGCGTGAGGGTTTCTCGAGGGCTGTAATTCTTAGGAGTCCCAAACCATGCGTAGACAGAGAAAGATGTTTCTGCCCCTAAATATTATCATATGATGCGTTTCCCAGCGGAGGCCGCAGCTGAGGATAGAGCCTGCCTCACGGTTCCCGCAACCACGGGAGGAAAGGTCCGCTCTGATTAACAAAACAATCTAATTTCTCTCTGCCCTCCCTCCTCTTGCTCCCGTTCCCGGCAGGGTCCCGCAGAGCGCGGTATCAAACAGGACGGCCGAAAGCAGTCCTTTTTAGGAGTAGCAGGCAGAGGGTCGAGGGACGAGGTATAAACCTCTACCAAGATTTTTGCGTCATTTTTTTCCCTACCGGCTGACGCTCCCCTGAGTAATGGCTCCGTGAAGGAAATCGAATGGACGCGCCAGAAACTGCGACAAACACGATATATAATTCTATTTTCTGCCCAGAAACGAGGGTGATTCCGACGAGGCCGGGGCTGAGCCGAGGCCTTGCTCGGAAAATCCCAGCCCGGTTCCCGAGGCGGTGCCGCCCGCCGCTCTGCCCGCCCGCCGCTGGGCCCTTCTCTCGCAGGCACCGCTCCGCTCCGGGAACGCACCCGGCGCGGCGGGAACCGCCGTCCACGGGCATGGGACCTGTGGGGCGGGTTTGGTTGATTTCGTTTCCCTTCCTCTTCCCCGCTCCCCACCACCGAGGCAGGCACGTTTCCACTGCTGCAAAGCGCCAGCTCTGGAGGGAGGCACGAGCGAACGGAGCTATTGTTCTCGGTTTTATTTTAATCGCCTAGTTGGCTTCAGGTTGTAAACAAGGGGAAGCTGCAACAAAGCAGTGAAATAATCATTTTTGCTGCATGGATTTGCATAAATACACCGGCATCCGTAGTGTCAAGGGAGGATGTGGGGCTGGTAGATGCGCGTTTAAAGTAACCCGGTGGCCCGACGCGCAAAACCCGCTGGCTTTTCAAAGCACTACTCGTGCTAGTGGCACCGACATATTTGGTCTGCGGGTAGGAAAAGCCTCTCGCTTTTGCTGCGCTGGCGGCGGAGGCTGGACTCAACACGGTTCCGGCGGCCCTGCTGCGGGAAAGCCGTGCCGGTGCCGCCCGCTGCCATCCCGGGCTGCCCGCACGTCGAGGACCTTCACACACCAGCGGAGCTCTGCTTAGGCTGGTGTTTGTCCGGAAAAGAGCTGCTGCGGTAGTTGTTTTTAATTATCAGACAAAGAATAAAATTAAAATATTCCTGAAGAAGTTTCCGTTGCGTTGCTCTCCTAGGACCGACTGGGAACGCAGCCACGTAGGCAAAAACTGACTTCCCTGAGCCCTCAGAATTAGCCAAGGCCTAGTGGTAACTGGAATCGCCCCTGTCTTACTCATTAAGAATAACAAAACATCGCTATAGTTGTTAAGGCATTTACCCTCATAGCCTGGCATCTGTATCTCTCCCTCGGTTTCACTTGGAAACTTGCTAAGAAAAAAGATAACGGAGTCAGGAATTGACCCAGGCGGCCACCGAGTCCCCTGTAAAACCAGAGCCATCGGACTTTTGGCCAGGAAAAGCCGTAGCTGCGCGGGTTGCGGCGGGAGAGGCGGCGAGAGGCCGCCTGAGACGGCCGCGGAGTGGATGTACCGCGCCTTTGGTTTCCGCGGAATTTCTCCGTTCCCTTGAGGAGCAGCTCAGCGCGGTCGTGAGTGCCGCAGAGACACCACGAGAGTTGCCATAGCCTCCGCCGAGGCGATATTCAAAGGTGTGCAACTGCCTGAAGCAGCGTGTTAAAAAGATCCAGCCTCGATCCTACATCTTTAGGCGTGTTTACTTTTGTTAGAAGTTACAACCAGCACGGAGGTCACGGATTGAGGGCTCTGGCTATTCCCTGAAACAAAACTTGAGCAAGAAACATCCACACTACTCCGTCTCCGAGCCGAGTATTCCTAGTAGACACAGGCCCATTTGATTTTTTTTTTAGAATACTTTCTAGGAATTGGATTTTCCCTGTTGGTGCCCCGGGAAGGTTTTATCGGGGGCGGAGGCAGCCTGCCCTGGGCGCGGTGACAGTGCCCGGCGCAACCTGCGGGAACCGCACACTGCGGGGTGGGGAAGAGCCTCGGAACATTTTTATGTCGGCGACGGCTTCCGCTTCAGTAGTGGGCGCTAAAGCAGATGTGGTTTCTTTTAGTGCCCGGCGGAGCGGTGGGGAGGGGTGGGAGAAGAGGGTGGGGATGCGGGTTAAGCCCCCTTTCGTTTGGCAAGAAACGGATCCTTCGGCACAGTGCCCTGCCCCTCTTTATGCGGTTCCGCGACCGCTTGCCCCTCTCTCCGCGGCCCGCGCGGATCTCCCGCGCCCCGGCCGTGCTCGTGGGGCTCCGCTACCGCGCCCGTGGCGCGCAGGCCGAGGGCAGGCGGGACCGAAGCCTCAGTAAAAGCGCAGCGCGCAGGCGAAAGAAACATGGCGCTGGGAAGCAGTATGTGCAAAATCCGCAAGGAATTGCAGTAAATTCCTTTTTGTTTGAAGAAAATTTACAACTTGGTAATAGACCTTTTTATGACCTATTTGGGCTCGTCATTGGCTGCGGCTGGTCATGTGCAGGCAGCGAGCGCTTTCATGGCCTTTTCCTGATTTCCCTGGCGAATTTCCCCCCGCATTCTGCCTTCAGAGAGCCTCAGCCCCTCTTTTTCTAACCTTTGTCTAGGCTGAGGTGTATGGCAGTCGCCCTCATATTTGTGCCCCGCTCCCCCAAACCCGCGGCCGGTCCCGCCGCCGCCGCACTGACGCTTCCTCGGCCCCGCGCCGCCTCCTCTCCCGCGCCCACGGAGGGATGCGCGGAGACCCGCGCCCGCCGCCGCGCCGCCCGCAGCCCCTCGCTCTTCTCCCACCGTTCGATGCCCCCGCTGCCGCTATCTCCTCCGGCACACGGATTGCTACACGGGTGCAAAATGGATTACAGCGACCCTCCCGGGCTTCTCCGCAGGCGGGCAATGCCGCGAACTGGTAAGCCATGAGTTCCCCTCGGGCTGCTGGCCGGTACTCCGCGATATGCGGCACGGCACCGGCTCCGCTGTCCTCCTGTCCCTCTTCATCACCTGTCCCTCGAAAACCCTTCTTCTTCCATTTAGTATTGCTATTACTATTATTACCGCTATGATTGCTGTTGTTGTTGTTGTTATTGTAATTGTCGCTGGTGTTATTATTACTAATACTGGCTGTGGGCATGCCGCACAGTGAGAGCGGCTGTTGCGCGCCGTCTCTCGCGGAAAACGCGCCGCGGGCCGCGATGTCTGGGTGTTCCGCGGTGAGGGGCGGAAGGCTGGGGCGCAGTGCGCGCAGGCAGTGCTTCGCCTGCCGGTGGGGTTTCTCCCCATATAAGGCCCTCTGCTTTTGGGATAGTTTTTCGCCCTTCCAGCCTGAAGCATGCTGTGGTGATGCTGTAGTTTGTTTCCCCCAGGGCGGAAGGGCAGTCGAGTAACTTTAAAGCCTAACAGGTGTTTTCTCAGGAGAACCGGGGTCAGAGCTCCCGCGGGGGCGGAGGGCGCGGGGCGGCTCCGCCGAGCCGGTCGAGCCGGGGGCTGTGCCCGGGACCAGTCCCGGGAGCCCTCGCCTGCCCCGCAGGGATTTTTTGTAGCATCCTTGTCCCGCTGCAGCGCGGAGCCAGGGCTGCGGCTCCGAGCTGCTCGGTGGGCGGCACACGGGCCGGGCTCGGGGCTGCCGGAACGCGGGGGCGGCTGCGCGGAGACACGGCCAGGAGGGCACGGCCGCAGTACGGTACTACCCACGTGGAAATCATCGGGGGCTAGATGGAGGACAAACTCTCGGAAATAAACCCAACAACAAATCCTTGGGTTTATTTTAAAATGTGTCGAGGAGATAGAATAGTTAACTATTCCTGCGTTACCCATATATGTATATACATCCATATTCACCTTACCTATATTCATACATATATATGGTATCCACACATCCATTTCTCTCTGCAGAACACATATTCTTTGGGACTACGTTGTTGTGAACGTATATATGCTTTACTCATTCCATCTTCATTTTCAAACTGCTAGTGCACGGTGGAAAAGCCGTCGTTTGGTATTTAGCGTTCACATCGATGCTCGGTGGCTGCAGTGTACCGTGCTGTTGCACTGCAGGAATTTACCCACTCGCCATTTACCCCGAAAGCAGCCAGTTAATCAACGGCAAAGCAGAACGCCCGACTACACAATACACGGTGAGGGTGGAAAGGTGCCAGTCCTGCCCCGAGTACATATTTTGAACCCACAGAAGAAATTGTTCTTTAATCCACCCCCGAGCACGCCGCAGCCTGCTGAGCCCGAGCCCCGCTGCAGTCAGCGATAAGATCCCTGTCCCCCACGCTCTGCCTGTTTGCACGAGCCGGCCGCCCTGCGCTCCTGCAGGACTTGGGGATTATTTGGGACGAGTCGTTTTCAACATAGCAACAGTCTTCAAGAGTAACGTGGAAAATATGCGCTGCGTTAGGTTTCACTCTCAGAATCCCTCCTAGGTGACACAGTAATTATAGCTACTTGACTATAAATCTCTCCAAAAACTTCGGAAAATCTCGTCCTTGAGTTGTTTTGAAATTATTCGTAGCCTGGGGAAAAAGAAAAAAAACAAAAGCAGGATGTTCTAACGAATTCTAATGTGTATGTGTGTGTCTGCGGGTCCATCTGCTGACACATACGGATATACACATGCATTTATGATTCCACTGGTTCATGTGGGAATTCAGCTTTTTTTCTAAGTGGCTTCCTTCCTGGCTTGCTTTTGCTCTTATTCTTTTCCTTATCAGATGTATGTATGTATTTATGTATTTATTTATTTATTTATTATTAACATTCAAGTACACATAGGTCTGTTCATGTTGTTAAACATACCTGTGGAATTGTAAGTACTCATAGCAAATAAATACGCATCTATATATATTATGGCACATATATATTTATATGTACATGTTTATATATATATGGCACATATGAGGACTGTATTTTTATATCTATTTATACACCTCTAAAACATGGTATGAGTATAGATGTGTTGGTGTGCTGAAATTTTTGGAGTACAAGATTCACAGTCAAATGTCTTGCACTTGCTTCGTTTCCTGATGTGTTTGACAGAATTTTAGTCTTTTTTTTTATTTTCTTTCTTTCCTTTTTTTTTTTTTTTTTTTTTTTTTTTTGTGTGTGTGTGTGTGTGTGTGTGTGTGTGTCTGTTGAAAGGAAACAGCCGATCCCCAGTGCACCCTTTACTGACGCACGGGCAGTATAAAAACACCATCATCACAAAGCAGCTGGCAGGAAGCGGCAGCCCCCTGTCCCTGACAGTGCCGGGGTACCGCTGGCACCCGCTGCCATTCGGGAAGCCAGGTTGGCTCCCGCTTAGCTGCTGCAGGTTGCATGGAAGAGAAGTGCAGCCTCTGTTCCCCCAGCCTGGCAGGGCTTTGGTGCAAGGAAGGGGATGCGTTGTGAACTGCGGGGCCGGGAAACCCGATAAGACTAGGCGAAGATAGGCACGTTGGTTTTGCGTTCTTAAGAACTGAAAATCCCGTCGATTCATTTTCTCGTTCCCCCCAAAAATATGATTCCCACAGGGTGTTTTATGTGCTCTTGGGACAGAAAAAGAAACCCGAACAAAGACGGTATTTCACCCCTCGGTTGGCAGGCAGCTGTTAAAGGTATTTACTGCTCTACTGCAGTGCGGCACTCAATGCTGCTGGAGCGGGAGAGGAAAAAACAGGAAGCGAAAGGAAAAGATGAGGCGCAATAAACATTGCAGCAGGTCGCGGAGGCCGGGCGGGGCGCGGAGGAAGGGTCTCTGCGAGAGACAAGAGGCAATAAAACTGCATTCAGCGGCAGCAGGCTCTGCCCGAGCCCAGCGCTCGCCTCCCATCACCCGCGGGGGAGGGTGCGGCGGGAAGGGGAGGCGGCCCGCAGCGCCTGCCCAGCGCCCCACGCCCGGAGCCATCCGAGCTGGAGCCTGCCGGAGTGCAGCGAGGGGCGGCGGGGGGTCCCTCAGCCGCCCGCCTGGCCTGGCTCCGCCGCATCTGTCCGCGTGTGGGCGCACGCCCCGACGGAGCGGGACGCGGTCACCTGCCCGCGGCTCCCCCTCAGGGCCGCCGGGCCGGGCCGCGGAGCGACCGCCGGGGGCGCGACAGGCCCCGGCCGCAGCCACCAGCCCTTCTGTCTCACGGCCTCTTCCAGGAGAAGGCGCTGTAGGACAAGCCTGGCCGCTCTCCCCTCCGCGGGGCGAGGGGCCCACCGCCCGCCGCCGGCCCCGGGACCCGTACCCTGCCGCCCGCCTGCCCGCGGCAGAGGCCCGCCGGCGGGCGGGGGACACGGGCGGGACTCCACCGCCTTCCTCGGGCGCCTCAAGCCGCGACCCGGTTGTCCCACTCCCTCCAGCGCCGCGATTTCCCGTCTCACCCGGGTCCGCAGACCCCGGCGCGCCCTCGCTCTCCCTGCCTGACCCGCGGTGCCGCAGGGCTCCCCCCGTGTGCCCCGCTGCCCTCCTGGTCACCAGCCCGCGCTTTGATGTCGGGCACCCGCCTCTTCCCTCCCCGTTCCTTTGATGCGGGTGCCAGAGCACCCTCCTTCCCGCCGGCTCCCTTCCCGCGGGCACAGCCCCCGGCCCCCGCACACCCTCCCTTGCCTCCTGCAAGCCGGGGCCCGGCAGAGCTCCCTGCCTCCGCCTCACCTGTTGCCTGCAGGCTTCACCTTCCCCAGCCGTGCCCGGACACGACCCTGGCGGCACCCACCCCCACGGGCCGTGCCTACCCCGGCGGGACGCTCCCACGGCCCACGGCCTCCCCTCCCTGCCCCGCACTCCTCGCCCTCTTCCCCCGCGGACCCGAGGTGTCGCCGCCGATGCCCCCGTTTGATGTTGAGGCGCGGCTCGACGCCGCCCTGCCCGCTCCGGGCCTCCGCTGCCGCCGGATCTGCCTGCGGGCGTGGGGTGCTGCAGGCAGGGGACTTTGCATGCCCACATCCTGCTCTGCGAGGGCATGGGCGGCGAGGTGACTCTTGAAAAGTCGGGGTTATGATAAAAGCGAAGGGGCAAAATGCGTTGGACGCTATCAAGGTGCTTAGTAGGTCTTCAAAGTCAGAGACGGAGCCTGTAATTTTCTGGCAGTGTGGTCCTCGGGGTAGGATGCCAGTCGTCATGTCTGTCAAGTCGCACTGAGAGCGATGGCGGCATGCACATGTGATTCTATTCCCCCAGCCTCTTTATCACAATTACCAGAGGGAAACCAATTGTTACTGTGTTGTGTCATTACACCTCTTATCTGTCTCCAGATCATCAGCCCCAAATATGAAAACTTGCATAAAACCCTAGAGAATGAACTGGCCAGAGCTTCAAAGTCAAATTTCACATCTGCATTTTAGAATAGGAAATGTGAAAATCGTTCTAATTCTCACTTCAAAAATCTCATGGCTAGAATTACTCAGTTACTGAAACATTTGTCTTGTCCTTAACTGAGAGGGAGCTGTATCTCAATCATCAACTCCTCTCAATCATCTCACAGCCTCATCTTTCACAGCCCCATGTCCTGGACACGTGTGTCTGAAGCACATGCCCAGCCCGGGCCACCCCATTTGCCAGGGGCTGTCACTTCTGCAGCCTGGCTGCCATGCCACCTGCCTGTCCATGGCTCCTCTCCTCTTGCACATTCCAGGCAGTCTCTCATCTCCAAACTGTGGCCTTCTCTTGCCCACGAGACAGGCCCAGAGAGCTGAGGCAATCACAGACACTGAGGGAGGGATGTGATGCTCGTGGTACTGCACAGGGCCTGGAGCCCTCCCATGGCTGCCTGGGGCCTGACCTGTGCCATACCCAGCACTCAGTGCCAGGCCTGGGGCAAACACACTTGACTCTGCATCCTACTTCTTGTCCCAAACTATTTTCCCCACATTTTATTGCACTTTCTCATTACACCCTACCCCTCCTGTCCCAGCACACAGCCTTTTCTTGCCCCTCTCCAGGTGTGGCCACTTTGGCTCCCTGCAGCTGCTTGCTGCTGAAGCCCTTCTTCCAGAAGCCAGTGAGGGTGATGTGTTTGGGGAGGAGGGCAGCTGGAGGCCACCACAAAGCCTGATCCAGGGCCCACTGTGGCCAGGCCCAGGTGCCTGAGTAGGGCTCAGGGAGCTCCAGGGAACTTGTCCCTCTGCCTGCCCAGGACTGGGAGCACAGGCCATGCACAAGCTGACAGAGACCCTGCAGTCAGCCCCATGCAAGACAGCCCACTGCTCTTTCTGAGATGGCTGGCTGGAGCCCCTGAGCCCGATAAAGCTTCTCAGACCATGCACTGTGTCTGAAATGCTACCTTGGGCACTGTCCCTGCCAGCTGTCCTGGGCAGGAGAGGGGGAAAGGGCTCTTCCACATCTTAGGGCACTAAAAAACCACGAAGGCAATGCCGTGTGAGTAAGGGCTTGCAAAGAGCAAGAAAAATAGTGGAATGCAAAGCCACTCTGGATCATAAAGAAGGAGCAGGGAAGGACCTCGGGATGCCTCTTGTTGTCTGAAGGAAGAGGAATTGTTCAGCTGTGACTGGAGACATCTAAAAAATATAGCGAGAGCTGAGCTGATCCTTTTGGGTGACTTCATAAGAAGTAAGACCAGACTCTAGTGTTAAGTAGGCACCACTCAGTTGGTGCCACCACCCAGCAGGGAATTGCATTTTGCTCGTTTTTCAGAGCTGAGCCCCCGGGCGGAGGCGCACTCTCACCCCCGGACCGGGCGAGCGGCCGTGTCCCCTCTGCAGGCGGCCGGTCCCCGCCGGGGCTGACACAGCTCCCCGCCCTCTGGCGAAGGCACGAACCCTTCCTGGGATGCACCAGGAGCCGCTGGCCGCTCCGACGTCTCCATCTTAGCCATGATAGATTGGGAGCTGATGCCCGAGTTTCTTCATGCTGTGTGACTGCCAGGGACATTTGACTTCCTGTGCTCGGGCTCCTTGAAATTCTCATTTGCGAACTCACACCCTGCTCCCTTCACACCAGGGCTCTTTTATTGCTTTATAACCGTCCTTAAACTTCCAGTCCTCAAAGATCTCATTGTGGCAGGCTTCACACTTTCTCCCTTTCCGAAGCCCTGTGCACTCACTGTTGGCAGCAGTTTGGTCACTTACAAAGGTCCCTCGGGTGCCCGGCGAACCTGCAGCCCCTGGCACAGCTCTCCCAAGTTTTGAGATGAATGACTCAAAGCCGTTTTGCAGGGGAGCCTCACCAAAATGCCATAAACACCCAGGGAAGGGAAAAAGGTTCCATCTTTCAGTTGGTTTGGGTTTTGTTGTTGTTGTTGTTGTTGTTGTTTTGGTGGGATTTTTTTTTCTTTCCTCCTAAAGATGTACTTCCTTGTACCTCAAGAGCTATAAAGAAAGGTTTGAACGGGTACCCACAGAAAACACGCCCGGCTCCTTTCCCAAGAGCACTTTGGGAGCGCTAAGTCCCCTTTGCAACTTTTCCTAAAACACGCTCCTCAAAAAAGGCCGGCATACTGCCATGCAGCTGAGCTTCCACCCATCCCCGCTATTTCGACCCGGTCCCGTTTTATAGGACAGATTCAGAGAACCTTTATTTAGCGAATAAAAGTTTAAAGCTGAAGGTTATTTATGGTTCCACAGAGATAAGTCCTGAGTGGCTATTTAGAAGCACGTGATTCCAATAAACTTTGTTTTATGGCTTGAGAGTTGACAAGCCAAAATATAATTCCCACCATAAATTAGTTTAAGAGCATACAAGTGCAGATGCTTTCGTTCCTGGAAGCAGTAATCGGGAAAGTGTTAGCAGGGAACCGTCGGCGGAATGCGACCGCGCAGGCACCTCTGCTCCCGGGTCCCCCAGGCCGCGGGGGGAGCGCACAGTAAGTCCGCTATCCGCCTCCCTCCGCCGCCGCGCTCGGGCTCCCGGCCCCGGGCACTCGCCAGCAGTGGGGCGGCAGCGCTGCCCGCCCGGCGCGGCTCCGGGGGAACGGGCAGGTACCCTCAGGTGGTGCGGCTGCGCCGGAGCCAGCCGGCTGCGCTCTGGCTGAGATTTCCGAATTTAATGGCATTTCTTAAATGGAGATAAGCTTCTTTTTTTTTTTTTTTCCCTTTCTTTTTCTTTTTTTTTTTTTTTTTTTTTTTAATAAAAACTATTTATTTTAATAAAAGGAAAGGCTTCGTAAGGGGGTGCTTAGTGCCAAAATGCTGATAATTAATCCACTCTCCTCGCAGGCTATGAATGTTACCTAGAGTGGGCAGAACTTAAAACAACAAGAAGAAAAAAAAGAAATAATTAAATTAACAAGAAAGGTCTTGGGAAGCTCTATGCAGTGAAGTATTGATACGGAGGCAATTGCTCTGTGTTTAATACAATAACTCGCCAAGATATCGTAGGAAGGCAATAGAGGAGATGAAAAATCGCTTACAGAAAAGAACCCCCCAGTAGTATTTACTTTTAAATATATGACGAGTTTCAGGAGAATTAGACTAAACGTGTGGGTTTGTTTCTCTTATGTGATCTTTGAATAGATTTAATAAAATATTTGAAGGAAAGTTGAAGTCAAATCTATCCTTCTATAATGCAAACAAAGGCGCATGTCTCGTGGTTACTGAGAGGTTAATTAGGTGATCCTAAAAGAGAACTATTTTGGAGTAATCCGATATTTATTTATTTACTCTGATAAAATTATAGGTCTTTCTGTGTTTAGCACGGATATAATGCTGCATGGCGTATTTTGTGGGTGATGGTTTGGCAAAGGTGATCTGAATGTGACTGGATTCCCACAGAACAAAAAAAAAAAAAACAAAGGCCTTTGTTATTCTTTTCCATTAGTGAAAGAAGGAGGTCTGGCTCTTTATTTCTTTAGAAATTATCCCGTATAAAATTTAGACTATGAATATTAAAAGTGAAAGATCACACCCCAGGCACAGGGAAAGCGTGTATTCATAAAAAACTGCCTGAACGCAACGTGGTCCTCATTTGGAAGGGGCTTCCATCCCACCACTCCTCTGCTTGCAGGATTTACCACCAGCTCCTCTCTGCCTTCATCTATCAAACGTGGTTTGTAATTGTTCTCCAGAAATATCACCCGTATGTGGAATACAACAGTAACAAACGTTTTTATTGCAACAGGTTCTGCAGCATGGAAGAACATCCACAGTAAGTAACCTTTTATTTCTTGTAGTTTATGTTATTCGAAAATCCTGGTTCTTCCCTCCAGACCTAAAAAAACCCGCAAACTATGATTCCTGGTGGATATTTCTTCCTTCTCCTCCTCCACCACCCCTCCCCCCCAAAAAAAAAGAAAGAAAAAAGAAAAAAAGAGAAAGTACTATGTCAGCATGGGAAGGTTCTTGTGGAGTCAGTTTGTGGTACCATGTCATAATCCTGGCTAGCATTAAAAGCAGAGGTGCAGTCTCCTGGGGGTTTATTACAGGGCTGTACAGGTGTCGTCCTGCTTTTAAGCACTCCAAAGCAATTAGCAGCGTTTCCATTTTAACTCGGCGGGACTGTACAGCGCCTCCCTGTGCAGAATCCAGACGGATCACGTTGTATCCCAGCACCTCATAACCTTGGCTACTCCCACTCTTTTCTGCAGACAGGATCCCAAGCAGAGCTGTGCCTGCTTTCTGCTGTTCCCCTCGTTTGGCACAGACGGGTGGCTGGGTGAAAGAGGCGGCAGGGGCTGGGGGCGGTCAGCGCTGGCGAGCCGGGGCAGCCCAGATGCAGCCCGGTTCTGCGGGCAGTAGAGCTGATCTGCTGGTGCGAGAGGTCTCGGGGCAAGGGAGACTCTAACGGGGATTTAAATGCTGTGAAGGCACGGAATAGAATGGGTATCAGAGCTTAGCAGGGCAATCTTTTACTGTAGGGGTTTTCGCATCCCAGATGGTCCTGCCTGAGCTGCGCCAGGGGGACCGAGGGGAGGGCAGAAGATCAGTGTGCATCAGGAGCTGCTGTTGAACCTTTCTGGCCCCAGTGAGGAGCTGGGTGCATTGGTCCTGGTCCTCCAGGCTGAGACCGGCTTGTCTCTCAAAGAGGGAAAGAAAGACTGCGGTATTTGGAGATTCATTAGGTTGTACATCGCCCTTCCCGTTTCTGCCAGCCCGGCTCTGACCCGGAGCATGTGAAGGACAGGAGTGTTTGCGTGTGTGTTTGTTTGCGTTTCCCCGCTTCCTCTCCCTGTTTCCTGATAAATAATCTATTTTCCCTGGGTGTGCCAAGCTTCTCCCGGTCCTTTTGTCTTCCATTGCAATATTGGTTTTCGAGTCCTATAAATACGAGCTAAAGAATCGCCTTCAGCGTTGCAATTTTAATTGTGTTCCATAGGTAACTTTCCTCCCCCATAGCTCAGTCCTGTGCTACGTAGACGCCCTTGGCATTTTATTACAGGGTCGGCCCTAAATGTATGGATTACTTGTTTTCTGCCAACGTACATTTCGCATACTGATTATGAACCAGAATACAAAAAGCCTGATAGATCAAAAGTATTTTGTATGGGCAGTTGAACAGGAGGTGAATATATAACGCTTTTGTTCATCAATAACTCTTTGGCTTTGACCTGTCTGAGCAAGTCGTGCAATAAGGTGAAACGCAGGTCACAGCGTCTAACAAATATGAAAATGTGTAGTATTAAGCAGAACGGGGAGCTGCTGCTCCCCCAGCTCCATCGCTGCTCCCTGGGCAGCCCTAGGCGGGCTCGTCCGCTCCCGGGGGCTGCCCCAAACGACAGCTCTCTTTGGGGGGCGGAGGGGAGTTACCCTGCCAGTTCAGCCGGGTGCTAAATAACGCCCGCGAGGGCGGGGGGGTATCCCCTCTCCCCTCAGAGAAAGGATGCGAAAGCGGGAGAGATGCTGAAAATAGCTGGGTAGGGATTTGAAGAATCCGGGGGGAGATTAAGGATATAAAGTCGTTTTGAGGTGCACTTGCTGTGGAGGAGGCACCGCCGCAGTGGTCAGAAAGCAGACGTTTGAAAATAGCATCTCCCAGCTCAGGCACTTGGGAGCTGGAGGCAGCCAAACAACCCGGTACACATCGCTCGGATAAGCGCAACACCCCCAAATCTGCCCTCCGCAGTGGTTGGATGTATCACACCCGCACCATTATTTGTCCTTATGGTGCCTGTTTTAAATAGTGGAAGGAGAAGAGGTTGACCGCAGGACAGCAGTGAGGAGCTGGGTCAGACACAATTCATGAACTTTTGTACTCCTGTGTGCCGCTGTCGACAAAGTAAAAATAATGAAACTTTGTGATATGTTTGTAAATGATTTCGGCTGACCTCTCGCCCTGCCCTTCACCATAAACGCTACGGCAGGGAAAACCTGGGAGGGTGCGAGGCTAAGGCTCGCAGGCAGATCGCGGGGATAATAGCTAGACCAGCATAATAGGATGAAGGTAAATTTGGAAACTCTCTTTTTCCCGAGAGCAACTAACTCCAGCTTTTAACCTCATCTTTTTCACCAACCGCTGTTTCTGTTGTCGGCTGTTTTGCTTCTGTTTCGATTTTTCAGAAATTCTTTTTTATTTTGGGGGAATTTCTAATTATGGAGAATCTTTTCAGATTCGTGTTAGCCTAAATATTTAAAGACTCCTAGCTAAATTACTTTAACCATTATCATTCTAAATAGCGCAATTTGACTGACCACGTCCATTTTCCATAGCGAGGACGTAAGTGGCAGAGAATTTAAAGAAAGCGGCAGGTCTTTCTGAGAATTTGGTAGGCGAAATTCGTCGCTATGAATTGGTGGAGGGTCGTAAAGCTCTATTGCAGCAATAATAACAAGCGTGAATCTTTTCTGAAATCCCACCTTCCTGCAAATCTGTGTTTCAGAACTGAGTCCCAGCAGAATAGTTTGCATTCCTCAGAAGACAGTAAGAGACTAAGAGAATTGCAGAGACCTGCTATATTGTAGATGAAAACAGAATGTTATTACGTTGTCTATATATACCCTGTAGAACCGAATTTGTGTGATATTCATATAGTCACAGATTCGATTCTAGGGGAATATATGGTCGATGCAAAAACTTCACCTTTCTGCAGATTGTTAGAAGTTAAAATACTGGCGGAATCAAGAGGCATGTGCGTGCTGAACACTCAGAAATTATAAAAGTTTTGCTGCCTCGCCCCTATTCGCTAGGTTTTAGGACGTTTCTTAAAACTTTGGTTGTCGTTCAGTCCTAACTCTCACTGACAATCTTTGAATTTAAACAGTTAAATTCACCAGAAGTTACAAAATTTCTGGAAAAAAAAAAAGATATTATATACCAATCAGTGAATGAGTCTTTTATAAGATACTCATAAATTAGCTAGATATGCCAGACGTTAGCAAAATTTCCCTGTCAAGGGTCCAGATCGCATCAAAATATTTACGACAGCAGCAAAAGCAGCATTCGCCTCGCTGGAATGTATTTACTTGTGCTCCAGGAATGATACTGATGAATGAAGACCGAATTTATCTCATTAAAGCCGTGATATTTTTAACCTAATTAAATGACGTCTCCAGTTCAATTGATTGAACTTTAGCGGTTAAAAGTGAACTCTTTCTTGCCATCTGTACGATTTTATATACATACATGTGTAGATTTATAAATATACGTTGGCGTTTGCGTCTGTGCACGCATACATTTGCACACGTATATTTTGAGGCTTGAAAGTGAATGAGAAGTTACTGATTGCCTAATTTTATTCAGCAGAACTAAATTCTGGTAACTTTTGGATGACCTCTGCTAGACAAAGACAGGACAGATCTATTGTACATCATATTACCCTCTTCTTTGATGGCTTTTCTTTTCCTCGCCTGCTTATCAGTTTCTTCCCTTTTAACCCCGCTTCAGCTCATCGCTCTGTATATTCCTTTCGATTCTTTTTCTTATTTTATTTAAAGCGAGGTACCAAGCCCCGGTGGCGATCCTGGCTAGTAGCTCAGACGGCAGGGCAGCATCCCCTGGGGCTGGGGGAAGCCGGCTCAGACAAAAGGCTGTGGGCAGGGCAGCGGCCGCCGCCCCGGGGTACCCCTACACCTCCGGTACCTGGTTTGCGGGTGCGGCCCGCCGGAGAAGGGGGGTCATTCGGTTAGAGGGATGTTATTGAGTGGAATCGCTGGAAATGCGGGGAAATGCGGCGGTGGGCGCCCGGCTCCCCATTGGCCGGGCCGGTCACATGCCCGCCTAACTTTATTCAGTTGACAGCAAGTAGGAGGGCTCTATGGCAGGGGAAAAAAAGACAACACGAGAAAAATTAGTATTTTCTACCTTCAGAAATTAATGGCCATGAGTTCGTATATGGTGAACTCTAAGTATGTGGATCCCAAATTTCCTCCTTGCGAGGAATATTTGCAGAATAGCTACTTAGGCGAGCAGGGGGCCGAGTACTACAGTGCCTCGCAGGGCGCTGATTTCCAGCACCAGGGACTCTACCCACGGTCAAACTACAGCGAGCAGCCCTTTAGCTGTAGCAATGCCCAGGGCTCTGCCGGGCAGCCGCGGGGTCACGGACAGGAGCAATCCGGCCCGGCGAGCCACTTCCCCGGCCCAGCAGAGCATTGTCCACCGCCTCCAATGTCCAACTCGCGAGCCTGCAGCCAGCAGCCGGCCCTCAAACCCCCAAACGGCTCCGCAGTTAAGCAGCCGGCAGTAGTTTATCCCTGGATGAAGAAAGTCCATGTTAACTCGGGTAAGGATCCTCTTCTTACTTTGCTCTTCTCCCCTGCTTCCGATCGGCCTCAGCGGCGCTCTGCCGAGTCCCTGCCAGGCTCGTGGGCGAGCTTTTTAAGCCGAGGTGGCCAATTACACTCGCCATAAATTTTTATTGCTGAGGAAATAGGCCGTTGGCCATGCGGGGCTTTGGCGTGCAGGAGAAAACTCCATTTTAGGAGCCTTCTAGAGGCTCCCAGCCTACCTAGCTGCGTGTGCCCGTAGTGCCTGCCTCAAACGAGGGGGGAAAGCAGCAGCCCGGCCATTGTAAGCAACTGGGACGAATCCAGCTCGGCCACATGCTCGCAGCTCGTAAGGTTTTCTTTTGTAAAGTCGGACCGGCAAGTCAAGATTAGCTTTGTAAAAGTTCTCCGTATTTTTTTCCCAGTGAATCCCAATTACAACGGAGGGGAACCTAAACGCTCCCGCACAGCTTACACCAGACAGCAAGTCCTAGAACTGGAAAAAGAATTTCATTTTAACAGGTACCTGACCAGGCGCCGCCGTATCGAGATAGCCCACACTTTGTGTCTCTCTGAGCGCCAGATCAAGATCTGGTTTCAGAACAGAAGAATGAAGTGGAAAAAAGATCACAAACTGCCCAACACGAAGGGCAGATCTTCTTCCTCTGGTTCAAACCCCCATTTACAAACTGGTTCCAAGGACCATCAGACTGACTTGACAACTTTGTAGAAGAGGTGAAATTTTCCATTTCATCCTTCGCTTCTGACCAGTACTGTACATAACTGACACTGCCCAAGCAGAACCTGCATGTAGCAGCTAAGGACACGAGAAACTGTCATCTTTCTGTAAGGTACTGTTGTACAAAGGAGACAAAATGACGCTACTTTGGACTTTATTTTATTTGCCTCTGCTAGCACAACCTAAAAAAGGAAAACAAAAAAAAAAAGGAAAGAAAGAGAGAGAGAGAGGGAAAAACAAACAAACAAACCATCATGCAGGCAGTGGGAATTGGGAAAATATTAAATGAGACCTTCTGTCCTTAAAAAAATAATAAATCATTGAAAATGAAACTGTCCTGTGTTTCAGTTTTGAATTCTGAAGTGAAGATTGGATGCTTTATTCTGGGATTTATACTTTTAATTGTCTTTTTATCCCATGCAATTTCGGGAGAATGCATTTTGGGCAAGTTGAGGACAGGAAATTCATAGCATAGTCTTTTATTCGAACATAAAGACTAGTAATTGTGAACTTTTTTTTTGTGCTGCTTTACCTTTCTCGGTGTAATGAAAATTCTTGCTTATTTCCATAACGTCTCAGAAAGTGTGCATAGAAATGAAGTGAAAACGGGTTATTTTATGTTCTGGTAATGTTAGTGTATTTATTTATTTGTTGCATAGAAGAATGAAGACAAAAAGAAAAATAGCCAAACCAAAAACGAGGAAGGGGAGCTGAAATGCAGCATTTTTCTTCCCAGTCTCATGAACACATATGTAATGTTTACTTGTCTTGAACGTACACAACTTTCTTGTTCCCCCCCACCCTTGTTTTTAAATTTCCATCTTTGTGAATAGGAAAAGTGTCCCTGCTTCTTACCGTGTGCCATCCAGAGCTAACAGGCTTGAAATCTGTTTCCAAAGTCTGCTCTGTTCAGCGCTGTGCTTTAAACCATCGATACCTCATTTAAAAATGGAAAGAAAAAAAAGGAAAAAGAAAGAGGCGAGACCACAAAAAAAAACAAAAAAAAACAAAAAAAAACCCCCACAAAAAACAACAGCAACCCAGACTGAAAAATTAATGTAATTTCTGATATAAACTGAGCCATTCAAAGCTGAAAGCTGAACACATTCTTTCAACCAGATTTTAAATTTCTTTTCTGCTAGAGAGACATAGTCTATGTGGGTTGCTGGTTTGTTTTGTTTTGGGTTTATATTGGGGTTTTATGGCTTTGGTTTGTTTAGTTTTTAGGTTTGGGTGGGTTTTCTAAGATTGGGTAGGGGTTTTTTTGTTTTGGTGGGTTTTTTCTGGTTTTGGTGGGGATTTTTGTTGCTTTTTTTTTTTTTTTTTCCTTTTTAGAACAGTGATTGCTCTTAAGCAAACCATGACACATGACTGCAATGGCTGGAAATCTCAGCAAGTTGCTTTCAGGAAAGATGAAAGGCTTGGATGGGAGCAGAGCTGGTCTAATACCCACGAATTTGTCCCTGACTGCTGGTTGCCAAAGTTTTAGTGCTCTGTAACTACCAAACCAAACCAGCTCCCTGAGCCACTTACACCTCTGCTCAGGCGGTTTTAAAGCTCAGCCCTTATCTCCTGTACCCTCAGGGCAGCCTAGGAAAGGGACCACAGAGCCAAAATTGTAACGAGGTGATCCTTTTATTAAAGAGAAAAGTGGCGAGGAAGGAAACTCAGCAAACACTGAACGGAGGTGGAAAGAGCAGGGGGTGAGTTAACGTGCCCTTCTCCAGGCTGGATGCTTCCCACTGAGAACTCACGGCTCTCTGGGCTCGCTCGGGAAAACGCTGGCCAAAATGGGCTTGAATTAATTCGAAAATAAAAGGCGAGCTTTTCAACAAGAGTGTATTCGGCAACGTTAACTGTGGCCAGCAGTTAATTTCTGCCCTTTTCTCATCCCTTGAAGTCCGCAAAGTGTCTTTAAGACTTGGTCTTTTGTTTTAGAGCCTGGAGAAAACTCTTTGTTCTTCCTTAGGGTTAGCCCAGTTCTCAGACTTGCACATGGCAATACTTGAATATCTCCACGTCGTGATATTAAAGATGGATATTCCCGCATTATTCGCATCATTGTTTCTATGACAAAAAGCACCGAGTTCATACATAGTAAAGACGTCTTTTTTCTGACGCCTTCACGTTGAGAAGCTGAAAAGGTATTTTACTGAAGTTCGGCTAAATTGCAGGAACAGGTTCACCCAGAGGACAAATTTTCTATTCGATTAGTTGTATTTCAGCCGGGAAGAGTGACCTCTAAACCCTTAACCTTTTGGACCCAAACTACCCTTCCCTTTCTCTAGCATGGAGAGCAGCTAGCAGCAGCGCTTGAGGAGGGAATTCCTGAGCCAAGTTTTCAAGTTTTGTTACACCAGGTTCCTGCAGTAGTGGCCTTTCCTCTCCAGAGCTGCTCAAAGCCATCCTTTTGCTCTTCATACGTAGCTATTAAAATAAAGAAGAAAAAGGGGTGTGGGGAAGTAAAATCCCTCTAGCTACTCTTGAAAATCCTCCTCCCGGACCCCCGCTGTTTTCCTAAAGTCCGATAAGTTGGCTGCGAGCAGGACAAAAGTGTTATTCGAGAGAGAGTTACCAACTTTGGCATCTGTGGTACAGTCCTGGAAAATACTGGCCTTGGATAAGCAAATCCTTGCTTTGTGCTTCTAATCAACCGAGATGGCTCCCGAAGTTAAAGGACCAACTTCTGCTCCCAGATTTCCTTCCCCCGCCCACTGAAGTCAAACAGGCATGTAGCTGCGAGCAGAATTTGTCTCATTGTCTTTTGAAATGTTAATAACTCCTGGACGAGTGTTGGCTTCAGCAGGCACAGCTCTTACAGCTCTGTTTGCACGTCCCCTTTGAGCGGGGCTGGAGCACTGTAGGTTTCCATAGGTGTGATTGCACCCTAAGACAGGACAATATGTGAAGTGGAGGCAGAGAGTACCAAACAGAAATAGTTTCCAGCTGCCATTGCTCTGAATGGTCGGGAATGTCTGTAACAGTGACCAGCAGCACCCACTGGTCGTTATCTCCCATGCTAAACGAACCTGGGTTGGTTTTTTTTTTCTGTTCAATGGTTGTAACCCTCCTCCAGAGTTATTTTTTGTATGAAGGGAAACTGATTATTTTTGTTTATCGCGGGTAAACGTTGTGCATTGGAGCCTTTGTTAAACGGTCGCATTGTCCAGCACCGCTCTCATCTCTGTTAAAGTGTGATGCTTTTTATAGACTTTGCTGATGTTTTGCTGCCATTGATTAAAGCGTTATTTATACTAACTGTCGCCTGTAGTTTTGATGTAAGCCCTCCACGTACTTCTGAAATAATAAAAGGTGTAGAGAAATAGATTCTGGTTTGTACCTTGAACAATCAGTCCTTACAAGGTGGGTCTCTCTTCTGTGAAAATGCTGGTCCCTCCCATCATTACAGTGTTAAAAGATGAGTGACTCTGCATAGCATCCTTCCAAATGTCCCTTTGAACAGGTTTGCTGTTTGCCTCAGCCATAATGGTGTGACTCTAGGCCAAGCTGGAGTCTATATTTACTTTTGGGCTACAGTTAAAAGTGCCTGTCATCCATTTGCTGCTGCTTTGCATTTAACAAGCCCTCCTAGAATGACTCGTGGATTTCTGCATGTGTGGTAGGAGGTGAGGAGCCACACCTGAAGTCACGTCGATGCCCACACAGATGTGTCTCTTTTAGGTGAGTCCTAGAAAGAATCAATTAAATAAAGAAATGGAAATTCGAAATTGCAATGCAGACAGTAGTTTTTCCTGAGCAGTAACTCTCACTTTGACAGCGGATACAAAAGAAAGATCACAAGAAAACACAACTTGGAGACTTTAAACTTTGCCATGCACCTATGGCAAGCTTTTTTTTTTTTTTTTTCTTCCCAGCGTGTCTCAGACGATAACACAGCCAGGAGAAGTCGATTGCACTATTTTTGTCATAAGTGCTTGTCAGTGAGGGCTTGTCCTCTCCTGGAGCGTGGTCAAGGCACGAGTCCAAAAATCCAGTCTCTGGCTCAGGCCGGGCAGGGAGCAGGGTGCCCAGCAGAAACCATGCGCCCTTACAGCCCAAGCGTGCCCAGGGGAGCCTGGGGTTGCCTTTCCAAACACATTCTCGCTAAGTTTAAATATTGAGGCACATCTTGTGATTATACTTTCTCTCTGTGCTGTTTAATGGCTCCTCCTGTTACTCCCGATACATCAATACAGTTCTGTATATTATATCACCACTAGTCGTTAAGGTAAGAATGAAGAGGAAAGGCAGAGTCAATAGCAAACCCCACTCACTGTACAGTACAGTAAATAGGGACCTCTCGGTGCACAGCCACACCGCTTCCAACGGCCATGTTTGTTAGCCCTTTCCCCTGATTCTTTTTTCCTTTTTTTTTTTTTTTCCCCTCCTTCCCCCCAAGCCTAGAGACCAAAATAATCTTGCTAGGAACAGTCATAACAGGCAGAATTTCAAAGTGCAAGGAAGATGATAAGAATAGATTTCTACAAGTCCTGACCACGTGATTTGCGAAATAATTAATTCAGCACGTCCCTTAAGAAACACGGAGTCGTCATTAATCTGCCAAGCAAAGGACTCTATCAGACTTGAAAACTGAAGAGATCCCAAGAATATAATATACAAAGGGTGCCGTCCCTCTCCCTGCACACCTAGCTCTTGGGCAGCTGCTGAAAAAGAGACTCCCGGTACGTAAATATTTTTTACTTTTATTCCTCCTTATTTAAGCCTTAATGAACTCAGCTGTCAAACACTTGACAAATAGGGCACGCTGCTTCCTGATTTCCAGCGCGGCAGCGGCCGGGAACCGGACCGGGCGCAAGCGATGACCTTTGCTTCCCAGGGAGCGGGGGAAAGGGGACGAGCGCGGAGCGCCGCGGAGCAGAGAGGCTGATGGCCACACCGCCTCCCGGAGCGGCGGCTCGGCCGCGGCTGCCTGCGCGGGGAGGCGCGGAGCGCCGCGGAGGAAACAATGCGGCTGTCAGGGCAGCGCTGCCCGGTCCCAGCGGCGGGGAAAGGCCCTCGGCTCCCTCGCAAGCGGGGTCGTAAATTTTGCCGTGGGTCTGTGACAGCGGGGCCGGGCGCGCCTTCCCCCGCCGCCCGCACAAAGGCCGGCTCCGGCCCCGGCCCCGCAGCCCCCGCCGCTCCTGCCCCGGCCCCGCTGCCCCGGCGCGGGGCTGCAGCGGAGCCCGGCCGCATCCAGCCCCCGGAGCGGACACGCCGGCTTGCAAGTCCCCGATCAATAGCTCGGACTGGGGAAAAATAGCATTTTTGTTTTTATACAAAGCCACTCTCGATAAAGTCCATAGGATACGGACGAGTGTGAGATTTCTCTGTGAAATCCCAGTCAGCTGGAAATGCCTCCTGCAAACAGGATATTCTTTATTATCCCTTGCTGGAGTAATTTCTAAAACCCCTAGATTGTAGCTTTTTATTGCTTCCGTTTCGGTGGCAGGACAGAGACAAAGTTTCCTATGTTATGAATTATACATTCAAACAATAACACATTAATTCAATTATTCAAAAATGACAAATGTTTATGTGCTGTGGTAG
Organism: Molothrus aeneus; assembly: GCF_037042795.1. Classification (NCBI taxonomy): domain Eukaryota; kingdom Metazoa; phylum Chordata; class Aves; order Passeriformes; family Icteridae; genus Molothrus; species Molothrus aeneus. The sequence continues at coordinate 17,045,993 of NC_089652.1, read as the reverse complement.
TGACTAAGGAACAGATTCGCTACTTCACGAGAACTCCTACATTTTTATCAATGAAGTTTTATATTATCCTATTGGGCCGGGAAAGAAACCAAACTCCACCAAGACACGCAGTAAAATGGACCTGAACATAAATCGCAACCCTTTCATAAGAGCGTTTATTCTCGCATATAGCCCGGGCTATTTTATCAGTTTGACAATTGCCGGAGTTGTTGTTATAAATCATCATAAGTAATTCCTGAAAGGGTGCGAGGCTGCTGGGGGGCGGGCGGAGACTGTAAATCTTTCTGTTTTATTGCTCTATGAACATATGCTCCGATTGAAGAAGTCTTAGATCCTTTACTGGAGACAAATTCGCGCAAAGCTGGAGTCCCACCAGCCAAAGGATTAACAGTTCCTTAATACTTTTTCAGTCCCCTTTACCATATCTTAATTCTGGCGTTGGTGGCAAAGGTGCTCCTTTCTTTCAGCCGTCCTCCATTTTCACGTTAAATGTGCCTGTGTTTTCTTTTTCTTTTTCTTTTTCTTTTTCTTTTTCTTTTTCTTTTTCTTTTTCTTTTTCTTTTTCTTTTTCTTTTTCTTTTTCTTTTTCTTTTTCTTTTTCTTTTTCTTTTTCTTTTTCACTAGACTCTGAAAAGGCACCAAAGGGCTGTGAGGTTTTCTCCGAGGGGTTCCAAACTGCCCTCCAAAAAGGCATTTTCTTCTGAATCCTCTTCGTGTTCTTTGCTCGTGTCCAGCTTTTCCCCTCTCACTTTTGTGTAGGAAGCTAAAGACCTCTCCGTCATCCAAAATGTCTAAACAGCGGCCAGAATTATGTTCGGCTTTGTGTGCATGTACACAAGTATGCAGAACACGCTGTGCGTGTAGGGGTTCTGTATGTACACACAGACACGCGAGCGCAGGGGGCTCGGCAAAACTACCCAGACACCAAAATATATGGCTGACTGCAAAGGATATAAAGAACCATTACCTCTTACTTGAGGCGAGATTTAAGTGCATCGTTTCGAAGAAATATAGGATTATAAATCCGAAGCCATACACAATAATTTACATTGAACTTATGTTTCCATCACTGGACTCCAATCTTTTTATAACTGGTTTGCAAAGTCAGGAAAAGCAATGTAATTTAGATAAATGTTACAATGCACTTACGGTTAGTATTGTAAGGTAATACGTTACTGTCACATCCCCATGCTTTGGATGGTAATGAAATCATAGCAGATGTTAGATTAGGTGTGGTGTATTTATAGCTACAGATATGTTACAAAAAATCAAACAGAGAAGCTAATACATATATATTTTTTTTCTTTTGCCTAACTGGTGTTGTTGGGGAGCTTTGTGGGCACGCATGACAGATATACACAGGGTTTACTCCATGCCTCTTCATACACACAGAGCAGGGAGGCAGGCTCAGGGCAGACACACACACGCACAAATGTCGTGAGGGTTTTTTCCCCCAGCGTTTGTTTAGCCTCCAGACAGGGGTAGTCCCCGCTGCCCCGCATCTTCCCGGTCCGGAGAAGGAGAAAGCAAAAAGTCGCGCACGCCAGTGGGCCCCGGCGCCTGTCCGCCAGAGCAGCGTGGCTGCGGAGCTGCCCCCGGCACAGGCTCCCGGCCGCAGCTGGTTCCAAATACCTCCTCTGTCTCCGCTGGGAATTTCTGCGCGCTGGGATCATCCCGCGGAATTCACCTTTTTCCCCTGCTCCGCCAGCCCCGCGGGGCGCGTAAGTGCGGGGGCCGCGGTGCGGAGCGGGCTGGGCTGGGCAGCGCGGGCGGGCGCGCAGGGCTCTGGGGGCCGCCTGCCCGCCCCACGGGGCCCGGCGCGGCTGCCCCGCTGCGCGGGGGCGCGGGGAGCGCGCCAGCCTCGGCCCCGGCGCGCTGCTCGGCGATCACGTGGGCCAATATGCCTGTATTTTAAGGCAGTGCCTATATTTCTGATTATAAAGGGATTTCTCCTGCTCGCCCCCAAAATTCATCAATGGCCGCACGATTTAAAACCAAAACAAAACAAGAGCCGGCCAATTGCTGTCGTTGGTTCCAGGAGGCTGATGGCTAAAGGGTTGTGTGTTGATTTTTTTTTTTTTAAGCCAAACAAATTCCGATTTCCACTCGCTCTCTTTTATTGGTAGTTGAGCCTAAGCCTGTTTTCGTTCTATCGGGAATTCTGGTGTATGGAAATATTTGTAAAACCGCAAGATCAGGTTTAGGAGAGTATTGTCTGCAGACAAAGGGTGAAGGATATATTCTAAGAACTGCAAGCGCAGATCCTGAAAAGTGAGGAACCCAGGTTTATGATAAATTGATACACAGGTAAGCAACTGCATGACAAAATGGGACGTTTAACCGCAGGGGCTGTATTATCTCCTTTGCTCAGAGACGGTCTGGAATTTGTTTGCAATCTCTGCCCATAGTGGCTGCAAATGTATGGAGTGGTCTCCACCTACTTGAACGTTTTAAGCTGTATCTTCTTTTTATTATGTTCTTTAAATAAAAAGTGAACTCATTTCCAAAAGCTAGGGGAATAAGTTTAACCCTATCCTTTCCCCAGTTTTCGGTGGAAGGGAATTACAAATAAGCAAACAAACGAGGGAGGTAACTTTGCTAGATGCTCCCATTGCCAAAGTGAGATTCAGCATCACGTTAATGCGTTGCCGTGGTTAGCCGGGCAGGGGGTAGCCGTGTTGATTTGCAAAGGGCGATTTAAAATAGGCTCATCGGTAATGTAGCCCCTACATAGGATCTCTCAAATGTTCGTGCCAAGTGTCTTCCCGAACCTTTTTCCCTGGCAGCGCATTCGTGTTCCTTAGTGGCTGTTGTGTTCCTTCCGCAGTTGTTTTAGTACTGCTGTTACCAGTGTGCTCATGCCTTCGAGTTACACATGCGATTTGAAGCACGGCTTGATATTTATCTACCGAGAAGTTTCTTGCCCTGCATTTGTGTGGTTTGATCAATAAGGCGGTGGGAAGATGCCTGGGGGGGACCGGTGCCTCTCTGGGCAGACTGGGGGTCTGGAAGCGGCCACACAGCCTCCCCGCAGACACTTACAGCTCAGCTCCCGCTTGGGCTGCTGCAACCAGCCCGACTCTCCCAGGAACGCCTGTTTCTACTGACTGGTGGCTTGCCTGGAGCCCGGGTGAACTCTCGGTTGTGGCTGTTGTAAAGCCCAGCGTTGTGCTGTCGAGCAAGAGCGTGTGTAAGGTTGGAACGGACCCTGCCCTCCCCGAGTCACCCGGGCGAGTCCTCGGCGGGGGTCGGAGTGCCCCGAAGGAAATAGAATGGGAGGCCAGGGAAGAAGGAGAAAGTTAGGGTGTTCGTTAATTTATTTATTTATTTATTTATTTATTTATTATTTTCTGTTGCGCGTTGCTCTGCTCGATCAGAAGTTAAAAGCACTGAACATTTTTCTTAGCTGTATGCCTCCAAGCTGCTGGCCTGCCAAGTTAGTCAGCTGAATCCAATTACTGCAAGCAGCATTTCATTTGGCTCGATGGAAGCACTCACTTATAACTTCACCTAAAATTTCAATAATACCTATATTGGTCCCACGCCTGAATAATTCTAAAGATTTCCCTGGGTTCAGCTCTGGGAACGTCTTCTCTGAGCGCTGGGAGACGAGCACAACTCCAGCGTGCCCAGACTCCTCTCTCCACAGTACAAACTTTGGGGGTTATTCCTGTGGCCATGGAAGTCTTGGTATTTGGCCACGCTCTGGCTAAATAAAGCATGTCTAGAGCTAGAAGGCTATCGCTTGTGAGGCTGAGAAGCTGCTTCAGAAAGGGATGAGAAGTCGATAATTAATTAGGCACAAAATGAAAACTTACCGTGTTAATCAACAGCGGCTAACAATGACTCGGTTTGCAATATTATGATCTCTCCGCTCAGGGGCTAAGGTGCAACCCACTTTAGGTTGCCTTCATACACCGTGTAAAGTGCTATTTCTAATGAATTCTCTTTAAAAAAAATAAAGCACTTAAAGTTGACGTACGCCCACGTGAATACATTATATAAGACGTTACCGGGACAGGCCTGGGCCAGGAACCTGAGCGAGCATCATGTGTAATCATGAAGCTCCACTTCCCTAACTCCAGTTTGCCAGCATAAATTAAGGTGATTTGGAAGGGGAATGTAGCATCCTACTGAGTTTGGTTAGGGAGAGAGAAGACTTGGTGGAAAGTTGTAAGATCTGTTGTGGTGTGAGCTATCGGAGGCGCTTCCGTTGGTTGTTCATTAAGTGGTGAGTTATTGCTATACGAGCCAAAGGTCATTTCAAAGGCTTATGGTGGCTAGATATCGTCTTTATAATGACCTAGGCTTCTTTGTGGGGGATTTTCTAGCACTCTTAAGTTCTTAAAGTCCTGAATCGACACATTGCACAGACAAAGGCAAAATACTAATTTCGAGACGCAAATGTTTGCAGCGCATTTTCAATGCTGGGACTTCTTCGCTTGTTTTTCTCTCGGTCTTATTCGGTGTCTGGGGGGAGAAATGGAGAGAGACCCGCGCTAGCTTCGTTTCCGCGGAACTCCTCGCGGGCCGTGGGTGCGGGCGGCCGGAGAGGTGCTTGCGACCCTCGAAGGTGCCCGCAGCTGCCCCGCAAAGGCGTTCCCTTTCCCCCGTGGGCTGGCTGCTCGGGAAGGCAGGCATGGGTGTGCGGGCCCGTCGGAGCGGCTGCCGCAGGCCGCCCTGCCCGGCTCCCACCCGCAACCGGAGCATTTTGCACGTTTGTTTGCTCCCCGCCTCTCTCAAAGCTCTATTAATAAATGAAGAGAAACATCTACCCTTTGTCTGGTAAAAGATCTGACGCGGACGGAAAGACACGGTGAGGGGCTGCGGACGAGATGTGCATTTATTAACAAAGTCCTAAGGAAGAAAGTCCAAAACAAAGCAGTTTCCGCTGAGAGTTATCACTTCTGTTGCAGGTCCGTGCCCACGGATTATCCAAAGGAACCTGAAGATCCTACTCACACAGTTAAAGTCAAAAATCAAGAAAAAACGTAAGTTTGGTGAGTTCTCTAAATTTCCTTTTCCATCCATCTCTCGCTTTCCCTATCGCGACAGGCCCGTCGCAGGGAGCACAGCCCGGCCCCGGCCCTGCCCCGGCCCGCGCCCGCCGAACGGGGAGAGCTGCTCGGCGGAACCCGGGCGGCGGCGGCGCCCCGTCAGATAAAGAGCGGCCCGCAGGAAGCCCCGCTGAAAGCCGCCCCTGTTCCGCGAAGTCGGGCCCGGCTGGGGAGCAGCGAAGGCCCAGACCCAGCCGCGGGGAGCGGGTGGATCCCGGGGGGCTCCATAGCTGGTTTAAGAGGCCCCACGGCGGCCACCGCTCCGTGTCTCGCAGGGCCCGTTCGCGCTCCCCAGAGCTCTCAGAGACGGGACATGCCCGGCTCGGGCGCAGCCCCAGCGGTGGGTGCCCGGCTGCCCTGCTTGCGGCCGGGCCCGGCGGCGGCCCCAGCGCTTTCCTTATATACAGGGCTGCCCCGGGCCGGCGGCCGGGAAACGTGCCGAGCGGGGGATTCTTTTGCCGGGCTCCCTCCTACGCGCCGGCTGCTTTGCACTTCTGAAAGTGCCGGGGCTTGGGAAGTGTTTTCCTTTTCATTCCTGGCCGGAGCGTTTACTGCCACGGCGCTAGCAGTCATAAATTTTGCTACAACCGCAATGACAGGTGCATTGATATGCACCCTGAGAGCTCCGGCTGCTTTAATAACCGCTTCGCTGGCCGCTCTCACCGCCTCTTATTTATTCGGTATCATATTAGATATCGATCCGAAGCAGAATTAAGTGTAGTGGAAGTTTTAGTAGAGAACTGCTTAATATGAAAGTGTCGGGAGGAGAGCGGCTGGCAGCGGCGGGCCGGTGTCAGCCTGGGCCAGCCGGGGACGCCGGGGCTCCCAGCTGCTCTCCGGACACAGCCGTGAGAGGCTCGGCATCCCGCGAAAGCACTGGAACCAGTGGCAGGACAAAAAGTCCCATTATCATGTGCGACGCCTAACAGTTCAGATGAGGTTAACCTTTCTGGAGAGGAAGAAGGGAAATCTGAAACACAGACATGGATACTTTGCGGTTTCCTACCCTGGGTGCCTCCAAGCCCACCTCCCACGGCTCGGCCTCACCATTTGGATGTCACTATTTTTTTTTTTTTTCCCCTGTAGGCTCTTTCTGGCCAAACCACCAAGTGTTGAGCCCTTGCTTTGGTGTTACCTATAAAAACATCACCCCGGGCCTTTTACTCGTGGAAAATCAAACCCTGGATGGGTCTCCCTCTCCCTCTTTCTCTCCCTCTCTCTCTTTTTAAGATCTAAAGATGAGCCACCAAACAGTTGAGCATTGTCCATGTGATTTATGGCCCATAGCCTCCTTTTTAGGTTCAAGCAGAGTTCACAAGCAGTTGGTATTTCAGAAAAGAAATAAGGCTTTTAACAGCTTAACAGCAATATTCTTTCTTAAGATTCTGTGTATTCTTTTGGGAACTATATTTCACAAGGCATATAAAAGCCTACGCTTAAGGCAGTGTTGTGCTAACAAAAGTCCTCAGTCCAGACCGGTCCCGAAAATGTAGAAGACAGAAGTGGGAAAAGAGAGACAGAGTTATTTGGACAAAAATACGTCCAAGACTCGTCAAGATTATTACATCGTATTAAAACTCATTTTTATTGCCACCGTCCATTTCTGCAGACTTTTTAAACAAAAATTTTCCAGGAGAGAAAAACAGTTCCCGTTCTGTCAGCTTCACAGATCATCTCAAGCTTTTGTTTAGGAAAGAAAAGGACCCCGGCGGTCTGTGACACGGGATAAACCGCCGAGAGCGGCTGTGAATCGCAGCTCGCTGAGGTTATTTTCACTTACAGAGATGTGTTTCCCGGTGAATTTTAGAGAACAGATCAAGGATATTTGGCGGGACCAGCGGTACTTGCGAGAGAAGGAAGAGTACTCTCCTAATATTGCATGAGTATAGGCAGGAGAACTATAATTGTCGGACATTTTTTAAAGATTTCTAGCCACTTTTCTCTGGTATATTAGTAAGCTTAAATCCTGCAGAAATACAAGGAAGTATCAAGATATGTCGATTTACAGACTTATATTGTCAGGTGAAGTATGTGCTAATTTACAAAATTACCAAAAGTGTCAGAGAAAACCCCTATCCCACAAGAAAAATAGGAGCAGGGAATATTAAAAAGCCGCACCAAAATTGCAGAACATTTCCATCTTGTACTAAGCACAGAGAAGTTTTGGGAGCAGCAAGGAGAAAGGTAACAGCACCCTGCCTCAAAACATCTGCCCTAAGGGGACCGTGCGCTTTCGGTGGGAGCGGCCTCATGTGGCAGCCGGGGGGCGGGGAGGGGAGAGCCATAAGTTTGCCGGCCGAAAAAAGAAAAGAACCCTCTAAAAATTATCTCAAATGTCTCAGGTTCTTTCTACTGGGTACAAATAAAAGGGACGAGAAACGTTGGGTGAGGGAATTTAATTCATTACAGAATTAAAATAGGGGAGCTGACCTGCGACTTCCTTTATAGTGCAAAGTAAAGGGAGTGAATGGCGCCGGTTATACTTTAACTCTGGAGGAATCCGGGGAAAGAAGAAGGGCGGGTTTACAAAGGGGACGGGATTTTTCTGCCTCTGCCCGGCCGCAGCCCGGGCTCCATCCATCATGTCAGCCGTGCAGGGCCGTGCGCACGCGTGCCGGGCGGGGGGCGCGATGCTCTCGGCCGAAATGGGCCACTGGCTCTTTGGGGACACCACCCAGCACAGTTGTCACTGAGAGAGCTTGCCCACAACCCGATCCAGCCAAACTCGAGCGGGAATGGTCCAAAGGCAAAACAAAGCAAATAAAACATCCCCCAAAATGCTTCAAAAGGTGGCCTGTAGGATGTCCCGCCCATGTGCTCTGTTCCCCCGCACCCTGGCTCTCGGGTGGCTCTTTCCCTGCAGTGGCTCGGGTCCTTCCCTGGTGTGCTCTGCTCTCTGCTTGGTGTGGCCCAGTTTGCCCTGACTCCTGCCTGGTGATCCTGCTCCTCCCTTTTCGTCCCCTGGTCCTTCTTTGGGTCCCCTGCTCCTTCCTTGATGTCCCCCAGCCCTCCCCTGGATGGGAGGCCGAGGCCGAAGGTGCCGGGGTGCGGGGGTGCTGGGACCGGCCCGTGCCAGCCGCTACCAGCCGGTTTCCCCCTTTAAAAGTCATTTTTGTGTCCCTGCTGTTTCCCTGCCCAGGTGGCTGCGAGTGGCCAGGGCCGAGGACGTGAGGCGCGGGGCGGCGGTCAATGTTATTTGAGCGGGGGCCGCGGGCCTCGGCGATCGCAGAGCAGAGGATGCAGAAAGCCGCCTACTACGACAACGCGGGGCTCTTCGGGGGCTACACCTACAGCAAGGCCGACGCCTACCCCTACGGCGCGGCCCACCAGACCTACGGCCAGGCCGGCCTGGACGGCGAGTACCCCGGCTCCGCCTGCTCCGTCCAGGGCTCGGCGCCCGGCCGCGCTCCGGCCCACAAGGGCAGCGAGCTGAGCGGGAGCTGCATGCGGCCGGGCGGGGGCGGCCCTGGGGGCAGCCAGCCCCCGGGGATCGGCGAGCATCAGCCCCCGGCCCTGCCGCCCTCTTCCCCGCCCAACCCCCCTCCCAGTGTGCCCCCTCCGAAGAAAGCCAAAGGGGGCCCCAACTCCTCGGGCTCGGCCAGCGCCACCCTCAGCAAGCAGATATTTCCTTGGATGAAGGAGTCCCGGCAGAACTCCAAGCAGAAAAGCACCTGCGCCCCCCCAGGTAGCCCAAAACCCCCGCCCCGACCCACTGCTCGCCCGGAGAGCAGGGCTGAGTCCCTCGGGCTGAGCGCCTCGGGCTGAGCTCCTGCTCCGGGCCTTGTCTGCTACTCCTCTAGCTGCCATCTCCCTCCTATCACCCCACCCCACCCCGCTGAGGGGTCCCAGCCCTGCCGGGCGCTGCAGGTGGGACAGGCTGGGGGCGGGGTGCCGGGGACGCCTGGTCGGTGTCTCTGGGGGGAGGCAGCTGCGGGAGGGTGTGTATGGGGCAGGGAGGAGGGGGAGGCCGCCCCCGGGCCCTCTGCACCCCCTCCCCGGGCGCCGACAGAGCGAGAGGGTATAGCAGGTTTCCAAGGGACCCCGGGAGGAAGGGGGGGCTGTCTTTCGTGGGGGGAACCAATGTCTCTTTGTGCCTCTTCCCCGCAGGAGAGAGCTGTGAGGACAAGAGCCCCCCCGGGCCGGCCTCCAAGAGGGTGCGAACAGCCTACACGAGCGCGCAGCTGGTGGAGCTGGAGAAGGAGTTTCACTTCAATCGCTACCTGTGCCGGCCACGCCGCGTGGAGATGGCCAACCTCCTGAACCTGACCGAGCGGCAGATCAAGATCTGGTTCCAGAACCGCCGGATGAAGTACAAAAAGGACCAAAAAGCCAAAGGCATCATGCACTCCCCCGTCGGACAGTCCCCGGACCGCAGCCCCCCTCTAAGCGGCCCAAACCACGTCGGCTACTCCAGCCAGCTCCCCGGCGTCAACAGCCTCAGCTACGACGCGCCCTCGCCCACCTCGTTCGCCAAGTCCCAGCAGAGCATGTACGGGCTGGCCGCCTACACGGCGCCGCTCAGCAGCTGCCTGCCGCAGCAGAAGCGCTACGCGGGCGCGGAGTACGACCCCCACCCCATGCAGAGCGGCGGCGGCGGCTTCGCCAACCCCAGCCTGCAGGGCAGCCCCGTCTACGTGGGGGGCAACTTCGTGGACTCCATGCCGGCCTCGGGCCCCATGTTCAACCTGGGACACCTGCAGCACCCCTCCTCCGCCAGCGTGGACTACAGCTGCGCCGCCCAGATCCCCGGCGGCCACCACCACGGACCTTGCGACCCCCACCCTACCTACACGGACCTTTCCTCTCACCACACCTCTCAGGGACGGATGCAGGAGGCGCCCAAGCTCACGCATCTGTAGCGGGGCGGCGGCCAGCGGGCCCCGCTCCCCTCTCCATTACCTCACTTTTCTGACGGGACAGTGTTACTGTGCTCTCGAGTGCCAACAGTATTAGTGGATTTGTCTCCCTTAGCAGCTCCCTTCTTTCTTCCGCAGCCCCGAGTAGGTCCGTGAGCAGGAGCCTTTCTCTTAGAGCTGTTTTAAGCATGACAGTGCAATATACTGCCAACCGAGGACTGATAAGCTGGTAATGATGTACTTGAAGGTAAGTCTTAGAGATGCTGTAGTGTTAGCAGCGCGTCATGCTGAGGTGTTTTAGACCAGTCGTGAGCCGTCGGAACTCGCCCGCGCGTAAGCTTATTTCAGAGAAGTTAATTTATGAGTTCTTCCGTAACGTAAGGATCGCATTGGACTAAATGATATGTATTTATTATTTTAAGCGAGACATTTTTTGTATCACTGATTATTTATCCTCGTCTTAATGTATTTATGTGGGTATTTGTAGAGTTTCTTCACCAATACTTCGGGAGAGGGATTCAGGTCCGTGGTGACTTACGTTTCACCTATTTAGTATAATCGGTCTGAGCTAGTTGAGAGAGTAGTCTTGAACAGTTGTAACAGTGGCTGGTGTTTGTAGTTTATGTAAGGATTAATTAAGACAGCAAGTCGTAAATCATTAATAGAGTAAAACAAACTGTGGCATCACACAAAGAGCCGTTACACTTTAAAAAATATTGAAAGTATTTTTAAAGTATTTATTTCTAATCGGCTGGCCCCACTCGAGCGCCTCGGTGGCTTGGCCGGCAGCTGGCTCGGCCGCGTGAAGCCACCTTTAGATGGAGGCGCAGCCGCTTTGAGGAGGCGATCTACACAGAGGGGCTCTTGGCCATCTTGTTTCAGATCAAATCCTGAATATGAAAACCTCGGTGAGGTTAACATTTATTTATTGGCTGGATATGTATAGCGCATATTATTTCGGTGGGATGTTTTCTTTTCTTTTTTCTTTTTTTTTTTTTTTTTTTAATTACACTCTGGCTATCCAAAATAGAAAAGAAATTAGAAGCTTAGAAGGCAAAAAAATTAGAAACCCTCTGATAGTGCTAATTTCATTAGGGTCTCCATAGCAATCTGTGCAGCAGCTGCCACCTCCTTTGTTATTTTTATACTGTTGTCTTTTACTAACCATAAATCAATTTTTAGACATCTTTGGAAGGCCGAGCTTTTCCTCTTGGTTTGTTTTTGTTTTTGTTTTTTTTTTTTTTTTTTTCATAAATGTAAACTTTGAAAGAAAATTGACAATCAGATACACACAGCCGAAGGGAGACGCTGAGACGGGGCGCGGGCAGGGGCTGGGCGGTGCCGCCGCGCTCCCCCGGTGCCCGGCAAGGACAGTCCCACCCGGCCTGACCGCGGCAGTGGGCACCGCCACCTCCCCCTGCCACCAACAGGACAGTTAACACGGGGAAGAAAAAAATAAAGTAACGAGAAGATTAAAAAAATAGGAAAAAGAAAGGGAACGGTGCTCTGAACCCTCGTGTTTCCTCCTCTCTAGTTACACGGCTGTATTGAACTCGCTGGATTTACAGAGATACTTCTTTTGTAAACGCTGTGATTAAAGTCTCTTCCTGACAGTATATATTGCTCTGAGAAGACTATTCTTGTCTCTTTCTAAAAGTGTCGAGTTAAATATTAATCCAAACTTCTATATTCCCCACCAAAGCTTCTGATGCATCGCTTTCCAGTTTGACAAACACTGCAGCTCCTACTCCATCCTCTAATGACAGACCTGGCATTCCTATTGTGAGAAATATTTTGCCACCTCCCATTCTGGTCAAGACAGACAAGTTTTCTTTTATTTATTCTTCTTTTCTTTCCCATCCCTGCTTTCTTCCTTGCCATTTGGTATTTTTGTTCAGCTGAGCACTAATGATTCAAAATATTACTTAGGGTTTTGTTTTCCCCTCTGTGAGATTTCAACAATGCTGTGCTACAGTGAAAAGTGTATCTTTTGTTAAATTCCACTTTTAACCAAGCAAATTTGGATATATGTGTTACAGATCTGTAAACAAAACAGAACAGAATAAAATTCTTTGTTTGGAGACATATTTTAACCCTTTTAAGCCATACAATTGTATTCTATGGAAGCACCACCCAGGAGTAAATAAAACATACAAACAACACAAAAAGTAATGCTAGACACCACTTGTGATTTATACTTCTGTAATATGCCATAAATATATACATATGTTTGTCTCTCCAAAACTTTCTGCCATCAGTGTGCCCACAAACAAAATTCTCCATGTAGGTTTTTTTGTGTGTTCTTGAAACACAATATATTTTGCTTCACCTGCTTCTATCTGTGAAACAGCAAGGCACCACCATTTCTGCAGGACACCCAGTGTCCTTCTCCCTTTTGCTTTGTGCTCTGCAGGCTGTTAGTCAAACAGTGTCTGCCCTGACTTACACTATTAGTCCTTCATTAAATCTGGTAAGAAAGAAAAGGCTGTTTAGAGATCTGGGGAAGGAAGGGAGTTCAGAGGAGCCCTGACCACAAACACGGTGTTACTGAGGCCCACTGCCCTGAATTCCTTTCATGTTGCAGGAAGACAGGGCCAGCAGCCATGGTTTCCAGGGGGGGAGGAGGAGCTTGTGTGAGGGAGAATCTTCTTGTAAATAAACTCACTTTCTTCTCCGTGACTCTGGCAGAGGTGTCTTCTTTGTAATGCAGTAGAAGTCCATGATGATAACCTAATTATTAGAAGTAATGTAACTTTAGCAAGATTGCTGGCATTTTTACAATGTTTGTACAAGCATCAGCAATCTAGAGGAGAGATACTCTTTGGCACAAGCCAGACTTTTTCTTGGCCCATCGTTTAAAACCCATAAATTATAAACAACCCCCTTTTACACTCATCAGGAGCTCAGCTCCTTTGCAAGAGCATCTGATGTGATGAACTCCAGTCACCTATTTAAAACACAACTAGTCAGCCAAGGCCAGGCCTGGGGCTGATCTTACCTTTGCCTTTCTTTACAAATAGAAGGCACAGCACCCTTCCTCTCCTTCCCTGCTCCCTCCATCTGCTCCAGACCCATAAAAGGGTCAGTGAGCCAGGCCCTCTAAATGCTGGCAGTGATGTTGCACTATTTGGGATAGGCAGCTGCTGAGAGCACTGGCTGGGAGGTGTCAGGGGTGCATGGAGCTTCAGTGAGGCCATGCAAGTTATTTTGTTCAGACCAGTGGGGTTTGGGTCTCCACTTTCTGGTTTGGCCTTTACAGTAACCCACCATTTAATGGCATTCCAGCAGTTTCCCCAGTGCAAAAAGGAGCAAAGGCTTTGTGTTATCTCCATGCAGTGAGTGCAGGGCTGAGCCACCCTTTTGCATCCTGTTTCTTTTGGAGGGGGGGCCCATCAGTGTCCCACTGTGCATGGCCTGGTTAGCAGCACCAGGGCAGGGACCCTAGACAGCCACAGCCAGGGGCTTCCAGGGATGCCACAGTTTTGTAGGTGCCACTTGTGTTTGGCTGGAAAAACAAAGCCAAATGCCTCCTGCTCCATTAGCAAGTGCTTCCTGAGCAGACACTGCAGGCTCTCAGCCCTGCTCCATGGGCAGGCCAGGGACTCAGGGGCACCCCCATGGCTTCCACTATGAGACCACACCAGGGTCATCTGGGGCTGCAGGCAACCTTGTCCAAAGATGAAGAGGATGCAGCTGGCTGCACACCCAGGAGGCAAGGGAATGCAAGGAGGAGGCTGGCTAAGAAAGGGGAGCCCACCAACATCAACTAGAAGTCCCCTGACTTTCTTGAGGGCCAGCTGGGTCTTTTGGGCTCCATGGCAAAAAGTCTGAAGGCAGGATCCACCATATGGGTGTCTGCACTCCTCCAGCCTCATGGGAAGCCCTTTGAAAGAGCCTGCAGGGACATCCAGGCACTAAAAGGACTACTTGACCAGGGGAAAAAACAGGATAAAGGGGATGGGGCTGCTGGTCTACCTCTGGGAGGGTGCCTTGCTGATAACTGTCAGCTGAGGAGAGAGGAAAGGAGCTGCAGGTTGTGATGCCATCTTCTACATGCCAGCCTGCTGTGCGTGCCCAGTGCCACACACTGTGGCAGCCTGGCAAAGGCACAGTGTGCTGCACGGTGGGCAGGCCCAGGTGTCCAGCACTGCACTGCACACCTGCCTGGGAACACAAGCTGGAGCTGGGTGGGCAGCACACAGGGGCTGGTGCTGCCAGAGCAGTTAGGGCTGTGGTGGTGGCTGGGTGTCATGCCATCTTATACACTGATGAACAACATACCTCTGCTTTTAAAAGGTGCAAGGTAAGCTGGGCCAGAGCTCCGTTGGCTGCAGCCACTTTCCAGGGATTGAATGGCAAGTTAATCCCTGAATGGGCAATGCCTCTCTGGTCCCACGTGAGAGGCAGCAGAGGGTACCCCGTTCTGCTTGCTTGGAGTGGGGCTGCCAGGGGAGTGACAGGGCTGGCTCTATTAAGGGTCAGCAATCACACCAAGAGCACTTTTTACTCGACAGTGGGTCCTCCTACTTCTGCTTGGACCTGAGCCAGCTGGGACTGGAGCAGAAACCCCATCCAGCAGAAGCAGAACACAGTTCCAGATCCTGAGAGCCATGGAGTAACAGGGCAGGACTGAACCCCTTTGGTCACATAGGCTAAGACACAAAATGGGACTCAGTGAGGTACCTGTGCCTGCACATCCCTAAGCCTCTGCAGATGCTGCTCAGGAGCAGAGGTGAGTCTTTGTCTCTCCTTTTGGAGCCCAGGGTCCTGAAGCTTTCAGAACATTCTGGGATGAATTACAGAGAGGCTCAGCTGCAATGACAATAAGCACAAAGCAGAGTAAAAACAGCAAGGAATTTATACTAGACAGGATGGACATCTTCTGGATAAAAATACTCATGAATGTAGGATTTGAACACTTCAATTTTTATTTGCTGACATGCAGTTTTTTTGCAACAGCTGAAGTTTTGGGAGCGGTAGGCAATCCCGTGCTCATTGAGGTACACAGCCTCAATCTTTCCTCTAAGAAACATTTTAGGATCTTTGGGAGCAAGAAAGGCAAGAGAAGACAGAAATCTTGGCTGCAAACTCATTGGCACCCAGCAGCATGGCTTACCTTGACACCTCTGGGTTATCAAGATGTGTAATATTTCTGTCCCAACAAATTCACAGCCATGGGACTGGAAACGGGGCTTTACATGGCAAGGGGCCAGCGTGGAATCACTCTTCAGAGCAAATCTTTACAGAAGAAGGGATAGACTATCCTCTGTGTTCATATAGAGGATCTTTGTTGTTAATCTCACATACTGGGAAAACAGAGGTTCCTGTCCCAGGAGTCAGCTGGGAAAGAGGAACTTGTTGCAGGGATACATTGATGGCAGAGGGAAACACCCCTTCCTGAGGGTTGCTGTGGCTGCCTGTGCTAGTGCAGGAGCTGAGGATGGCTTCCCTAGAGTGCCAGAACAACTCCCAATCTCTGCCCTGAAGTGTCTGTTCATCCCTGGGTATATTCCCATTTTACAAAATAAACTCCCAAAAGCTTCCCCTCCTTCTGTAATAGCCTTTCTCACAGGAGCCTTTAGTGGTTTGTTTGAGCTAACAGGGCCACTCCTTAAATTCCCAGTATTTGCTTATCTCCCCTGAGGATGCCCATCCCCACCCTAGCTGTCTCCACACCATGGATGTACATCCCCCTTAGCAATGAGAACCAGCTTTGCCCAGCTGGCACTGCTGCAGCAGCAGAGGGGTAAGGACAAGGTAATGCACACCTTCCAGGCTGGGGGCTGGGGAGGGATCTCTTGGATCTCCTGGGTGTCAGCTACAAGCACAGAGGGTGGGCTCCTGCTCTAGGGAGACAGGCCACATGTCCCAGCCTCAAAGCAGTGTCTGTGGCTCAGGCTGCCATTGCCTTCAACACAGGCTCCTCAAGCAGCCTCCCTAGGGTGAGGGGCTGGTGTCTGCACCCAACGGGACTCAGGGCTTTTGGCTGGACTTGCTCCTACATCATGTCTGGGCTCCACAGTGGCTTTCTCAGGCTTTGTAGAGGCCCACATACTCCCAGAAACACAGTGACACAAGGACTCATTTGGTCCATTGTTGTTACAGAGTTTTTGCCCCAGCAGGTCCCCTGTCTTGCCAGCACTTGACTACTCACACAGGCATCCCTAAACCTCCCAGCCATTCTCAAATTGTCTCTGACAGCACCATGTTCTTCACATTCTTTTTTCCCCCACTTTTCTTCTTCCTTCTTTTGGCATCCAATGAGTCCTTCATCTTTCCCATTAGACTCCTTGTAAAAAAAACAGCTTCAGTCACTCTATTCTCTATTACTGGAAGTTAACTTTTTAAGTCTGAATACTGAAATTCCTGCATGTAGATAAAGCCCTCCCTCAGAAGCCAGAATATCAACAAGAGATGTTTGTCCTGTATTTAGCCACTGATTTCTGCTTTTGTCACCCTTGAACAGTCCTGCCAAAACAAACAGGTAATGAACAGGAAACCCGTAACAGCATCCAGCTGGGTAAATGGAAAGATTGTATGTTGGTGTGAACACAGACAGCTTTTCTAACATTTAGAATAGTCTTAGGTGTAATTAAACCAGTTGCATTCTGCAAACACAAGACCCAAATAAAGCAGCAGCCCTGTTCTGAAGCCAATTTTCTTTCCTTCACTGCAGGCAGGAATTTTTACAGCAGAGGAGACTGAAGAGCGCAGGTGCTCTGCTGCATGGACAGCCATTCTCTGCTAAAGAGAAAACCTGGTGTTCCCAGGCTTCTGATTTTTCAGAAGATAATGTTTTCCAAACTGCTCTGATTGCCATGGGAATGCTGAGAAAGTTTGCATCATCCAGAATTTAACCCCTTCCTCCAAATGTGTGTTTCCTGACAAAGTGTATTTGATTTAAACTGTTCTCCTGATTTATATACCTGCACCCCCTGAAAATAGAAATTTAGGTGATACTCTATTATTGGAGTATAAGGGCAGCACAGCCCATCAGAGTGAGCAAGTCTGTGCCGGGAGAACACCAAGTGTCAGGACTCTGAGATTTCAGTGACTGCTGTGTCTGTAGACTTGAAGTTCAAGCACCCTTAAGACATAATCTGTACAAAGCCAGCCTTTGCTCTACAAGAGTTGGTTTATAGTAGATGAACAATATTAGCTGGGGAGAAAGAGGGGCTGATAGGAGGCCATGTCACTGATCAGAGTCCTTGTGCAGGGAAATGCTCCTGCACCTCTGCAGGATGTGCATGCCTGTCCTAGCAATGTGTCCTCTCTGGGCCCCTGCAGGAAAAACCCACCAGATCTGCTCTGAATTCATCAGCTGGGCATAATGGTGGAGCTGAACTGCAGAGCACAAATCTCCATGGGAAAGAGTTGATACTGAGTCAGTGAAATGGTCTGATTATGTCACCCCATTATATCCTTTTCCTGTCACCAGTCTGGCCCTCTGAAATCCACAGGGGATCCAGTGAAATGTTTCCTTCTCTGGGAATTCTGGTTGCCTTCATGACGTTGGCATCATGCTTGGTCCTTGCAAAATTTGTGGCCTCTTCCTGACCACAGCAAATGGCACTTTTGCCAAGAGTGTTGAGTGGAAGGCACTGGATGATGGATGAAGGCATACAAATTTCATGCTTTTGTTTAGAAATAAAATATATTTTTAAATAAAGTACAACCCTTGCATTTCCCCGCTGACTCCACATCCACCTACTAAGAATTAGAAGGTTGCAAGTCTAATTCAAAGCAGCATGATGTAGCCCTTCTTCATGTTCCTTGTAGGTCCAGTCCCAAGTCACCAAAGCCCAGGTGTACTCTGCCCAGCACACCCTTCTGCTCTTCTGAACTGCACTGACACATGGTTATTGGCTGAGACATTGGATGAAACCGATCATTACCCAAATCAAACATCAGCGTGGCTCAGACTGGATGGTCAAACGTCACTTGGAGACGTTTAGGGAAAGATGATCACTTCGGGAGTCCAGATTTCACCTCCTTCACCTTGTTGCTGTTTCCTGCCATTCTGGGGGATTGAAAACCAAGAGAGAGTTGGACGATTTGGCTGGGTAGAGCAACTTGCTGCTCTCTGCCAGCTGTAAACACTCAGTAAACAATGCCGAATCGCCAAGGGAAAAATAAAAGTCCATTAACGGTGTGAGCCTGCTAACGGTGAGGAGATTCATTTTTGAGAGGCTGCAGAGCACTTATCTGATGGAACGAGACCATTAAGCGCCATGAGGTGCAGCAGCACCCCGCCCCTCGCCCCAGCCTCCGGGTGGGGAGGCCGGGGAGTGCCCGCGTGGGCTCCCGTGGGGGCCCCCAGGAGTCTGGCCGGCTGCAGGGCAAGGGAGAGCGCAGACGGGCGCCCGGATAGCGGGAAAGCGCCAGCTCGCTCACCTTCGAAACTCCCGGCAAACGTCCCAAGTGTGCGGAGACTCCGTCGAGCCCAGGGGAACGGCCTGTCCCGAGGGAATCCCGGTGCGGCGCGGCAGGATTGCCCACCTGCAGCCCCGCTCCAGCCCCGGCAGCCGGCCGCGGGCAGGGGAGCTGGGGGCGCCCGGGACCCTCGGCTCGGGCTCGCCCCTCCGGGCTCCCATTGGCCGCGGGGCGGGACGTGCCCCGCTCCAGGGCCTATATTAGGGCAATATTGCCCCGCGGGGCGCGGTGCTGCCCCGTGGGTCATGGAGCTGGGGTACTTTGCTCTCGCCTTTCCGCCGGGGCTGTGCCGCGGTGCCCCGCAGGCCCCGTACCCCCAGCGAGGGGACGGCGCCTTCCTGGCGCTGGGCACCACGGCCAGCGCCGCGTCCCCGCCGCAGGCATTGGGCTACGCGGCCGCTGCCCCGGCGGCGCTGGGTCCCGGCTGCCGCCCGTCCCGGGGAGCCGGACCGCCGGCCTACGCCACGTCCATCCCTCCCGGGAGCGGCCGCTCGCCGCCGCCCGACCCCGAGCGCCCCTGCCCCTGCCTGGGCGCGGGCGGCGGGGGGCTCCGGCACCTCTCGCCCTGCCCCGGGGCCGCCCCCGCGCCCGGCTGCCCGGCTCCCGCGGCGGCCCCGGCGGCGCCCCGCACCTTCGAGTGGATGCGAGCGAAGCGGAGCCCGCCCGGGAGAAGTGAGTGGGGCGGCGGGGAGCGGGCGGGGGCTGCTCCCATCCTGGCTCCCCTCTGCCCTTCTCCTGCCTCCACCCCCTGCCTTTGCCCCGGCTGAAGCGCGGTGTTTTTCGGCGTTGCAGGCGGCGCGGCGCCGTGCGGGGGGGAAGCGCACGCCTGCTCCGCACGCACCAGCTTCAGCACACGGCAGCTCACGGAGCTGGAGAAGGAGTTTCACTTCAGCCGATACCTGTCGCGGGCCCGCCGCCTCGAGGTGGCCCGCTCGCTGCGCCTCCGCGACGCCCAGGTGAAGGTCTGGTTCCAGAACCGCCGCATGAAGCAGAAGAAGCGGGAGCGGGAGGCGCTGGCCGCCCCCGCCGCCGCTGTCCCGGGCGGCCCCGCCTGAGGCTCCGCCGCTCCCACGGAGGGACCCGGGGGACGTCGGGGCTGGGCGGGAAGCTGCGGCCGGCGGGCGCGGGTGTGCCTTCACGCGGACCGCGGCTGTGCTGTTCCGCTGCTTTTTCTGTTGCATCTTTATGTACAGTTTTATTTATGAGGATTCAGGGAAAACCGCCGGCCCGGAGCGCCGCTGCTCGGGGTCGGAGCGGGCCGAGGCAGCGGGCGGGTGCAGACGGGAGTTAGCGGAGAGCGCCGCTCCCCCAAGGCAGCGCAGCGAGCGGCTCTGCCAACTGGCCCGGGTTCGGGCGGAGTGGGTGCGTGGAGGGGCTGCCCCATGCTCCCGAGCCTTTCTCCGTTTTGCATTTAAAAGACAGATCCATGGGCTCAGGCAGCGTTGGTACAGAAGGGGAGACACCCCGAGAAGGCAGAGCAGAGGAGAACAGGGAAACTTCCTCTTAGAGGAAGGGTCAGGGATGGTCATGGCATGAATCCAAGATCCTCTTTTGAAAGAAGTGTCCTTGTCTTCTGCCCTGCCCTTTGCAAAATTGCTGCAAAAAAGAGGCTGGTTTTGCTTGTATTCATTCATTCATTCATTCATTCATTCATTCATTCATTCATTCATTCATTCATCCATCCATCCATCCATCCATCCATCCATTACTATTTATTTTCCTGATGTGACTGATTTAGTAAAAAGTCTGTTTTTGACAGAAAAAAACTGCGAGGTAAAATGTAAAAAGAAATAAAGTCTTAAGAGGAGCAACTGTTCCCTTTTGAACTGCAGAGGTGCTGGGATTTCCCTTGCAGAGGCTCTGGGCAGCCCAGGATGGGCCAGTGGCCATTCTGCTGACTCCCAGCTCCCCTCACATGTCCGTAGACAATATAAAGCCTCTTGCAGCATCTAAGGCCAGAATCAGTTCATTTAGCCCTCTCAGTCTTCATTGTATCTCATGGTTAAAAAATTGCATCATTATAAATCTGTTTGCAACAAATCTCACCACACGCAAAACCTCAAGACCTGTTGAAGCTCAGAAAGACACTTGGGTTTGACCAAAGACTAATTCTAGCAAAAGGCCAAGAGGATTCCTGGGTCTTTTGCTTGGATTGCTGCATAAAAAAGACTGGCAATATTCCCACAGATAAAATAACAGTATCAAAGTGGGCAAAGGAACCAAGCTTAGACTTTTTTTCCCATTTCTGCGTGGGAAAGCAAAACAGCAATGTGGAGAGGAATGACATCTGGATTTACATGAAGGTGATTTTATTTATTTGTGGACAGGACTTTTGTTTTGGACAAGCCTCTTTCTGCCCTGGATTTCTGCTGAGTGTTGGACTTTGGGGTGAAAACCCAATTATGGGACTAGGGGAGACAGACTTCAAGGAGACCTGTGGAATGCACTGGGTCCCTGTCTGGAAGCCAGCCCCAGACACCAACAACTATTTGTCTTTGTTGGATGCTTGCTGGGTAAAATGACCACAGAGGGAAGATGAAGATGGATGTCTCAAGCCCAAAAGTCAGCAACGAAGAAGATTCTTACTCTCTGTAATACTTTCCATCCCCCCAGGTGCCCTTCTGCTTAAGACTTTCTTCTGAAGATTCTGCTGAGGGACTGGGAAGCCACTGCTGATGGAAGCTTCAGCGGAGGTTGGTGGGAACCTTGGGAAGCTACTCCCAAAAGCTGGGCAGGCAAGTTATGATGATGTTGTGGCAACAAGTCCATGGCTAAAAAGGGCAAGGAGCCTCCTAGGCAAGGAGATGGATGTTCCCCATAGTGAGCATCCAAAGGAAGGGACTTCCCAAGACAGAAGAGTTGTCACACATCATATCCTGACTGTACCAGCAAAGGACAACACTGCTAGAGGCTCACGGTTGTGCATGCACAGAGGTACATTTTTGTTCTGTACATAGAGTTATGGTTCATGTCCCTTGGGCTGCTTCACTTCATGGCATAGCCCTAAAAATTCCCAGGACTGAAGTACTCGTGTGAAACTAGCTGCAACCAAAATGTGTGGTTTGCAGTTCTTCATTAAAGTAATGACACCAAACAACTGTTTATACTGCAGGCTGATCATTCATTAAAAACCAGGAAATAATATTTCTGCCACCTTTTTTTATTTTTTTGAAGGTGCTACTTAAAGCAGAATAAAGCAAAATCTGGTAAAATTAATGAAAATTTGAATAAATCAAATTTGTTTTGCAAGTTGAATTTTAAAGGCAAGTACACTACTAACCAGCTCTTTTCTGCAGCTGTTTTAAAGGTCCATTTTTATGAACTACTCTGTTATTACTCTTCCATTTGTTTTTTTTTAATAGTACAAGTGAGCATCGACATACAGCTGGAATAACCCATTTTTCTCAGAACACGTTTCACATACAAACTTTAGAAAACAGCTGTATTTTCAGTTGCCTCCAAATTTGTCGCATGTCTATGGGGTTGCTTGTTTGTCAGCCTTTTATTTTCCTAATGATTTTGACATTTGTGCCAGGCACTTCAGGCCAGAGGAGTGCTTTCTGTACTGCTGGCACACTCCTGCACTACCAGCATGGAAAGAAAGATTCTCATTGATTTCATGGTGCTGGATCAGACCATTAGAGCACACTAAGTCTTTTACAATGAATGTTTTTGTGACATATATTTTCCTGAATAAATAAATACATGTCCTGGCCTTGTAGCAGTGCACAGTTCTGTATCCATCAAAATGACACAGACCAGAGATTTACTCCAAAATTAAGATGAAACCTTATGACTCTCTTATGGCAGTCTGAATTTGGTGGTATGAGCACAACTATATTCTGTCTTAAGAACCAGTACTTTGTATTAATTGATTTCTGCTCACATGACAGGACCAGTTTAATAGGATCCTTCTCTTCACAAACAGTTCTAGCTGTATGAGGATTAGATATTGCTCCTTTGCACTATTCTGTCAGCAAGCTACCCAAAGGAAGGAGCTAATGCTAGTCACATGCCAATTCTTAAATAATTAAATAAAAATGCCTGTGATACCCGTGGGTGCACACATGAGTCAAATAAATGGTCTAAGATTCACTCATTTAAACTTAATCCCAAGAGTTGTGTCTCACACATGCCCAATTTGATGCCTAGCAGTTGGAAACAAGTTTTAGATTTGGCAGCTAGTTGTAAGAGCACAAGCTGCAGTTTTCACTGCAATCGGAACACAATATTCCAGACTGGACTCAATAGATACTCACCACCATATAATTTTTCACAAATTATGAAACCACTATTTCCTGGCTTTATTTTTCCTCAGCCATCATCAGAAACCACAGAAAGACCATTCTGTCTCAGTCATATATTAATTTTTGCCTACTGACTGTTGCTCAAAGGGCCCCAGGCTACAAAGGGATATGAACAAAGTAATTTTTTATGTGTTCCCATTTTGCCTCAAACAGAACAAAAATATTGATTTGGAAGGCTTCCAAGAGGAAAAAAAAGTTGTAAAATTACTGTTCCTAAGTGGTATATGTGAATGTAGAGATTTAATATCTTTTGGATAGGTAAATGATAACAGAAGAATGGACCTCTTTGAAAACCAAGTTTAGGCAAGAACCCAGGCTTGCCTGGGTATCTATCTTCCCAAGAGGATCAGATTTAGTATGTTACTGCCTGGAATTACAGCACAGGGAGCACTTTGCTGAGGGTCAAACCAATGACTCTGTTTTATGCTATGAGCTGCATATCCAGGTTTATTTTGACCATGCAGGTAGCCAGCAGTAAGCTAGAAAACAAAAATATGCAACCCAACCCCCACATTTTAATCTCCTTTTGAAAGTGTCCCTCTCCATTATTTATCGGTACAACCCGGAACTGTGGTTTATGCAAATAATGGTACAGATTGCTAGCAGAGGAAAAAACAGACTATTATTTCTTCTAAGAAAAATCTTTGCAGACAAAATTACAAATTGCAAACACCTCCTTGGAGTTCCAAGAACTTGTCTCTAGCAGCTAAGAAATAATACTTATGATTTGTCCTGCACCACACTGTTAGCCTAAGCGCCAAGGAAGCCCCAAGAATGCTTGCAAATCCCTGACAACTGAAGAGAAATAGGTATGGAGAGAAATCCCAGATGAGACATGGCTGTTACCAGTTTGTCATTAAGAGGTGACTGAAGTTTAGGGGACACACATTCTGTTCTATTTGCAATATATGGCTACATACAGCTATGTGTTTATGTGATTCACTCAATCTCAATGTTGTTTATTTATAACTTTTCTTAATGTCGGTGAACTAAGGAGTCTTTGGCAAAGGAAAGTCACCCTGATAAAGGAAGGTGAACCAAATGACAAATCATTCTTCTCCCTGTCATAACAATATCTGTTATTCACATGTCTACTTAACCACATCTCTAAAATGCCCCCAAATAATTCTGGGAAATATTTAGGGAAAAGATGCTTCACAGAGCCAATGTCTTACTGTAGGTTAGCTTTATCTGGAAGTCTTTTGCTGTTCTTGATCATCAGCCAAGTGAACAAAGTAACCCTCAGCTGTAAATCTTCCTTGGCTGTTTAAGCCAATTTACTCTTACATAGAGTGTTAAAATCTCTGCTGGAGATACAGTCCTGAGAACTTTTTGTAAACTGGACAAGGCTTCCTTTATACTGAAAAAATTTAGACCACTGGTCCATGAAAGAGCTTTTCATAAATAATTTTGGTACTCTTGTGGTTTTGTTTCTTCAAAAGACAACAGCCACTGGTGATTAGCAGATTGAAAACCACTAGTTTAAGTAAACAAACAAACACAGGAATAAATCCAGTCAGTTTCTTTTCTACTAGCCTAGCAGACTTCGCACCACCTGGAAAATAGATCTTTTTTACTATGCTTCACCAGAAAGCATAATGCTGCAAATAATAGCTCAAAAAATTTCATTTTGTTCTGAAAAATGTGGCATTTTTAAGCAGGATGCTGTATCATGCCTTATGAAAGTGTTTAACAGGTTTAACTCAATCAGTTTGGCCTATGGCCCTAACCTTAGAGTGAGACCCCTACACTGCCAGCACGGGGGACACACTAACCTGGGTTAGAGAGAACAAGGACCTCAGCAATGCATCAATCCATGCTGCTGTGGGTGAGCATAAAATGCCACCCATGTGTGAATTCAGTGGATCAGGAGACCTGCTTCTGTGGGGCAAAAAGAACCATTCCTTCTGCCCATACAGCCAATGGAAAACACCTGTAACCCAGTAATATGATTTTGGTGACATTAGCATAGCAGGAGAATCTGACAGCTAAGGCTTTCCTGCCATTACTCTTCATCTTAACGGCTGTGCTACACTAAATCTACATTCCTAATGCCTCTTTTTATGTTCCTTTAACAAGTAAGCTAGATTAAACACTATAAAGTTTAGAGTGGTATTTGAAAACAGATAAAAATATCACTAAATTTTTTAATGACTACTCAGATCCGATTTTGCCCAGTTACTGTTCAGATAATGGAAACAGTTTCTAATCCTGGCAACCTCTAGTATTTGATCCATATCTTAAGCATAGATATTGGTATAATTATTTTTAATACACAGACATTTATAGATTTATAAATTACCCAATTTATGTGGAGTGACATTTTCTTCAACATCCAAGTGTATCAAATCCAATGATAATTATCAAACAGTGTTAAAAGCCTATCAATAAAACAATCTATCTTTCCCTTTAGAAATGCAGCTCAGGAAATGTGTAGTAGGTACATGACATCAATGAGCTATCAACCCCATTTTCTCATGCTAGAGAGAGCAGCCCCCAACAGTCCATGTAACAGGGTGACTTCTTCTAATAGGTCCAAGATTTTGTAAAATTTTGTAATTGTAACCAGTACTGTGAGAACTGTGACTTCAATGTGACCAGGCAGGAAGTTAAAAAAAAAATAGGACAGGACTGGCTGAACACTCTTAATGTCACGTCTCACTTAAGAAATGGACCACCTGGTGCTCTGGTTGCTTTTCAAATGTAGCACTAAATCAAATAGATTTGTTAATCTGATTTGGGACTTTACATGTGCCAATTGTTACAGCAAGAGTTATACAAGAAAAGGGCTCTCACAAATCTGGTGTAAGAATAAATTTGAAAGAAAAAAATAAAGACACACCCAAACAAGAATAAAACCTTTACATCCTGTCTGCAGGTTGCCAGTGTCATTCATCTGTGATGCTGTTGTGTCCATCACCAGTAATCTAAGGCCTGCAACAGAGCTCACCCATCCCAGAGGCAGATGGCCATGTTTTCAGGAATTGGAAGAACATGGCTTTGGTCTGTTTTTCTGAAGAAAAATGTCCTAAATTTGAATTTCATTGTATTTAATAAAAATATGATGGTGTGATGGCATAACCAGATGTTGTTGGCATCAGTCACATCCAGACACAGACACCCAGATCTGTGGTCAATGCCAGCCTGCAATTTGTGTCCTGAAGTCTTCATCAGCTGCAGCCTGAGCCCCACCAGTGGCCACATGATGTACCAGCAGCATCACCAATCGCTCACATTTGCTGGATTTGTCAGTCTCAGGGCTTGTTCTGCATTGGTCCTTTTTGCATCCAGCTCTGCTGAGTGTTCAGGCAGACCAGCCATCTGACTCATCACTGCAAGTCTTCTATACCAGCATTAATTCAACTAAACACATTTAGTTCCAAACATCTGACTAAGAGGGTTTCAGATCCTGGCAACATTACTCTTGTAACTTTTGCCAGCCTCCAGGGAATAAGGGATTTGGAACATCATGCATACACATGGCTGCTAGCTGGACAAGGCTGGAATTTAGCTGGATTAAGTTGAAATTTAGCTAGCCTGTGCTCCCTGTACACTTATGTAAACTGAATATGTCTCACGTGGCTCAAAATATTTCTCAACCAGGCATTCCTTTTCCATGTCCCAGTGCTCAAAAAGATAAAAAGTGCATCTTATTTGCAAAATGTTCTGAAATCATTGCTGCACAAGTTTTTATTTCTGCTTGCTCTGTCTCTACAAAGACCAAAGGAAACACCTGGTGCTTTTCTCACATCTTTCTGCTGGTGCCAGGAAAAGGATCAATCTGATCTGCCACATCTCCTCATAAATCTAGGAGGTGCCCAGCCTCACCAACTCATACCTACAACCAGAAAGACCATGTGTTTTTAATGTATATACATCCGAGTTATTTCAGTCAGCATATTTTTTTTTTCCTTACCACAGTTGTACCCTGGGGAGAAACTATGTCAAGTATGAACTTCTACAGCTGTAATGAAGATATGGCAAAGCTTTTCTTGTTCCTTTTATGGAACAAGACAATGATTTTAGATGGAATAGATTCAACTTCTGAAGTTTCTGCTATGTTGTATCGACTGAATCAGTTCTCAGCCTCCCTTAAAAATATAGAATGGCACTCTGATGATCAGGCTATGTGTCTAAGGTGGAGGTGTTGGAAAAAAACCCCAACAAACCCCACTAGAGAAAACTTCTTATTTATGAGATACATGGGGGAAATGATTCAGAAAATAAAGTCACTTCCATGTAAGCTTTTTAAAAGAGGAGATTTCCCATCTAGAGGTAAAAATTTTATACAAGACCATTCAGCTCTGCAGCATTTAGCTGTAAAAATGGAAAAGCCCCTATAAACAATGGGTTGCTTCTACGAGGACAAAGTAATCAGGCAGAAGCAGTCACAACTCTTTTGCTGAAGTGAGATGAACAGCATGAAAAGCCAAGACCTAAGCCCCATCCTGGCTCAGCAGAGACAGCATTCATGCAAGGTCAGCAGGGCTTATGTCCCTGCTCCTGCATGTTGGTCTCCCTAAAGCAATCCCCAGGGCTGTGGAGGTTGAATGGGATGGCTTGGATCTGATGAATTCTCGACCAAACTTTCTTCTCAGGTGTTCCAAGAGCTCCACATATATGACTGATGAAGGGTTTTGTAGGTGGGTCTTGCTCCCTCTCCCTTTCTTAGATCATTCAAAGGATTTTGGTTTTATCCTGGTGTGGAATAGCAACACATTCTTAATAAAAAAAATCTTTTGGGACAAGGCAACTATTTCCTGCCCAGCTCTACAATAATTCACAGCACATCCCTCTTACAGTGTGTTGCAGATAAATATTTCCCTTCAGCTGTCTTCCCTCCATGCAGGGTAGGCAGTTTTGATCATTTCTACAGGAAGAAGAAGAAAGTACTTTATTTCTATGCTGGCCTTCAGAAAAGGATTTAGACCCTCTCACAAGGAGCTTTGATGAATTAATAAACCTCCTCAGTATTTACCATGCTTGTCCAGAAAATGAATTCAATTGCAGCTCCTTAATTTTCCAGATAACATCTGTAGAGTTTGAGAAGACTTGCCTAACCAGTGCCTACAGTCAAACTGAATCATTATTCTTATTTTCATTAACAAGATGGATCTGGATTTTGCTACAGTATAGGCTACACAAATATCAGGATGAACCTTTACAGACATTGCTACTGCAAGCTAGAGTCATGATTGCTGCTTTGACATTTGTGCCATTTCGACAATGTAGTCCAGATCCATGCTTAAAAAAAAAAGACTTCTTGGTGTCTGGTCAACTAGGGATTAAAAAAAAGATAGACAAATATGGAAGAAGCCTGTTAACAGAGGTTGGATCCAAGGAAACCAAAGGCAGAGTTTGGCAAGAAAAGCAGACGAAGGCAGGGTGGACTGTGCAGTAGCACAGGCAGGGAAACCAGGACAAACCTGTTGCTTCCCTTCTGGAAGCTCCTGCTTGCAGGCCCCTCTGATCTGAGATTTTGTTTAAAAGTCAAATCCTGATCCCATAAAGCATAAGCTGTGTGATACCTGTTGCTCTAAATCCACCACTGGCATGGAGAAATAAGCTCCATGGGAAGCTGAGACACTGTCATGGTCCTGGGCCCCAGCTGGGACAGTCTCCCCTCCAGTGACCCAGTGGATCTATTGAAAGCTCAGTCCAGGTCATTGCCCTCTTTGCCTAGCCATGGCTCCTCCTTATTTAGACTCTGACCTGTGAGCTGATGTCCCTGTCCCTGTGGAAGTGCCTGATGCCCTGGGCTGAGAGCACTGGAATGGGCTGTAGAGGCTGTGCCCTGCCCACCTGCAGAGCTCCTCTGGAAAGCTCAGGTAAAGCTGGGAAGATCAAGGTCTGACTTCAAGATCTTAACTATTTCAGAGCACAGATTCCTCAGCAGCTGCTGGGAATGACAGGGATATACAAGAGCCTGGGGGCTGGTAACACTTTCAGTGAATAACATAGTGAAGTTTGGGTTTCTGCACAGCTGCTTTGATGTCCACTCAGTGCAGCTGCAGGGATGACAGATGTGCTAAAGTAGGCCTGGCACCCCTGAAAATCTCACCCTGCTGAGTAAAAGAATACAGAAAAGCAGGTGAGAAAAGAAGAAGAAAATGATTAATCTAATGACATTCATACAGTTTGTGATTCCCTGTTTGCTTTCAGAAATGCTGTTCTTGTATCTCTTAAAACTCTAATAAACCCCTTCTATCTTCATGTAGCTTGCTGGAAAATGCATCAGCATTATTTTGTTTGTCAATTAAGAACGCAATATCTTCCTTAAGTGTGAAGTGATTAATGTTAGTGCTCTGACTATTGCATTTTTATAGACACATGTTCCTAGAAATCATATCTTATCTTGTTTACGCAACAATGAAACCCTTTTGAGCCTATCTGATTATGAAAATAAGAGAATACTGTCAGCAGCATGCAATTAATTTTATAAGTATGAAAAGCAATTGTAAGGTACACCTGAACTTTCACAAACCCAACTTTATTTCTTACTCCATCAGGGACACTACCACAAAACGTTTACACCAACTTCCCAAGGAAGTGCATTAGAATTACAGAGGTGAGTTTGCCCTCAATTTTGAATTCAGGTTCCATATAATGGTATCTCCTTAGTAAACTCACAGGACTGTGTATGTAACTGAAAAATTTGCAACTTGGCTCATGCTTGAGTAGTTTTGGCACCATTCCCGATGCTGAACAGTGGATTGCATGAAATGGCTGATAGGCAAATGCTTGCCTTAAAAATATACCAAATGCCCTATTAGATCCATTTGATCATGCTGGTCCAGATTCATCTGTTTCTGTTGGTCTGTGTACCTTGCCAGACTGTTTAGTGTACAGAGAACCTCTGGCATGAAGTCATGCTACAAACACCCTCCTGCTGCTGCCTGGCACTAGATGTGTTGGCAGGGAAGGACTTACTCAAGTCTTCCTTCATTGTAGAGATTTCCAGCAGCCATAATAGCTCTTTAAAGACACTGACAGGCACCATAATGCTGAGCAGCCCCCAGGATGCCCTAAAGTTACACCAGAGGGGCTGCCTGACTGTGGGCCAGGCAAGGAGAAGGCATTTCAGTGCTGTTTCTTTCCCCCTATGTCTGTCTACTTCTTGGCCTTTTCTCAAAACTCCAGCTGTACCACACAAGTAGTCTTCAGACACTTCACCCATGCACAAAATTTCTGCACAGTTCTCTTTGACAGATCCATTGCTAATTGAATCTGTGACTGTCACCATTCCTCCTGTGTCTTGGAAAGGCCTGGCTTGTTAGAGACCTGCTCTGTGGAAATGCAGAGCAGGGTTTTGGGCAGTCATCCCCAGCTGTGCACTGAGAAAGTGCTCTGATGAGGCCTGCTGAGCAGCACGTGGCCCAAACTTGCTGTCTTGGGATGAAGAAAGGTTATACTGCAGCACAGATCAACTCTGCAGTGTCCTCTACCACCTCAACAGTTCTCTGAAGAGGAATATTTCCAATCAGTGTTGGGCTGATACAATACTCTTGTATCCACCTTAAACTGGACTTAGCCCATAATGTGCTTCATGAACTTGAGAACTGCATGTGACACCTAGCAGCATTCTCAGTTTTGGAGAAAGTAATTTAAATGCCTTAATTTTCTTGTGATTTGTTTAATCTTATCTACTGTCATCCATATGGCTAGCTAGACTGTAATTTGAATGGCCAAAAATAGTGTTATAAAGCAAACAGCTTGAGAAAAGGCACAAGACCAAAAGTCTTTTGTTGTCATCTCTGTCACAATTCCTTTTGTAAAATATTCCTAACAATTGTATCTGCAAAGGACTCATTCTGCAGATAAAGGTATTGTTATTGTTTGCCATACATTTTGTAAAATATGAACAGAGAAAAAGAGATGTTAAAAATGGTCTAAATAATATTAAGGGAACTGATACGAACAGTTGCTTTTTCCTAGGCAGAATATTAATCCTATTCAAGTTCCACACTATTTAAAATGCAATGTATGTATATGTGTCCTAGTCCTGTTTCACTTGCAGTCAGTTTACCCTAGCAACTAATACCTTTCAGGATAAAGGCAGCCCAGTGGAGAGATGGGCTATGAGAAAACTGAACTCCATCTTTTTGGTGTGCCTGTGTAAGCATCCCTCATTGAGGGCTGACCTTCTGAAATGTGAAGCCCAAGGGACAGTGTGATTCTGCTTTTAGCTTCCCTTGAAAACCCAGCTGAAAGCTCATCCTTCTCTGCACTGAAATCAGAGGTACCTGCACCTTGAGATCTACTGTGAAGCCTTTGAAACCTATGGAAGCTAGGGAGCTTTCCACGGCATGGAGCAAGAATTACCAGAAAAGTTTGTTAATGGTGAGGCCATCTGAAGAAACAACTCACATGCAGATCCTGCAGGAAGCCAGGCTTCATCATGAGACTGATGCATTTCCCTGAAAAGCTGGAGGAGATAGGCATACTGAATAAAGTTGAAGGTGGGGATGCAGTCAGTTTCATTGCTCCCATCTATTGTCCCTGGAGATCTCCCTGTAGGATTTCCTACAAGGTGCTCTGCTAAAACAGTCTTCATTTGGAGCAGGGAGGAGGACTGGGAATGCAGAAACAAAACTACTGCCCCAATCTCCGGTCCCAGAGACAGAAGCCCGAGTGTCTGTGTTCTGCCACTTGTTGGAGGCATGGCCTGGGCACCACTCAGTTTTCCTCCTGTTTTGGCTAATTATTTGGATTTGACAGCAGATTTCTGTTGATATTTATTTGTTCATACTTGCTAGATTACTTCCTGATTTTTGTACCCTGATTTATTTTGCATCATCTGTCTCCATTTCTGCAGATGACATCTTTGTATCAAACTGAGCTCTTCAAAGAAACAGTATTTTTTAATTGGCTGCTAAGATATGGATTTGGCCTAGCCTATCCTTAGTTCAAGCTCGGCCTTTTGCCCCATGGCTTGTGTTTTTATCCTTCTAAGTAGTTCTAATGATGAAAGGACTCAAACAGCACAAACCAGCTTAATTTAGACTCTTGCAATCTCTTAATGCAAAGCCACTCAGCTTCTCAAGACTGCTCAGAGTTTCTGTAATTTCAATGCTATTCAACTTACAGCTGTAATTAGAAATGAAGCTTTCATCATCATTTAAAAATAATCAGTTCTCTTAAACTTCACTGTTCTAAGTCCTCAGTCCATTGTTCCAATGTATCTACTGGCTCTTCTGCTTTTGCTACTGCTCTAATAGCATGCTTCCACTATCATGTGAAGAATATATTCAATATATTCATGTGAAGAATGATTCAAGAGTAAGTGTCACCAGGGCAGTTTCACATACTTTACAAACATTAATACATGTTTATGTCCCATGTCCTTTGTACATAAAATATTTAAGATTTTACAAGACTGAAATGTTGTGCTATCTGTCTTTCACAGTAGTGTAAGTCATACTTGATAAAATGAGATATTCTAATTCTTATTAAAGTGTTGCTAAAGAAATGAGGATCAAGAGGGACTGTGAGATAATGAAACAAGTAATTCACATATCCTTTATCTTCTCTGCAATCAACACACTGAGTATTTAATTTTACAGCATTTTCCAACACTTAAGTAGTCTTTATATTACAGAATTAAGACCAACAAATTTATGGTTGCTTCAAGGCAAGGTGTACGTTCCAAAAAGCAGAGTTTGTCTTCTGGAATTAAGACTCCCAACCTGGGACGAAGAAAAGGGAGCTACACCCTTTATTTCTAACCTATTGTCCCCGAGACGCTTCGGGAAGCATTTGGGGCTCCGTTCCCTTGTGCCCCATGTCCAAGCTAAGGGGGCAGAGGCTGAGCAGGCAGCGCCCCGCCGGGAGCTCCCGGGGTTTGCCCTCGGGCTGGGATAGCGGAGGGCAGTGACTGCCGCTCCCAGGCCGGGGTGCTCGGGGATTCCCCCGGGAGCATCCCTGGGCGCTCCCGCCCGGCCGGCCCGGCCCGGCGCCCCGCGGGCGGGGGAGCCGCGGGCCCCGCCCCGGCCCCGGATGCAGTCGCTGCCCCGCCGGCGGCGCGGCGCCCAGTTCCTGTGCGTGCCCTCGGCCCGCCCTCCCTCCGCGACATGTCGCTGGTGGCCGAGGCCTTCGTGACTCAGCTGGCCGGTGAGGGGCGGGGGCGGGCGGGACTCCGGGGCCTCGCCGGGCGCCGCGCTCCGAGCCGCGGGGTGAGGGCGGCGGCGGCGCCGGGCTCCCGCGGCCTCGGTGCCGGGGTGACCCCTCGGGATGGGGCCGCGGGGACGGGACTGTGGCGGGCGGGGGGCGGCCGCACGGAGCGGTGCCGCATGGAGCGGTGCCGCACGGAGCGGGGCCGCACGGAGCCCGGCCCGGAGCACGGGGCCGGGTCCCTCCGCACGGCTCCTCTGCGAGCGCAGCCGTGCGCGGCCACCAGGTCCCCTCCTCTATGGGCTCCCCAACCCCCGCTGTGCCGGGGCGCATCGTGACTTTCATTTAATAACTTCTTTGAAACGGATTCATTTTCCTCAGTGGTCCAGCAAACCGTGTTTCTAATTGCGGCAGCTGGCGCTGAGCCGCGCTGCGTGGGAGAGCTCGGTGCGGCGCCGTGCCCGGCCCGTGCCCCGCGGTGCGCGCTGTGCCCCGGTGTCCCCGGTGTCCCCGGTGTCCCCGGTGTCCCCTGTGCGGGGCGGCTCGGGCGTGTGGCGGGACCTTTGCTACCTGTCAGTGCTCTCGGGAGCCGCTGCAGCTGCGCCGTCTGCGCCGAACGTGACCTTGAGCTAAAACAGAAAGAAGTGTGTGTCACTGTGGAGCTGTTTAGCAAAAAATTATAATTATATGCTCTCAAGGAAAAAACCAAAACATGAACCTTAGATAATGCCTGTCTAGGAAGTTCAAAAGCCAGTTAGTGTGTTGCATGCTTAAAATAAGTGCCTTGGTCAGTTTCTCCTTTCTTCTTATTCCCTGTTTTGGAATTTTTGCTGCTATGCAAGCTGCCAGACAATAAATACTGCAAGGGAGCAGCATGTTGATTAATACGGACCTGTTGAGAAGGATGCTGAGTTTTGTCTCAGGAGCTGGGTCTTCTGCCACTTGATAGAGACCTCCACATAGGAATCTCTATTGTGAGTGTGCCCTGACTTGTAGGTCATGTGAAGGTGGTGGGTCTTCAGTCTAGGTCTGTAGAGGTACCCATCGACAAGCTTGAAAGTTGTGCTGGCCTCTTGAGTTGGCACTTGCTAATACTCAGATGCTAGCACAAGCCATGCTTATGTTGAGGGCCAGAGCTCTGGATCCTTGGGATGTGGAGAATAGGGTACTTACTTGCCTTTGTGATCTCTTTAGTATATTTTATTTATATTGTGAAATACAAGAATAATGGCGTACATGACTGAATCTTGATTTTCCTGTCTGCTCTGTAACCTTTATGAATATTCTAGAGTGATAGCTTGCTAATACTTATTTTTTCTGGAATTATAAACACAAACTCAAGACTATACTGTGTGTAGGCATCTCATTGCTCTGTTATTCAAAAAGCTGTCGTTTCACCGTTTCAAAAGCAGTTATCTACCTTGAAAAGATACATTTGCCAGTGGGTTGTGACCTTTGTAGCTTGTCTGTATTAGACACCAGATTGAAAGTAAATAATGGCAACATTGCTCAATTTGTTCATATGAAAGAATTTTCAGATTTAAAGGTTAACCAGGATCTTGGCCAATGCCCACCACACAGCTGGATTTCCTGAGATGTTAACACAGACATAGGGAGTATTTAATTCTGGTACTAAGAAGATATCCCCCAGATCTAGGAATATTTGTGAGGAAGAAAAATGGTGTGTCTGCAAGGAAAGAATACTGCTTAACAATGACACTTGTTTTAATAGCATCTTATCCCATATCTGTGGTTGTGAATGATTGAGAATGTTTTCCATGTTCCTAAAAATGAGATTTCATTGGCTTTTCATTGGGTTCCTACTCATGAAGATGTCCCTTTATCACAGCAGGTGCAATGAGCTGCGGCTGCTCTTAGCATATAACAGCTATAATGCATGAGTCCTTACATACAGGTATTTAAGACAATCAGCTCAGCATAATTTGTTTTCTAGAAATGTTTTAAAAGCTTAGGGGAGGGTTTTAGTAGACAAGAGGATTGTAACTTTATTTTGCACACCAACTTTTTGTGTAGGTATTTGGATTTTTTTTTAAAGTAATACGTCTCTTCACTTTGCGTGTGCCTTGTGCATTCACTTCACCATCTCAGCACAAACTGAAACCCAGAAAACACCTTCTGAATGTGAGAAAACCTTCTTTCAGTGTGAGGATGATTTAACATTGGAGCAGATTGCTCAGTGCAGTTGTGGAGTCTCCATCCCTGGAGGAGAGTGGAGGTGGGCAACCTGCTGTGGCTTCCTCTGGACATCCCAGAAGTGCCTTCCAGCCTCAGTGGTTCTGTGCCCATCAGTTCTCAGCTACTTGCCGTGCTGCAGTAATTCTGCATCCTCTCTGAGCAACAAGCATTCACCTGACCATGCTGAGCACAGCCTCCTGCTCTAATGCCTTAATGATTAAACACAAGGCAATGACTGAATCACCTGCGTGGAGTGTCATGCTTGCATTAGTGGCATTCAGCCATTTGCTCATTCAGAAATACAAAGAGGTTGATATGATGTCTCAAGGAATAATAAACATGTATTTCCGTAGCCTCATGAGTTGTAAGCATTCGTGAGAAAGAGGCATCACAGTTTAAATCATCCATTTCTAAACTGTAGAAAATATTAATTGAATAATATGGTAGAGAATTTATTTAGAGTAGCTCAGCATCAATCACATATTAACAGGATGGGAAATGAATGTTTATGCTGTAAGAAGAATTAGAGTGCCAGCTTTCAAGTGGTCTACAACATTAATCTAACTCTAGTAGTTTTGAGAAGATGACTGCTCAAATAATCTCTAAATGATTGTTGAGCATACATTTAATTGATCACTGAATTACTCAATATGCTTTATTTTTTCCCCCAAAATACATTAGTTTTAGGTCAGTCTTCAAAAGAGAGAAAATAATAATTGTTGCTTGTCCTTTGATCTCTGGAAAACGACTCCTGTTTATTGCTGTTTTGTCCACGGGTCTTAGGCTGGTTTTAATACTAAGGGAAATGAATGCAGTGTGAAAAGCAGGTGCCCTCCTGCCTTAAGGTATTTTATGTTCATAGTGAGTCTGCCTCCAGTGTTGCATGCCAGAGTACAAATAAATCTTTGACATGCATGTTTTGTGTATTGAGACAAGCTTCAATCTGAGTGAGAAAAAATTCATTGGGAGTAAAACCTGACCACCTAAATTGTTCCCATACACGAAGGCACGATATTTAAACTGAGTATGCATTTTTTGCATCAAAATGCACATAGGTAAGTGTTAGCACTTCCTCCATGTGTGAGGTGAAAAAAATAGTTATTCTTGCTTAAAGTAGGTTGTTGTCAGCAGAGATTGTTTAAGCCTGCTGCAGAGGTTCTTGTAATGAAAAATTCGAGTTTATTTGAAAATACCAAATCTGTCAGGCTACATGATTTTATCTTACAGAGTTTTTTACATGTGTGCTTTGGTAATCAAGCTGAAAGGAATCCCTTTTAACTCCTGTTCAGTTTCAATAAGCAAGTTTCTTATGTCTCTCCTGCCAATTTATGCTCAGACATGTTTCATGACTTGGTTTCCACCAATCCTTTGAGTGGATTGCTTATCCAATCTACTTTTTTAGGTCGGGGAAAACATTACTTTCACAATTATTGTAGTATAGTACATATTTCATTTTGAAATGTTGTTATTTCTTGTTTTTAAGCAGCAGCATAATTACAGTTTATAGTAGAGCATGCTTCTATAATTGTTTCTGTCTCCATTAAGACTAAGCAGTCTTTCTCTAATCAGCATTTTATTGTTACATGTTTTCTGTTAAAGCGATGTCTTCTTTTCTCATTCCAGAAATGAGATTGCTCTAGAAATAATGGTAACAAAATCAGTAAACCAAATGTAGCACCTATTTTGATATTGTCCAGTTTGAATTTGAAAGTAAACTTTCCCTGGCTGATGAAACCATGGCAAGTGGTTTGGATGGGAGTGCTGTTTTGGAGCCTCAGCTCAAGAGGTCATAGAAAAAAAAAGCAAAGAATGGGAGCAACTTTGGAGAGGAATCAGATTTTTCTTCTCTTTCTCACTCCTTTTTTCTTTCTGGTCCTTGGATGCTCTGTTCTCTGACTGTCCTGAGGCATTAACCTGGTCTGTTCCTGTAGGTTTGGACCAGCTGAGTCACCTTTTTTTCAAAACAAGAATAAATGAAAGAGCTTGGTTGCTGTTCTTTGCTCTAGTTGAGCAGGCATCACATGTTGTACGCTGCTGGGCATTTTCAGCTGTCCCTTTTGAAAGGGAGTGAGAAACTGCAGCTGCATGCAAGCCATGGTGAGGACAGAGAGAAAGTACACACCATGCTCTCAAATTTTTCTTATTATTACTTTTACTGTCTGGTCTTTAGTTATTAAGAAGATGACATAGATATCACATGAACATGGATGTTTTAACACAAACCTTAAGAAGTTATATGTAGTAATAAAACCCATGAAATGCTCAGGAAGTATTGGAAACATCAAAGGAAAAAATTCCAATGATGCTGCAGAGAATGCAGGACAAGTCTCATTGGGGAGGATGGGAGCTCAACTAAAAAAATTGGTTTGTACATACTGAATTGGAAAGTAAAAATGCTGAGAGGTGGGAATTTTTAGCAGTTCTGCCTTCTAGCTGTGGTATAATGACAGTGAAGCCAATGTAGTGTTTGCATTCCTAGCAAGAACTTCCAAAGCTCAACTGCATGTGTGGTTTTTTTGGCATTTGAATGCTGTATTGGAGAAACTCTGGATGCACTGGAGTGTTCTCACTGAAAGCCTTGGAAAAGAAATGAGGGAGACTGTGAGGGTGTGATTAAGAGAATAGGATAATGTTTTTAGGCTCTGAAGCAGGGAGTGTGCAGTGTTTCCCGGAGGTGAGGGAGAGTGTGAGAGATGCTATGGCAAATGCCACTGTCTGCTGTGGCTGGTTTAAAGGCCCAGAGCCCTAAGGCAGCATCTTCCCCTTGCTGGCAGCAACCCCTGGCTGGCTGCACAGTGCTGACTGTCTGCACTTGTACCCTGCAGAGCTCTCCTGCCTGCAGAGCTCAGCTCATCTGGCACCTTTGCAAGACTGGTGCTGCTGTGCTCAGGGTTATGGGAATGAGACAGTGGAGGGGAGCCTTAATGAAAGGCCAGAGGGGCCAGGGCTGGGTGAGCTGGAATTGTGTGTGGGAAGCAGCTTTTGGAGCAGCTATGGGATGCTTCGGTCCTGTCTGGTGGGACAGGTGTGTGTGGACCAGAGCAGGGGTGCTGTGAACGAGGGAGCTGGGAGCTCCTTGGGGCACTCCACAGAAGTGGGGGTCAGACTGCCTGCCAGACATCTTTAGGGGAGGAAGAGTTCAGACTACCACAGAAAAGAGGGGTCACAAGCTAGGAGAGCTTTCAAAGGACTGATTTAAAAATGTACATATCTACAAATGTAGATATCATGGCTAAGAAATGTTCCAGTCCAATAAGGCATTAAGTATCAATAAGTATCAATCAAGGCAATAAGTATCAGATCTCCACTGTCTTGCTCTTCACAGCTTCTGTGCTTGAAGTTTGACTTCTTGGGTCAGGACCAAAGAGGAGCAAGGGAGTTAAGTAGCACAAAGGGAAGGGATTGATTTAGAGATCTATAAAAAGCTAATTTTAAGAATTACAGAACTTCTTTGAGATGAAGCACTTATGCTTAATATCAGAAATAAGTAAAATAACTCCAGCTTGTCAGGACTTTATAAATAAATATTTTGAGATCATTTAGCTGGCACGCTGTCTGATTTTTTCTGAAGAAATCCAGATGTTGATTTAGGAAGAACTTTTATTTATGGACTTGATTTTGTTGAGATCTTTTTGGCCTTGTCTCCTGACAGGATCTCCCTCCTGTGGCCTGCCCGAGCAGCAAGAGTGCAAAGCACCCTGGAGGATTGAACCACAGATGTGTACACTCTTGAAAGTCAACTCAAAGACAGTAACAGAATTGGACTAATGCTTAAATACACGCAATTAATAGCTTTCTTGGAGGGTGAAGAAGCAGATTATGTCATGTTAAATGGCTGCTGCAGTAGTGTCTCATGCTGACTCTCATAGTGGTACAGCTACAGGAAACTCAAGTTTGAGAATTGCTGCTGAGATTGAGTCTTTACATCGAATATCTGCTCAATCAATAATTACTGGACAGTCATGTTTTATCTGAACTGTAATATCTCTACAGAGGAGGCCAGAGACAGATTTAAGCAAATGATGTAATTATTTGATATATGATTTAATGCAGAGTGTTTAACTAGTGTGAAAGTTGGTTTTCATTTGGCAAGGCACTATGAAACATGTTTTGGTTCTTTTTCAGCAGAGCCAGGGAGTTGCTGATGCTTTTGTTTTTTCTTGGCCCTTGTTAGTTTACAGGATCAGGCAATTACATGAAATTGATGTATACTCAGTGTGGGTGGGTTGAACTGGTAGGTCTTAAGGAAGCTTATTCACAACTTTCTTGTACTTCCTTTATTGGTCACTCTTAATGTATGAGATGTAGACATTTAACTGCTTTGGTTCCAAAGTGGCTGCAGCTTCACTGTATTAGGCAAAATGTACCCCTCCACTTATTTCCTGAATACTAGAAACACATCAGTTCCTGGCATTTTCTTTTTAAACAATGTATTGTTGCTTGAAAACACAGATTTATGTTAAAAGAGTATGAACTGTTTCTTTGATGCATTTTAATATCAAGTGTCTTATAAATCTTCCTTGTTTCTGCAGTCTGGGGAATAGCTTTCCATGTGTTTTTTTTTTGGTTACTAAATTTAGAATGTTGTGGTCCCTTCCAACTCAGAATATTCTGTGATTCTTTGGTATTGAGCAGCAGGTCCCCACCATGTCACCAGTCTTTGGAAACCAAAAAGGGTAATTTTTCCTCCTGATTGTTGTAATGTTTGCTTCATGACATTTAGAGACTTGTAAATAATATTGCTGGATATAGTTGCCCAGATGTAAGACTGAATTTCTTTTTAGTGTTTACTCTTGTGAAAAAGCAGTTTTGAGAATCCTCATTATATTTTAATCAAATCTGTACCTAGGGAGAGGCTAAAGGAAACTGTTTGAAAATAATATGTAAGTTAATCTCTCCAGCTGTAATACTGCAATACAGTGATTCAGATTAATGCCAAGTATTTTTGTTTGCTTGTTTTTAATAGAGGGTATCTTGCCTCTTGGCTCTTACAGCAGGCCTTTAATGCCATGTGAACCAAACTGGTAAATACAGATGTTTTAGCTTTCCTCTTTTTTTAATGTAAGTTAAGTATCAAAGTGTTTAAGAAAAATGTAACAAAAAGGAAAGTGATCCATGCAAATATGGTGATTTTAGAGAAGGAGTAGTCTTTACTTTTATATGATCCGTAACAAGTTCATAATATTTCATGAAGTTGCTGTGTTAAAGAAGGTCAGATATTCCCAGGCCAGGTCCTAGCCTTGCCTACACAACAGCACACAGTGAACTGTGTGGAAGAGATTGTTAGTCAGCTGCATACTGCATTTACAGAAACAGAAGGTATCACAGAATAAACTGGTGACAAACTGAGAATATAGTAAACTTTAGTTTGGAGGAGATTTGGGGTAGTAATTATCTTGATTTACTGTTTATTAGCCTTGATTCCTATTAGGCATAGGTTGCTTTTATAACAGAAAAATATTTCTATCTGCATTGCCTTCCAAAAATATTCTTGTCCCAAAAGAATTCCATGGTATTGCTGAGAGCTGGGAACAGACTTAATTTCAAGTTGAGTATTTTCCTAAAAACTTTTAACTTGTTGATGACTTCATGTCTCATTCAGGAGGGAACATCTTGATGCCTGGGTCTAGAGCTCTGTGGCTTTTGTCTGTGGCTGGTATTCAAGAATGCCACAGCTTGCCAGCAAGCTGAACTAGTGGCAGACTACAGGGCAAATCACACTGCCTGCCTGCCCTACTGCTGAAACTGGCTATTCTTACTAGACCTCTGAAGTGGCTAAAATGTTGTTTAGCATATTCCACAATTTAACATGCAAAGTATTTTGTCTTCTCATTTTCACAGTCAGAGTCTTATTTTTTAAGTAAGAGGATTAAAGGCATAACTGTAAACCATTTATTTCATTACATCTCTTTCATCATCGTGAAGCTGCTGGGGGAAGGTGGATAAAAATGTTTGTTTCCCCCGTACATCCTGGCAGCACTGACACAGGATGAAGAGTTTCCCAGTAATTCAGAGTGTAGAAGTTGAAATCAAGTTTTGTGCACTCATAAATAGATTCTGACCAGCCCAGCCAAGGAATTGGTGGGGCTGAGGCACTGTAGAGCATCTTAGTGATATGGTGCTTCCTCTTGAGCAGACTTCACTGGGGGAATGTTAGTGCTGCCTCTCATTCTTTGAATTAAGGTTCACCAGTTTGCAAGTGTAGTATGTCCTGTTTTGAAAGCTCTAGTTGGAGCTGAGATGTGTAGGCTTCAGGTGAGCTGCTGATCTCCTGCTGGTAGTGGGGTTCAGTGCTCTTGAGTCTTCTTACACATATTTGTGTTCTTTTCTCTTACTGTCCCAAAAGTATTTGGGTAGGTAGAGTCCTATTGTTGAAATGTCAGTCTGAAACATCTGGAAACATTGAAATCAGATTGTTATTTGAATGTCTGTCTCTGGTCTTAATGTTGCTCAAGTAAAACATTTCACACTATGTGAAAATCTGAAAAGTGCACCTAATGCAATATGCCTTCAGTGGCAAAGAATTTGATGTGACTATCATGATTCATTCTGTGCTTTGGAAGTTGCTTTTTAAGAGCAAAATTTATGTTTTTTTCTGAGTCATTCTCCGATATGACAGGTGAGGAGTTAGGAATCTGTTTCAATAGTTACAAACTCTACTGGGAATGTGCAGTGCACCAGTTCACAGAATTTTCTTTTAATTTGACAACTAAGAACCCTGTTATCACTTTGAAATCTTCAGCATTTTCTATGCTAAACTGTTAATAAGTAAAACACTTAGACTAACAAATTCATTTAGCTTAGTGAAATTTTCATGCATTTTTAGTCAACCACAAAACCAAAGAAGATTTGGAGTAAGTTTGCTTGCTGTTTGACTTCCCCATTTGTTGGGGTGCTGTGTCTGCTAAATTCTCAGCACCCAGGATTACAAGGGTAATGTAGTGATGTTTTCTGTGTCCACATCCTTTTAATTCTTATTTCCCTGTTACTTTTGAACTCAAGCCCTTTTCAGACATTGTTAATGGGGGAGGGTAGAAGGGGGGGGAATAATCCCACAGATTGTTTCCCATAGGCTGTTTCCTATAACTGGCATTATTGTTTTAATCAACTAGCAGTGTGGTAGAGAAGTAGGGAAAGACAATAATATGAGATTTGATTGTCCTGAACAGCAGTCAATCCACATGAAAGACTAAATATTTGAATTTGTTAATCATGGGAAAAGTTTCAGTAGGGTGGGAAAACAATTTTTACTAAAGACTGCAAGCCTGCGAGACAGACCCATTGAAAACCACACAATAGTAATTCCTCTGATTATGGAGGCAGAAGAAAGAATGAAATAGTTCCTTATTTCTAAGAAATGTAGAGAAGCTATTCCTGTAAGGCATGCTTCCAGGCAGTTATTTCATCCTGTGAGCAAGTAATGATAAAAATGTCTGTTGCGTAGGATCTAACACGTAAATGTGATTCTGTGTTGAAAGCTTCTGAAGCTGAATTGACATCACATTTGTTAATTTTCTCTTTATATACCGAGTGCCACAGTAGCCATGGTTAGCAGGGAAATGAACATCTACAGACCAGAAGATTATAGTTGCCGAAGGATAAACTGGATTTGACTTCATTAGTGCACAAATGATAAGTTTGTGAGGAGTTATTATAGCATTAATCAACTTGATGGATTGGAAATATGACAGAACTGAAGCAGCGTGTAATATTAGTGCCTATTATTCTACAAATTATGTCTTCACCTACATTCATAAGGCAAGAGTCATTGCTGCACATTAAAGATGTTACACACTTTCTCCTCTTGTGCAGACATGTGACAAGCCTTCAGTGATTCCTGCTCCTCTCTTCCCCAGCAGGGCTCTGGTGTCCCTTGGCTGCATGTTTGCACCTTGGAACTAACCAAAGGCAGCATGGGAGCTCCTACTTGAATTTAGCTTGGACCTGATGAGCCTGCACCCCTTACCTAGCAGTGTGTATTTAAACTTCTTGCTTCATCTGAAAGAAATGTTTCATATTCTAGACATCTTGGAAGAGGGTGAATGAGTAGAAATTGTAAGGTATGGGACAGATAGTGAATGGGTGTTTAATTATTTGATTTCCAGAGTATTGCACAGGTATTTGTACATCTGGTGTTGTGGAACATGATCTGCATGCAATTCTGAATGCATACTGCAGAATTTGTTTATTTTCTAGAATATAGGTAATTACATGTGAATCTTAATGTGAAACTGATAATTTTAAAATCTAATCTGTATAGAAACAGTGAAATCAGTTATACCTTTGATCTTCTTTGCATACAAAGAACTGAAGACTGGTTCAAGGCTTGTGAGAATGTGTTTACCTCATCCAAACATGGTCAGAATTGTGACCTCACTCTGGAGACTGTCAGGTGCCAAGTGCAGGGTGTATTATGCATTTTCTTACAACACCTGAAATTTGGAGTTCCAGGTGTACTCATAATGAAGGCTGGGATTTTCATTTGGCTGTTTGTCCTTGTTTCATTTACTCATCAGAAACATATTAGTACACAACTAAACTGTGTGTAAGTGAATGCAAAGGCTTTAAACTTTCCTTGTCCTTTCCTTCCCTCAGGTTGGGTGTCTGCTCTTGTGTACTAGGACTGTGAGATAAAGACTTTGTATCATCGCTAACAAAATTAGGGTCAGCAGATTTGGTTCATGAAAATAAGTATGTGATCAGTAGATTGTGGAAGTAAGATTTAAGCTGAAAAGGGCAAAAAATATACAAACGATCTTCTACTTGTATTTTAGTTTATAGCATGGATATGGCATGCCTTAGCAGCAGTGTGGTTTTGGATTCTGTGTGCCAAGAAGCTGGTGGGGTGTGTGCGTGTATTATATCTCTGTATCTCCATGGCTGTGTATAGCTGAGTGCCAAAATCAGACTGGAATTAGAATCTGAATTTCTTGGAATGTACCTAGCTCTTTTGTTTGAGAAGGAAAAGTTTGCTTGATTTTTGCGGTCCAGAAATATTTCAGCCATAGGCGACTTCCAGTTTAGGCTGGAATCCAAGAATTAGTTATAAATCTGACATTTCAGTCAGAAGAGGATCAGGCAAAAAGTTTCAGTAGGAATGGGTGCATGCAATTGAAGCTCTCTGTACCCTTTTGGGCCTGTAAAAAG
Organism: Molothrus aeneus; assembly: GCF_037042795.1. Classification (NCBI taxonomy): domain Eukaryota; kingdom Metazoa; phylum Chordata; class Aves; order Passeriformes; family Icteridae; genus Molothrus; species Molothrus aeneus. The sequence continues at coordinate 17,001,887 of NC_089652.1, read as the reverse complement.
GATGTTTTCACTGTTTGCCTGGAGCATTTAGAAGATCATTGTAACTTTGTCACTTAGTTACTTCTGTAAGTATCTCAGAGTCCAGAACTGATAATTTTGCTAAAATATAATAATAACATTCTTATTTTCCTCCTTTCATTTGCTCCTGGAAGACTTCAGTGGACTTGAGGAAATGTATATTAGATAAATTATCTTAAATGCTTAAGGTTGTAGTACTGCAGACACTATCTTAGTTTCTTTTTATTTAAAGATGTAGATGTACTTCCACCTCAAGAATTTTTACTTCAGGGCAAAACTTTAATGGCAGGGTGTAAAACCAATAACTGCTACAATAAAACATAAAACATTTTTCCATGACACTTAAATGTGATTAGTTGCTTTCTCATGCCCGTACTAGTATCACTCTGATAGGCTCCATGCCTTAATGTTAGAGGCAGTGACCTTCACAAAACTGTGTACAGTGTTTTAAGCTTTACATTTTGTGTGACTCCCACAAAAGTTAATACTTCATGAGTATCCAAAAGGAATGGTAGTTAGAAAATTGTGCACTTTTTCAGTTTGAGTTCTAAAGGCAAAGATGCAAAGCCTTACTTAATCTGGTGACATATTTATGCTTGATCCACGCATAGCTATTTATATACACTATTGCTTTAAAAAATAATTTACATGATTAGAACATAAATTTTATTTACAAATGGCTATTTTGGGTAGAATGCAAGGTTTGAACCAATATTTAAAAACAGATTTTTAATCAGACATTAATAAGGAATGTAATGGATACAAAAAATGTGATGAACTGTTACCTTAATGCTACCATTAACAGTAAATTGGTACTGATTATTATTTTTGCCTTCCCTTACATTCATATGGTGTATGATTGATTACATGCAATGGTTCTCAACTAGAGGATGTGATTGTCTTTTATTTCCTTGCCTTTTTTTTTTAACAACTGCTCAACTGTTTTGAACTGATGATTCAGTTTCATGAATGCATATTGACATTCCCATTTTAGGGTTGAGCAGTACATGACTTAAACCTGTAGGCAGCTCTGGTCATCGTGGTGGGCAGAGTTCTGACATGCCTGGGCTCCTGGCTCTGTGGGTATTACATAGGATTGCGAGGACGCAACTTTAAAAGGCAGAAAGCTTTTCCATTTCCCTAAAGCATTCTTCACACATTGGAGGTTTGTGTTTCTTTCCTCTGTATCTTCTTCTGTTCTCTCCAGAATTCTTCATTTAGTATCTTAATAAATAGTTGCTCTTGGGAGTGGCCAGAATTAGGATGGGAATGTGCACAAGGATATCTTTATGATGAAGGAAAAATAGCTGCATCAGTTGCTTCAGAATTACAAGGCCGTTCTGTAATGTAGCTTGAATTTTAGCTCTTCCTGCAACATTACATTCTGGGACTTCCTTCTCCATGATGTACCCCGTGAGCAGGAGAGAAGTACAGCAGGAGAGCTTGTCAGTGGGACATTTTTAGGGCAGGCTAAATATTGCATCATCGTCTTTGCAGTCTAAATTCTTGCTCTGGGTAACACTCGTGTTCAGTTAGCATTTATAAGCACATTGGTATTCAGCTTGCTTAATTAATTTCTTCTCTTTCCACAGCCGCAGAGCCTTGGCCTGAAAATGCTGCATTGTATCAGCAACTGAAGGGTAGGTACCCTGGTTTGGGCAATTAATAATTACCTTATTTTTAGAAAACACATTAAATATGCACTATGATAATTAACTGGAAGGAAGCACAGGAACTGTTAAAGTAGTCCTTTGTGTTTTTTTGTTTGGTCAGAAGTTTTAGTTATGCTTGCATCTGCCAATATAAACCAGCTATTCATGGCCTATAAGGTCCTTGGTTTATTATTGACTCATTATATTGGCTGCTGTAGCCAGTGTAAAATGATGTGGTTGCAGGCACAGTTGGCAGATTTACTGCACCAATAGCTGAGGCAGCAGATTTTTGAAGTCTTGTGGTAAAGTGGGCTCTCAGTAAAAAGGAACTGTTAAAATGTATAGGCTAGGATGGTTCACTCTCCCTTTAGCAGCTCTTCATATATCATCAGATCACATTATGGCCCCCATTTGGGGCTCAGCAGCCTGCTACAGTTGTCAGAAGACTGCAAAGTAATGAAGACTAATAGGTAGCAGCTCTAGTCTTCTAAGCATGGAATTTTTATTGCAGTGAACTTGTCATCTTTCTTTTGTGTGACAGACCTAGACACAGTGTGCAATATTAGCTGCAAGCTGCTTTTATAGGTTTCTGAATACTTCTACTTTTTAGCCAGAGGAGGTATGAAGATGCGATTTTATTTAACTTTGATTAGAAGGAGAGTAATTGGCATAAAAGTCAGGCATTTGCTTTTTTTCTTGTAGTGTTTTTTATTTTTTTTTAATTGAACATTGGTGATAATATATGATAAGTGCAATTGCATTTGTGGGAGAAAAATTCCTGGTATTTTTTTCCTGTTTTTTAATATTTATATTATAGATTTTCTAGTCCTGCTGCATAATAATTATATATGTGCTCCTTGTTTTATGCATAAGAAATGCAACCCAGCATCATATACAGTTACAGGTCAGTAGCTAAAGGGGCACTGTTTTTTTGTAGTTGTGTGGTTTATTTTTTCTTCTTTTTTTTTTTTCTTTCAACAGAGGACCAAATTTTGCTTTCTGATAATGCATCTTCCCTTGCTGTTCAGGTAAAATATCATATTTTCTAAACTAAAGATGTTAAAGATGCAATTTTAGTTTTTAAATTATTATCTAGGTAACATAACTATATTTATCTAAAAGATTAATTTAAGAATTATTTGTGCCAAAATGAATGACTTACTTCCTGCCTCTGATTTGCTTTACGTTGTCATTGAAGTGCCAGAGCCTAAATGGTTTGAGGATTTTGAAAGTCCTATGTAGACTTCTGCTCCTTGTATTCTTGTTTATATTGGTCTGTGTACAGTATCTGCTTGCCTACTTACTCTGGGAACTGCATAGTTCATACCTTTTGTCACTTGCTGTGCACGTTTGTCTTGTAGCATCTTTCATGATGTTTGCCAGTCATTTAATTCTCACAGCTCATACTATGCCCAAATATGCCCAAACTCAGGGCATATTTGCTTCAAGCTGTGAGCGTCACGTCTTTCTGTGTCTCTGGTAGGTTTTTTTTCAATTTCATCATGTGTACAGACTGGAGCTCCAATGTGGTTTTTAGAAATAGTCCATATAATTGACAAACTTGCACCTCTAATTGACTTAATAGCACCTCTGTGGCTGTGAAGTCCATGTAATCTCCATTAACCTGTTAGGTTCAGTAACCCCAAATCTCAAGGGGACGTTTTTCCTGTTAGTAGCAAAGGCCTGGCTGTCAGAGTGGTGGGGAGCAGGATGTCTGTAAGGTTCTTGTCCTTCAAAGCAGTTTTGTGGCTGCTTTGCTTAACAGGGAGTTGCAGTGTTCTCCTGTATCTTGCTTTTTGTGTGTGGTCTAGCTCAGAGAAGCTTCAGCAGGCAGTCTTTGAGGGCTGTCCAAAGAGGTCACATTTCATTACCAAAAAAGGGACACGTGGAGATTGTAACTGATATTACTGGTGAAAAGGTTAGGATCACTTGATCATGGTAGTTACTTCCAGGATCTCTTAACTTTTCCTTCCAGTCTGGCACTCTAGGAGATAGCTCTAAGAGTAAATTTGATCACAGGAAGAAGATAGCTTTATCCTTTGCTGGAAAGAGGAATCACCTCTGATACACCTAATAAATGGGGCAGTGTTTATTGGTTTGAGTAGTATGTTTTATATTGATCTCAGTGTTCCTTTTTATCCCAACAATTGTATTTTTGGGGGTTCTCATGAATTTTCTTCCCATGTAGCAATAGATGTATATGTGGCTTGTATTTAAAACACAACCCCCCCCCATCTCACCAACAAAATAACCCTAAAATTTCCTTTTCTAATGCATCATTTTTCTTTACTGTTTCTAGTACATTGTTATCCTACACATGTCACTTAGATGATAAATTAACTATAATATATTAAAAATCCTTGTTTTTCTTCAATATTCTCTAGCTGGACAGCTGATAGTAGCCATGACTATAAATATGGCTCTGGTGGATATCTGATCTTAAACTTTATAGAATAATTCTGTATTGAGGAATTGTATCAATTTTGAAGAATCTGTGTAACATGGTTGTGACAGGGAAAGGATGTCTTTGATCCATTTTGAAACGATAGTAGGATATGTAGTGATCAGAGAGGTTTAAATACAACAGTGTGTTTTGCATAAGGAATTTGCTTTTTATTTTGATGAGAGCTTGTTTGTCTGTTTATTGGTTTGGGTTTTTTTTAAGGGGGTGGTGGGAGTTGGGGGATATGTGTCTTTCTCAAAGGAAAATTTGGGAATGAGGGATAGGAGGAGAAACAGGAGCCTGGTACCTGGGACTTCTTTCCTACTACTGTCATTCTTTTTCCCCCTGTTACTGATTTGGGGCACATCAATATCACCACAGCAGATGCATAACTTGTTTGAGGTTGTTGAACTTCCATGTGGTGAAAACATTAGCAATTTGAGTCAAAAGAGCATGTGGAATCAGCCACCACCAAATCTTTAAGAAACACGGTTTAACTGCTAGACTCTGAATGTGTTGTAGCCAGTCTTTCAGGTATTTTATAAAATCTCCTTGTAGCACCTCTTTGTAAAGCTGCTCTCAGGTCTCAGAGGGACACACACACTGGTATCTACACATAAATAACACATGCAATCCATGTGCCATAGTAAGTAATAGCCAGAGTAAAACTTGACTGTTTCACAGTTGCCAACCCTGCAACACAGATGGCGTTTCAGGTACTGCTGGTTGAGGGAGCAGAGCAAGCAGACAGCAGAGCAAGCTGCTCTCACTGCAGATGTAATTAATGAGGAGAGGGGGCTGCACGTTGAATATAGGAAGTTGATTGAGTCTTGCTGTTTTAATAATGATTGGACTTACAACTTCTCATTGTGCAATAAAGTCTGGACTCTTAATAACCACATGTCAGATGAGAGAAGGGATGACAGTCTTCTGGGAATTGCTGAGTAACTGTGCTGGTGCCTATAGTAGTTAAAAACCAACCAAACACAAAAATTGTTCTCATCTTGTGGAACTTCTCTGGTAGGGTTGTTTATTTTTGTTTATTTTTGTTTTTTAATTCCTCTTCTGCTCATTGTTTATTTTGGAATCAGACTAATTTAGCAATTTCTTTGGCTTTTACTGGGTTCAGATTCTTTGTGTTTTCTGAAAATACAACATAACTTCAAGTAGCAAGTGGATTATCTCTGGTAGATCTTGGTGTTTGCACTTCTTGTTTGTTAACTTGAAGTAGTGTATTATACAGCCAAGTCCACTTGATCTTGGGCTGCAAAGCCTTGATATTGAATGAAATTTTATTTTCACTGAAAATTAATTAAAATTAAGGGAAAATACTAATCAGTAATGAATATCGAGCTATTGAAAGGAGAATGTAACAGAATGAAGGCTCTGCTCTTGTGGACACTCAGCCCTCTTCCCATCAATGTTAGTGAAAACACCCTCCTGGGTGACATGACATGACCATTCTCCATGTGCAACTATCGTTATACAGCATTCCTGCTTATCTGGCTTATCACAGTGAAAAAAAGCCACCAAAAGCAATGCACAGATATATCTCAATAACAAAACAATGCTACAACTTTAAAGAGGGAAAAATGAAGTAGATTAAAACTGAATCACCATAGGAGAGTGTATTTCAGTCTGAAGCAGAGGGTCTGTCCAGGCTCTGTCTCCTTATTGATGCCTGGTGCAGGTAAAGCCATTTTATTTAGTGCCTGGCCAAGTAGGAGGGAGGGGGTTAATACAGCTGCACTCTGCCAGGCCTCTTGCCTCAAATGGCAGCTCAAAGCATCTTCTGCACTGTTCCAACTTGTCAGGAAGAGGAATGTGGATGTTGAGACTGTCTCTTTTATTACAGGTTCTTCTGGAATCTTTATGCAGTTAGTCTCAAAAGGCTGTCTAAAATGTTCAGAATTCTGGAAATTCTGACAGCTGTCCTGAGGTCACAGAGCCTGCAGCTCATTTGGTTAAGATATGTATTAATTGCTTGTGCAGTCAATGTCCTTGTAAGTGGTCTTAACATATTCCAGGAAAGTGCTTTTAAAATTGTCTGTTCTTAGGCCTGAAGGACAGAAGGAAGTTTGAGCAATTTAAAATTGTGTTACACAGACCAATTGCTTATTTACTTCAACAAGTAATCAAATAAATGTGTAAATCAGACATGATTAATTGCCCTTGACAGATTTGTGATTTTTTTTCTCTGTGTGTCTATGAATTGTGGTTTGGTTTTTCTCTAGACAAAACATTAGCAGAAATTTGAACTTGTTGCTGAGTCTTAAACAAAAGCTTGGTACTGAAATGAAAATCTGCCAATCCCTTTTTTTTAAAAGAGAATAAAAGCTGGAATTTTTCATGATGAGGAATGCAGTATCAACATAATCAATCTAGCAGCATTGTGTTGTTGCTGAAAACATTCTTAAATCCCAAGCTATACAGGTACTGTTTGTGAGTGAAACATCTTTCATATAGTTCTAAGATGAAATTACCTCTGAATGAATAGAATCTTCATTTATCTTCAAAACCTCTGTGCTACCAGTGAATCCACTCTTTGTACATTCTACAACAAGAATTACATTATACCATTAGAGGCAGTGCCATGATGCAGTATAAAATAGATTGTTTTGGAGAATGAACGTGGCTTTGCTATAAATTACACTCACAGGTACAGAGGAATTTGTTATTTTGTTTAAAATAGTCACAAATATAATTAAGATCTTAATTTATGTTAAACTACACATGTGGCCATTACCATAACTGGATTAGGAATTTAATCTGTCACTCAAGCAATGATACTGAACAGTTTTCATTTATAACCTTAGACACACTATTTCAGTTACAGGGACTGCAGCTGTTTGATATGAAAACTGAATTATTCTGTAGATTTTTTCATAGGTTTTAATTTTAAAATGTGTTCCTGCAGTAAAGTAGAGAATAACTCTTTAGTTGTCATCACATACTGTCCATTGTATCCTCATGAAATAACATAAAATGAAAACAGAAAATGCATTTCACTCCTTCTTCCTAACAGTATGTTGTGTGAGTGCCTTTAGAAGGGCTGCTGAGTAAGAGATGGTTTGGAATGGCTCGTTCTTTATTAAAAACTAACCATGAATATATCTTCTTCAAATGAAGCCTGGACTGTGCCATCTGAAAATAGTGTTCCTCATGTGGCGACGTAAATTGTGAGCTATTTGAGTCTTGGCATAAGTAATTTCATTCTTGCCTCTGATCTCAGAAACTGCAATCTGGATATGATTTACTTCAAGTTGTAACTCATTTTTAATGAGTGTATGTGTTTGCTCATATGTGTTTTTCTGGGAGGAAGCTGTAGGGGAAGAGGAGAGCATTGTGGTGGAGCTGTGACAGGGTGATTGGCTGCCCAGCGCGTGTCGTGTGTCCGGCTGACGGTGTCCTTAGCTGGCAGGGCAGAGAGGAAGGGAGAGCAAGAGTGAAAATCACTCCTAAACCAATCAACTGTAGTAATAAATTAAAAAAACTCCTCTTTCCCTTCTCCTGTGCCTTCCCATTGTATTTCATATACAGCCACTTCCCGTATTTGTCATCAGAGGAGGACACAATGGAACCCCTTTCTTGCATTGTTCTGGGGGTGGCAGCAGCAGAGATGAGAATGTCAGTCCTGTGAGAAGAGGAGGGTGGGGAGGGAGGAGGAAGGGAAAGGTGGGCTGAGTTGTCCTGTGTCTGGCTGTGGTTTCTGGGCTTTTGAACTGTGCCAAATCAGTGCAAAGGTGATTGCTCTGATTGTTTTTCTAGATAATTGAAATCAAACATCCTACTTAAATTTTGAATTTTAAATTGGGTGGGCTATAAGAAGCAAGCTTTACATGGATTGTGTCCTTTAAGCAGTGCTGTTGTAAATATTCTTCATAATTCTGGCAGGAGGTGTCACCTGCCATGATTGAAATGAATGATAGGCATAAAATATTTGATTAATTTTGTAACAAGTGTCATCCCAAAGCTTCCTATCAGCCCTGTTTACATAGTTGCCAATACCTCATTCTCTCACAGCAAAAATACCAACTTGGTTGTTCCACCGTATTTTGAAAACAGAGTGGCTCATGCTCCTCTCTGTGATTGCAAGGCAGTTCAGTACAAACCACAGGCAGTGTGCAGTGGGCAGGAAAGGCACTGAGATGCTTCCCCATACTTTTCTTCAATTCATTGTCCACAACTCTTTCTTCCCTACTCTGTAAGAGTAAATATTGGGACCATAGGGGAGGACAGACATTATTCATCTGGTTGCTTCTGTTTGCCTTGCTCTCATCCCTTTCTCCTCATGGATGTGCAGAAACCTTCCATCTCTGTCTACAGCAAAGTCTCCCATTAAAAACAAGGTGCACAGGGGCAGTAGCAGCACTGTAGATGCAATGGTTTCAGCCTGGAAAAAGAGAGGTATCATTGCTAAAAATGTTTTTTTTTCATATTTCTTCCTTCTCTTTCTGGGTGTTAGGTAATGCTACAGCTAGAGAGGCTGGAAGAGTGTGAGAGAGGAGATTGTTAGACTGCAGGAAAAAGGCAGAGAGCATGTGTGGGAGAGAAACTGACAGACCCTATTAAGCCAAATCTTTATTTTTTAACGCCTTTATCTGTTTCTTACATTAAGCTCATCCAAAGAAAGGATACATTCTGTTCCTCTGATGCTGGAGGAGATCCAGCTTGAGGCCTGTAGGGTCACCCTCTTTGTTCTTTGGTAGTACACTTTTTTTTCCAGAGGAGAAGGGAGCTGGAAGTGTAATGCTGTTGGAACTACAGGCAACTTTGCGAGGTGGGACAGGCTGTGCTCAGTTAAATATCTTGTTTCTAGTTTTGCTGTTACTGTCTTGCTTGCCATTTTCTGGTGAATTTTCACAAGGGTGTCATTAACTAGATTGTATGTTACTTGGAATTCAGTTGGCCCTTTTCAGTCCTTTTTTAAGTTGATCAGCCAAATTTAGGATGTTAACAATAATCTCTGATGTACTAGAATGAGCCTGGGCCCTTGGTCTTTCAGATTGCTCAACTTCTGATGCCTTGTCTTTGAAGGGGTGTTGATATCTTCATAAATCTTCATAAATCTCAGTGAAACTGCACTGGGGTGGTTTCAGCCTTCAGTCTTTTGCCCAAAAGCACTCAGAGGAGCTGAGTACACTCCCATTTGCTCACAGAAAAAGATTTCTCTCACAAGAAAAGCAAGGGTAACTTGCCTGCTCAAACTGTGTATGTGAGATACCCAAAGGGAAACAAGATGTTCTGAGCTGAAGTAATCAGTGTTCCGTGGCATCTTTTATCAGAGTTGGAAGCCATGGTGGTCTCATACCATCTGCACACCAAATGTGCTGGTTCTTGACATTCTGTGTGAGTGGTCAAAAAGGGAACAAATCCTCCCTTGATCACTGGGCTAAAGCGTGTAATGAGATAAAGACTCAGAGAAATTGCTGCTTTGTTCTATATTCTCTCTCTAAGATTTCTTTGATCTGTTCCAGTTTCAACTATTTTGGTAATAGTTCATGCCACTTACTATCTAATATCAGTTATTGTCTAATATCTAGCATACCTAGTTGAATGCATCAGAAAAAAATTTCTGGCTGTGAATATTTATAGGGATCCATTGGTCATGATCTTTGTCCATGGTTTTTTTTCTAAAAGAAACTATAATTTCCATAAATATGGAATGCATTCACTGTGCTTGAAAAGTCAAAACCACCTGACTTGTTAATGCTAATAATTTCCAAAGCCTGTCAGTTACATCAGTGAAAGAATGTAAGTACTCATAGTAATGCAAATTGCAAGGCTTGTTTCTTAGACTGAGCCCTCCTAATTTGGGATAATACTGCTGTCTTTTACTGATTCACATGAATATTTTAGTTGACATGAAGGGTGTCCAGTGGACCATTAGTTCAAGCTGAAGCAAGAAGTAGATACTGGCCTACTTCTCTAGTTAATGATTAGTTAAGCAGTGTAGATTCAATAAGGATGAAAATTGTCTTATACTGTGGACCTTTCCTTCATTTTGCTGCAGAACATTTTGTAAGGAGCACCTAAAGTTGAGCAGGTCATGCTTTGGATACAAGTCACAGCTCATAACAAACAGATATACTGGTCTTTGTATTACCTGGGTTTCTATCTTTTAAAAGATGTAATAGCAGGGTTTGTTAAAAATTGTTTTCTTGGGTTGATTGTATTTTATATTTAGATTATACTATTAATATTACAGAGTAAATTACGTATTTAGGTGTATTTCATCACTCATCTTAAAGCCAATCCTAAATATAGACAAAGACTGAAGTGGAACAGGTCTTGGCATGGGGATGCTGAAGGGGGTGCTGGAAGAAGCCTTGTAAAGCTGCTGAAGGGGCAGCTCCAGTGGTCAGTGGTCACTGCTTCAGAACCTCGCAGGAAGACTGATCTGGTAAATTCAGCACTGGATGGGTTAATCCAGTTTTAAGCACGAATCATTCTTTTCAGTGTCAGTCCTAATGAAGCATTCATCAGAACTGAAGATGACTATTCCAAGAAAGTTTTCTCAGGTTTTTGATTTGGTGTTTACTTTAGGGACTTCTTATATTTATTTTTAATTTTTAATTTTTTAGTTGAGGGTAGACTAAATGATTTCTAACATTACTAGAATCTATGCTCTATTATGAAGAGTAGCGAATCTTAAAGTTAGGGTTTAGTTTGCTTTCATGTGTGTGATTAGAGTCTGAGCAGCTAAAGCTGTGAGAATGTGGTTTACTGCCAGATTCTGCTCTCTGAAGAGCAGGGAGGAGGCTTGTGTACAAAGTGCTGTGTTACAGCACTCTTTTTCTTCATGGTGGGAGCCTTGTTGCTCTAGGCCTTTTTTACCTCAAGTCACATTGTATAAATAGTTAATAGAATAATTTTGGAATCTGGACTTGTCACCTCTCTAATTGCAGAGACAAAATGAATGATAGGAGTGAGCTGAGCTGTGAGAATCTCTAGCAAGTAAGAGATTCCTTATTTGCCGTGTTCTGTCCAAACTGCAAATAATTGTCTTGACATTTTGGTATTTCAACAGAAACAGCCTATGGATTTTGTGGTAGTGGCAGGTGCTGACAGAAATTGTTACCCTCCTGAGAAAGCTTTGAATCTAAGAACACAGATAGAAGGAAATGGCAAATTTATCACTTATGCTCTCCATGAATCCCATAAATTAAAAATAATACTTTGTCCCAAACCAGACTTGTGCTTTGACAGTGTCACAGAGCAAAATTGTAATTATAATATGGAAAGGTGCCATATGTGTTTGCCATGTTACATAACATTGCCTTGACTAGCCAGCTTTAGCCAGGAGAAATGAGTATTGTGGTTTTTAAAAGGGGCAAAATGCCACTCAGTTTTGTACAGCCACAGCACTAATTGTGTCTGTCAGATACTGCTTCTTTGCCCATCTTGAAAAAACAATAAAAAATAGATGAAACTGCATTAGAAGAATTCCAGTCAGCATTTGAATGATAAATAGTTGTCTAAAGAAGTCAAAATTCCTTTGTTTTTCTTTTACTTACCCTTCCTCTTTCTTCCTAAGAACAGTATGCAAGGAGCTATACTTCATAAGTGTGTGCTGGGAGCCAGCTAACACAGGCAAATGCATGGAGAACACCACATTTGTTTGCCACTGGTGTATGAATGCTTTTCAAATGCGACTCTTTGTTTCCAGGCCTTTTTGCAAATGTGCAATCTGCCAATCCGGGTGATTTGCAGGGCAAACGCCGAGTACATGTCCCCATCTGGTAAGTGTGGCCTTCATTTAGATTACTGTGTTACACCTCCATTTTGATACCATGGCAACTAGGCCTTGTCTTGCTGATAACAGGCAGTGCTGCTGTGTGTGGGTTGCCTTTCCCCCTCCTCTCCAGAGCAGTTTCTCCTCTGCAAGCAATCAAAACAGTGAAATGCAAAATAACATTGGCACCATGTGTAACAGTACCTGTGTAAAGTGTTCACACAGCTCAGTGCCTGGTGGAAACCTTTTCTCAAATGCCCTAAAGCCGAAAGACATATGTGTCCTAAAATGGCTTTATTCTGCATCCAGGGAATATTCCAGGAAATGCTGTTATATTTTCCTGTTGCTGGAATGGAACAATACAGGAGAAAGGTTCTCTTTTGTTTCTCTGTGTGGGAGTTGATTGCCAGAATGCAGGAGACCAAATGGTGCATTTTCACTGTAAATGGTGACAGGTGATTTTAAATCTTCCTCAGATCCATGAGACTGTCTGGAAAAAAATTCAAACCCACCACCAAAAAGTTAAGTATTAGAAGGGTACACAGCCTGTTTTTGTTGGAAGTGACTGCTTAAAAATGCCCAGACACCAGCTTCAGAAAATTGCCTAAAAATCAGAAAGAATTACAGAACACAAGGTGCCAAGATCCTCGCGCTCTGTCCCAGATTTTTGTTATGTGAGGAGGCCCATATTTACTGGTTACCTGGCTCTGGCTGTGATTGCCATATGGAAGTGCCTGTCAGTATATGTCTGCCAGCTATATGGGTTCTACTGCTGGTACTGATATTTTTGGTTAAAGCAGTGAAATTAGGTGATTTAAAAAATACCCAAAACCAACAGTTGCTTGGGAGGAGTGAAACCCATGCAAAAGCAAAATATGCAGGTATATGAATTATTTGTTAGTAAATAGAGCTTTGAAATGCTGAATCAAGGCACACAGGAACATCTTGCATGTGCAGGACTAGGACTGGTGACACTTACATGCTATGGCTTCTCTGCCACTCACATCTCATGTCCACACTTGCTGGCATTTGATGTTGTAATTTAGGTCTGAACACTTCCTTCTCCTAAAAACAAGGAGAACAAGAGGGAAAATGATTCTGCTTCAATTTTAAATGTAGGCAGAATTACATGTATTCTTTTTGCCCTTTCTTTACTCCTGGAGCCCTTTACTGTTTTTACTCACTTTTACTCACTTACCTTGTTTCCTTTCTTTATATTGGTTTAATGATAATTCAGAGAAGGTTTACATCTGTTCCCTTCTCTTGCCCCACCACCTCTGTCTCATTACTCCAATACCTTTCTCCTTTTACAGGCAAAGTACCCTTTATTCATGTGGGAAATCAAGTAGTATCTGAACTTGGACCCATAGTCCAGTTTGTAAAAGCCAAGGTAAAAGTACATTGTTTTCATTAATTATGAATGTTAATCCTGCTTAGCATTGCACTGATTTAGTGTGCTTTTCTGGAATCTTACTAAATTTGTTAAAACAATATAGGAATCTAGTACTCTTTTAAAAGACAGATATTATGGAACAGGAGTTTGTGAGGTGAAAATATTTTTCTTTGTAATTTCCTCAAATTCTCCCAGTAAATTCTATGCAGAATAGCTGCATTCCAGTGCCAGTTTCTGAGACTGTTTTCCTACATGCTTTATCTCTGGGTCTCAAGGTCTTAAGCTTAGAATTGACTGTTTTAAATCCTGAAATGTCAGATACTGTTCAACTTTGCCTTTATTCTCCCACCCCCAGCCCTCCCCTCTATTTTAAAAAATGCCATGTTTTCACTGAGAAGTTGAATTTGTATCACGGATGTAAATTTGTGTTTACTTTGTGCTATAGGGGTACACTAACCAGGAGGTTGTGTGCTCAAAGTGTGCTCATCTATAACTGATAACAGTCTAAATTTCTTGTAGATTAGCTTAGATTCCTTATGGATTAGATTAGTTACATAATGATGATTTGGTTTTAATTGTAAAGGATACTGTATGTAAAAATTTCACATGTAATTTTTTATTGAACTATGCAAGAGAATAGGATCTGAGCCAAAGCTCATTGATGTTTAAGGTCCTTGGGTCATATGTTGCTGAATATTCCAATACCCATTCTTACATGTGTGTCTTTTTTCTTTCCCCATTAGGGCCATTCTCTCAGTGATGGGTTGGATGAAGTCCAAAAAGCTGAGATGAAAGCCTACATGGAATTGGTCAATAATATGCTCTTGACAGCAGAGGTACAGCAAACCCTAGTAACTCCACACCCTGTAGGCAAGAAAGCTTTAGGATTTTTCCCTGTAGTGGAAAAAGTGTTGTTCCTAAATTAGTTCATCAGCTTTTGAGGTGAAATGACAGGAACAAATTCTCCTACACTGTGGATTGCTTGCTGACCTGTTCCTGTGGGTTTCCCCTCACCTGTGTCAAGTGTGGCACACAGCTGTTGAAGTAACTGACAGAAAATGCCAGTGGTTCCTGGGGTCCTACTGCATCCCCTGGCTGGCCAGCCACCCCCTGTCACTGTCCCACTGGGATCCTCTGTGCTGCCTGTCTGTGGCCAGTTCAGGTGCCTCAGTGCTGGTGTGGGAGCAGTGTGGGAAGCACTGGGAGGATGCAGATGGCTGAGGAGTGAGGGCTGGTCACCTGTGCCTGGGGCTGGGTGTGGTGTGGGCAACAGGAACAGACTTTTGGTCTCAGCCTAGTTTTGGGGCTGGTAAAGTAAGGAATAGCAGCTGGGCTTTTGCCTTCCAGTTTTAATTTCTTTTGTACATCAAAGGTCTATGAGAAGAAATGAAATGGAAGTTTTAATCTAATTTAGAAAAGAAAATTCTACTAGTGAAAAATGATTGTCTCTGTATTCTCCTTTATTAGGGAGTTTTAGTAAGTGTTCTTTCTTTTCCTAGCTCTATCTCCAGTGGTGTGATGATGTTACAGTAGAGGAGGTGAGTGGTTCTGCAGCATTCATCTTAATTAAAATTTAATGAGAAAACACTTTTGCTCACAACTGCAAGTCCCTACTCATAAATGAAACATGGGGGTTTATACCATTAATGATAAAGTCTTTTCACTTTAATTTCACTTTCATACACATTTTAGGGAAGCTGTGTTACTGGAGGGAGCTGACAGCAGAATAGATACAGGTTTTGTTCATGTTTCTGAAATAATAGCTTTAAATAGTTATGCTGCAAACAGTGGGTTCTGTGCAAATAGTTAGAGCATACACACAGCTGCTTTTCTCTTCTGCAGCTCCTTTTCTGAGAGAAATGTTTAAATATCAGCTGTTTTGTTCAAGAGGTATCTGTATTTCTTGCATTATAACACAGTACCTTTCTGTTTTTCAACACAGATTACTCACCCCAGGTATGGCTCTCCTTACCCCTGGCCTCTGAACCGCATTTTGTCCTATCAGAAGCAGTGGGAGGTTAGGAGGAAGATGAAAGCCATTGGATGGGCTGGGAAGACACTTGAACAGGTAACTATGAAAAGTGAACCTTATTTCTTTAATTTCTTTTTTTTTTTTTAATAGGCATATGAGAGTAGTATGTTTCTGAAACAGATGTAGTGAAATGTATGTCCTGTACTTTAAACATTATCAGGAGTCAGGTATTTGCCTCCAGCAGCAATAAATTTTAAATTATGTGCAACTTGATGGGGTCCAAGGAAGGATGTTTTGCCATGACTGTACAACTCTGTCAGTGTTAGTTTAGGCCATAGTCTGGAAAATAGGTTGTGAGTTCTGTGCCCTGCTTCCTGTATGATGCTGATAGGCACTCTTTGTGGGATCGTGGCAGGTTGTGGGTTTTAACTCAGTACCTTTCATTAAGCTTAGTTGTAAATGTTATGGGAAGCACTTAATCAGAGTTGCCTTGCATCAAATGTTAGATTAAGTAACACTTTGGTACCTGCCTGCTGTGTAGGTTTGACTGACTTTAACTGCTTTTGGTATTCCAACATGTTACATTCCTTGTTGCCACTGTCAGTGCAAATAGAATAAGGAGGTTATTTCTTGCAATGGTGTTACTTCCTGACAATATGGATTTTTCTTTCTTTCCTGTGTATTTTGATAGGTGCTTGAAGATGTAGATCAGTGCTGTCATGCTCTCTCCCAGAGATTAGGAACACAACCATATTTCTTCAATAAGCAGTAAGTTACTTTTCATTGAAATACTGCACCCAGCAATATGAGATATAGGTATATAGCCACATACATACAAATGTATTTATATGAAAATCCTATTTTATTTTAATGCTGTGTGAGTAGTTGCAAAAATACAAATGTGTGACTGGAATCTAAACATGAAATTTCAGGAATAAGTATTTAAAGGTTTTAAAGGGAAAGCCTCTGGAAGTTTGTTGTATTTATGATTTCATTTTACTTCTGCTTGTCTTCTCTGCAGATTCTACCACAACTTATGTAGGCTACAAATGTACATTTTTATATAGTTAGTTTCTTATTAAAAATGATACATTTAAAGCATTACTTGAATTTCTGGGGTTAACATTCTCTGCTAGAGGAGTGAATGTATGTTGTGCCAACCTGATCAGGGCAGCTTAACACGAGAAGCAGTTCTGAATGAACTGAATTAGCATGAGGGTGTCTGAGTTCTAACAACTGGGGGAAAGGCTAGCTGATCCACAAAGGACTAAATGCAAAGTGAAAAACAGGATTCACATTGCCAGGAGAGAAAAAAGAAATTACCTGACCTCTATGGAATGTCCTCTGTTCTCACCAGTTTCTTTTAATTGCAATATGCTCATTAATTTTTTTTTCCTCTCCAATAATTCACAATTTTGGAAATTGCAATATGCAATTAAGTTACACACTTAAATAACATCACATTAGCTCCCCCTTGTCCCCTGTGCACAGATCAGTCTAGAAATGCTCAGGTCTGGATTTCAGTTTACTGCATTTGAACAGGGAGATGTCTTCAAATGGCAGCATTTGGTTACTTCTCTGCATTGTGGCTTTGCCCCTTAGTCTATTCCAAATTGAGACTAGTTGGGTAGTCTTAATTCAGAGTATACAGAAATATGCCTTACAGAAGATGACTTTAAGGTACATCTTCTCCTTTGATTATTAAACATAGTGTATATTAATTTTTCTTTCTGTATTTCTAAAGAATTGTAACTTGGGGAATTTGTGTTGGTTGGTTGTTAACCAGACTTTTTTGCTGGTTTCAACCTTTAAATTTTTTAGCTGTCTGAAATATGACTAAGAAAATCTGTGGTTTTAGTCCAGTAGTTTTCAGTCTGTGACTTCTGCGAGTCTTTGGGAGGTAAATAAGAAAAGCAGCCTGTTTCTGACAGATTAAAGTTTGTTATGCAGAGGTCCACATCTCCACTGGAGAGTGCTTAGTGATCCACAAATCAAAAGGGAAAAATTTTACCAGTTAGGAAAGCTTCATGCTGCATACATTGAAGGTTAGTAGAGGGGGACTCTGAAGTTATTAATAGATTTGAAAAAAATTGATTATTTTAAAATGGACTACTTACATACATGGACTACTTAAAGGTCCAAGGTGACAATTCAGACAGGTCATCATACCTAAAACATTCCCAAAACACCTGTTTTCTTCTGTGTAATCCCCTTTCAGAAAAGGGATGTTTCCAGAAGCTGCGACCATGGAACTCCCTTTTTTGTTGGTCGAGTAGTTCCAAACTGTTGCAGAGCACAAAAAAAGGAATGGGAGTCATAAGCTTCCACTCATCTCCTTTTTTTTCCCCCCTTGTGAGATAATAGTTGGATTTTTTCAACACACATCTGCAGAAGAGAAAGAAGAGCCACAAACCACCTGAGAAGCACTTGCCCTTGTTACAGGACTAAAAGGCGGAGCATGGTTTGAAACTAGATCAGTAAGTCTCTCTGGTCTAAGAGATGTTATTTCCACATTTCCAAGCTCCCTAAAGCAAGGAAAATGCCATCCTGAGAACAAGCAGAGTTCTTAATACACCCTTTAGACAGATTTCATACATTTGGTTTAGCCTTGCTTGATTTCATCCCAATTCTTAGGCAGTATGACTAGCTACAGGTTACTCAGCACGGTTTTTCTTGATCAGGACTTGTCTTCCAAAATACCTGTTCTTTTTTTCTTCTTCTTTTTTCTTTTTTTTTTTTCCCAGACCAACTGAATTAGATGCTCTGGTGTTTGGACATCTGTTCACAATCCTTACTACTCAGCTAATCACTGATGAACTCTCTGAAAAAGTGAAGAACTACAGTAACCTCACAGCATTTTGTCGGCGAATAGAGCAGCAGTACTTTGAGGGTCAGGAGAGAGACAGCGCTGCAATTGCAGCCCGATCTTCCAAGAGGTCCCTGCTGAGATAAGCGTGGTGCTTGGGCTGGATCATGTCATAGTTTTGGTTTTATCATTGCTCTATAAATGGATTTTGAGAATGGAGATGTGTGTTAGCTTTTTGAAGCTGCCAAGTCATTCTGGAGCAAGAATAAATGTTCAGTACAGTTTTTGTGTTGTAGAATATACTGTGCACATTTAAGCTGAAATGTCTGTACGAGTGTTTCCATTTTAATAGCCTGTATGCCACTTACTGTAAAATGACCTCGGAAAAATATTATATCTGTTTCAAAAAATAAAACACTGAAAGTTGATCCCTGATCTTTCTAAATGCCTCTTTTAATAAATTTAATTTCTGTGTAGTTCATGAATGGGATCCATTTGACAGGACACTTGGAAGAAAGTTGTGAACTAGTTACAATTACTAGGCTGAGAATGAAAGTATGCATTAGAGATCTTAATGTTTGTCTGCCTCAGCTAAAACTTAATCAGAAATTGTGGGTGAAAAAAATGTCTTGGAGCTCTGTAGCACACAATTAATGTGAACTTATTCAGTCAGTTCCTGTTTTTGTGTCAAAGTACCTTCTGGGTGTCAGTCCTTCATCTTGTGTGTGTCTTGCCTCTGCTTTTATCTTTCGTTCACCTTTGGTTTTTTGATTATAATTTTTTTTCATCCTGTAGTTTCCCAGTTTTAATCCCCAGCTTGTCCTGCAATGTGTTTAAGAAACTAATTTGCTAATTTTGCACACTAATGTAAGTGTCTGCCTCACTGTTTCCACTTCCAGTATGTTGACATTGCTTGTGAACTTTGATCTATCTACCAGATGTGGTTCTCATAGAAAAAGGAGTCACTGTGAGCCTGTGGCTGGCATGTCTAGGTCCTTCTGCCTCCACATTATTCATGGTACATGTAGCCACAATGATACAGGAGTAAACAAAGAAATATCACTGTGGTGTTCCAAAAACCCTGGCAACTTGGAACTTTTCAAGGGAGAGTTCTTGTGTGCAGGCAAGGACTGATCTGACTAGTATTATTTCAAGTGCATTAAATGGTGCTGCTCTGTTCTGCTGTGTCAGTTGTACTTGATGCTTTTCCAAAAGCACCACCAGGAACATGCTGGTGGCAGAAACAAACCTTGTGCATTCAGGAAGTCATGGGCACAACTGGGAACCAGCTCAGGCTGTTTGGCTTGTTGGAACCATTGTGTTCTTACTTTGAAATATGTTCATTTGACTATATGCTTCACTGTAAGAACACTTAATGGCTTGAACTGGTTATAAATGGTTATACAATGGTCATGAGGTTTTGGCTGCTATTTCCTTCTCTCTTAAACTGAGCAGAAAGCAGCTGCATGCCTTGGACTGGCTGCATCTCCCATGACAGGCTCCTGAACCACTCCTGCTTACTCACTGCTTTTGTCGGGATTGCTCTTGCCAGCTGGACTGGAAAACAGAGCTGAATTCTTACTGCCTGCTTTTTGATATAACAGTCCTAAGTCCTACTGCAGCCAAATCCACTAAGTATCAGTGTATCAGGGTGTCTTGGTCTTTCATTAAACCACTCTTGCCAGGAGAGGCAGATTGCCCTTATCCTGCATTTCAGTCTTGGAATTTCACGTCTCTATGTTGAATACCTTTTGAAATTAAACCCCATCAGCTGTTGACTGCTTAGTGGCTATTTCTACTATCAAACCAGTTGGTAGCTGAGAACCCAGATATTTCTTTCAAACTTGCTTTTTTTTTTAAAGTTTGGAGAGAATATTGTGATACACGCTACTTTGAGCACTCAGACTAAAGTTAGCATGCTGTGGTGATGAGGAAATCCTGTGTGAAAACTCAAGTATCTTAATCCAGAGTAATTAAACTGGTCTTTTACCCTCTTGCTATTTGCAGAGCACCATTCACGAGGAAAGATTTTAAGCTAGCTTCTGTTGTTTTCACAATTCTGCTACCAGTAGACTGAACTACAGAACTAATTTACTTAATGGATTTTTAAACCTGCCTATTAATTTTTATTGGTCTTAAAAAGTGCTGGTGGACACGTGTTCCTCCTCTTTCAAGGCTTCAGTGGCCATTAGCCACCTTGTAGCTGAATTTCAGCAATTGCTTTGAAACAGCATTGAATGAAACTTTTTGTATTCTGGCAAGGTGAGGCAGAGCAAGCTCTGATAATACAACACCTTGAATGCTGAACAGCAAGTTATTGCAGATTTTGTGCAGTAGCATACAGTGAGCTTTATAACTTCAGAGTAGTAAAAAAACCCCACAGAACGATATGCATTAACCTGCTTTGAATGTCTCATCTAGAAAATAAATGCTGTGGAAGTGGTTGGGCAAAAGATACTGATCTCTTGCAAACAAAGTTTGTGTAAATCCACCTGAGCTACTCAGACTCCACTTAAGGATACAGAGACAGGCAAATCACATCGAATTTTCAATATTGAAGTGATAGGACAAGCAGAGACTGAGCTCTCAAGTTACACTGAAGTTTCTGAAAGTTTAACCACCCCTCATTCCTCGTGTGTGACTTTGATAATTTCATTTAAATGGAAAAGAGCATTCCTTACTTCCTTGACTGAAGAGGATTCTTTCTTGGCATATTTGCTACAGAGCTGGTTTGTAGTTCAGGCTGCAGCTCATTCTAGGTGATATCTAAACTTAGAAGGAAAATCTTGGCTTTGCTACCCGTGTTGAAAATAGCTGTTAAAATCCTAGCCAAATGACAGACTTTGTACCTCATAAATACAAGAAACTATTATGCTTTTTAAAGTGACATTGGTAGCATGACTGGTGCTGTGGAGCTGACTGGGCTGAGCTCCAGGGACCAAGGCTTGCTTGGCAAGCTGTGCTTTAACTCAGTGAAGCTGCAGTCCTACAAAGGACACTTAAGCGGATTGCTCCTGAAATGCTGGGCACAGCTCAGGAAAGGGAATGAAAAGTTTTAACAACACCAGCAATAAAACAAATTAAAGGCAGAAAAAAACCCAAACCAACCCAAACCCAATAGCCTTTATGAACTCAGGAATTAGCACTTCTGTGGGTGCACAGTTTGGCAGGAAACCAAACCAACCCTAACCCAAGAACCTTTCTCACAAAGAGATTGAGCAAGGGCACTGAGCTGCCTTCTCCCAGGTGTAGTAGCAAGGGCTTTCTGTTGCTCTGAGTGGCCCTCTGGTAGACAAGGCTGTGCATGTGCAGTCTGTGAGAACTGACTCTTGAGTTGTGGGTGTTTCTGGGAGATCTCCCATGCCTAAAGCACAGCTGCTGCACCAGACAGGAATCAGGCCAGGAAGGCCTGTGGTTTGTCTCACATAGCAGGACAGGGGGTATGATGGTTTTCTTCCCTAGCTTTTCAGGCTCAAAATTACAAAGTTCTTACAGGCGATTTTGAGTGAAGAGAGATAGCTGGAACTTCTAAAGTTTCCCCAAATTAAGACAAAATTTATGTTTCCAACAGAAAAAAATGTCAGAATCAACTGTACCATGGATTGTCATTCACCTTCTAAAAATGCCTTACCAGGAAGTGCAGGAGTTACCCAACCAAAACAGCACACAAAGTTACAAAAGCTCTCAGAGCTACAAGTGAATAGACATAATTGAGTCTGAGTACAAATCACCTGACCATTGTGGTTTGCTTCTCCTAGTCTTTTCCTTCTACAAGTAATTAGCTTCAGAGGCAAGGCTCAAGTTGGAAAGTAGCAGATACTTTCTTCACCTGATGGAGCTAAAACATTTGGGGAAGTCCTGGTGAAAACAGGACGGCTTCTCCATTCCCTAGATGCTTCTTTGGGACTGTGCTCAGCACAGACGCCCCTCAGCACCTGCAGCAGTTACCTGCTCATGTTCTTGTTGGATTTTGGTGTCTGCTCCTATCAGAAATAAGCAGGGTGCCAGTTCCAGGTGTGAAGGTCTCGTTGGCCTGACCAGCACAGCACTCTACACACAGCTAGACTGTGGATCCTGTGTGCCCTGTGCCACTCTTAAGTACAGCACAGGAAAAGGAGCAACCACCCTACTCCACCACAGGCTGTAGCAAACCAGCTGGTGATTTGAAAGTGGCCAGACAGCCACAGGCTGATTTATAGTATTGGAGCATTGTTTCCAGCTGACAGTCCTCCCTGATATTCTGGTTTTCCTCTTCCTCTCTGAAGCAAGTTCTCCTTGACTGGGTAGCCTCTTGATGCTGCCTTTTATTATGTGATGAGATTTCAAGGGAGACATGTGAGAGGGTTTTGGTGCGAGCAGTTTTTGCTAGGACCTATCACTTTTCACATATCAGTTATAAAAATTTTAGTACTGAATGGTGTTAATGAGACATTGAACTGCTGTTTTCTCTGCCTTTTGTTTTATTTCTCCTTTTCCTCCCCAGGGAAAGGAAAACAACCTGGCAATCTCCTACCTCTTGAATGTACTTAAAGCTCAGTGTTGTGGAAAAAAAGAGGCTAGCATAGCCTTACACATGGAGAATGCTGCTGAGCTGCACTTAATGATGCCTCTTAGGATCAGCTGTGCTGCTGAAAAACACTTCATTTCCTGTGGCTTTCTTTCTTTATAAGCAGGGTGCAGCTCCAATGGCTCTCACAACAATTAGCACCCACTTGTTCTGCAGGTTTGAAGTTTTTGCATTAGTCAGGTTGAGAAATTCATGGTATTAATCATGACTGAAGTTGTTATTTATCACCTGCTGGGTGAGAAATAATAATTTTGGCACTACTGGGGCAGCAGGCCAGAAGTACCAAATTAAGTAAAACATCTAAACACCAGCAAGGATCATTTCTCTGATTAATGAATTGTTACAAAGAAAAACTGCTACTCGTTATCTGATCTTAGGATAAAAGTAGGAGTAGGAAGTAGAAAGCATTAGCAAAGTCAGGCTCTAGCCTGATGCAGTTTGAAACTTCCTGGCTGATCTACTCTGTCATTCACTGACTAACACGTGCTTCACAGGTTTGTGATACTTGGCTTACATCCCCCGTGCCAACTTTGTAAAAAACCAGTGTTTGGCAGGGAGCTTGAAGCCTGTTGTGTAACTGCCTCGAAAGAAATGAAAGACTTAAAGCTTCTAGGGCTTGTCTAGGCTGGAAGGTTTTGCCACAGGAGCAGCTACCAGCCTGGTAAAATACCATTGTGTGAAGGCAATAAGAGGCGTGCAGGAAACAAGATCCACAACATCAGTGGAGTGAAGTTCACACCCTGGATCCACACTGGGGCCGTTAGGCACCCATGGGATTAAAGGGGCCCACAAATGACAGCTGCCTCATCAGGTGTGTTTCACATGTACCTCACCCACAGAAAGGGTTGGCCTACACAGAAGTGGTAGCATTGGTGTGAGGTCTGTGTGTGCTGCTACAACCCCAAGCCACCAAATGACCATGACACCACATCCCCTCCCTGACAGGCCATTGTGGGCAGCTGAGGAGCTGCTGTGTGCCCACAGAAGTGCTGATTCCTGAGTTCATAAATGAGATGTAAAAATGGAGTGTTAGCCCTGACTATGGTCAAAGAAAGCCTGGGGGAGATGCCTCACCTCTGAAAGCAGTGGTTGTTGAATCTTAGCTTGTTGAGACTTACAAGAAAAAATTTAAACAGTGAGAGCTTTAGGGACCCCTTTTGGCTTCAAGTAATTCATTATCTAGAAAGAAAGGACAGGCTTTTTCCATAGAGAATATCAACCATTCCCATCTATTGCTTCAGACCTCAAATATGGTGCTAGTTGAGAAAAAGAACTTCACATTGTTGACACAGATGGACTGCCATCCATGCCACACATGACATCTATGGCAGCCAAAGTAACTCCTGTCTACAAGCTGGTCTGCTCAGAAGCTGACTTGAAACAATGAGCTGACATGAGAGGTCAACATGAACTCACCCCTCTCCTGACAGTAGCTGTGGGTTGATAGTACTGGGTTGACAGTAACCCAGTTTGTCAATAAAGATTTTTAATGTAAGTGTTGTGTCAGATATATGTTTTCTCATCCAGATTTTTTTTTATACCTGGAAGTTTATTCTGCACTTAAGAAGAAAATGAAAGACCTTAGGAATATAATGGTCACCTTCTCTACAATCACTGCTCAAATCATCAGTCTTCCAGGGTTTATGTTCTCAGTTCACACAGAAAGATTTGAAACAAGAATGAAAAGGATGATCATTCATAGAAAATATAAATGGCAGCAAACGGCTTGCTGCAAACAATAGACCATCTTCTGAGGCTAAGCAGGAATCACCAGAATGTGTTTGAATGAACCTTGTTGTAGGTACTGTGGGGAGGAACCACTGAAGCTTAGCCATGACAAATTCTGTAGACCAATCATCACCCAGCTGGTCTGGCCAAGCTATGGCATCACCCAGTCCCCAGAGCATCTATCTCTTCCAAGGCTGTCTTCTCTCAGCATGAATTTACGTTTTCTGTCACTTCTCCTGCCAAGACTTTGTCAACAGCAAGTCCGCCTCCCCAGTCATACATCTCAGATTGCCCCGCCATGCTCTCACGGCTGTGACATCTCTTTCAACTTTTGGCTACAAAGTACAGTTTTGTCCAGGTTTCTTGGCTTTGAAGACATCTGTTTCTGGTTATAATATTCTCTCACTGCTGAGATCAACATTTTGTTCACCAACACATGGGATTATTACATGAGATTATCTTGTGGAAATTATCCTTCATCTTTCAGTTGTTATCACTTGGACTGTTAGATAAGAGCTAGCCACTTTCTTGTCATGACGCTGAAAACTTTTCTTTAGGTTCACTGCTGTTTCTAACTTAATTCCTGTAAATTCCTCCCTTAAGTTCCTCTGCAGTTTTTACAGGCTCCTTCCCTCACAAGTGTGTAGCACCTTGATCTATGATGCCTCCTAGCAAAGAAGTGTATAACTGAGATTACTGGCTATCACCATGATCTCTTTCATTTGCAGCTTTAAGTCTATGTTGTGGCTTGTTTAAGGAACCAGTTGATGAAGATCAGTAGTTTGGGGGCATTATGGGAAGGGTAAGTTTTTAACTATTTAAATAAATTTTCCAGCGTGTTTTATTGTAGGTTATGACATTTTGCAAAAGACAGGTAGGTTTCTGCATGTGTGTGTAAAGACCACAGGCCTGACCATGACTTGTGTATTACATGCAAATGTGAGTGCAAAGGTCTTGCTGTTGTGCCAAAGCGCATTTGAGGCAAAGCCCAAAGGTACTGCTGTGGAAAAAGCTGCCTGTCATCTGATGGAAATGCTTGTGACACACACAGGACAGCTCCTGCAGACCTGTTTCTATGGAGGCACTTTCATTTGGTTCAGTGCATCTACCTGGGGCCCATCCTGCTGCCCCTTCTCCCTGATATCCTTTGTGATTCCCCTGCCCTTTCTGATGCTTCAGGGTCTTCCTGCACGGAGAAAAGGAAGGGTCTCACTCCTGGGAAAGGTTTTCACACCTGTGGACTCTATTCCTCCCTCTGCTTCGAAAGAGTTTTCTTGTGCCAGTAAAATCCCTTTAGTGTGAGTAGAGAAACAAGCCTGCTTTCAAGGATTTATTAGGCAAAGAGAGTCATCTTACAAGCTTGCATCCTTCTGCTCTATAGGGAGTCCAAAAGCTGCTGCCACAGGAAACGCATTTTGTTTCCAAAAAATTAAAATGCCCAAAATTTGCTTTCTAACTCAGTAATCAGAAACAATTGCAATAACAAGGTAATTGGTGTTAACTGGGATTTTTTAAAGCTTGACAAAATTTAACATTGAAAGAATGGGAAGTGAGATTAAAACTCATATAGATAATGCAGTTCTCTCAAATTTCATTGGCATTTATGTCTTATAACACTAGAAAATTATCAATGTAGTCATAAACTCTGATTTAATGCGAAGCAGGCTGAGAAAAGCTTGGAAGGGCAAGAAGAAGATTCTTTACTCCCGAGGGAGTTTAAAGAACAAAATGCTTTGCACTTTAAGCTCCCTCGGTCTGGGAAATGAGGCATCCAAAAGAGGAAAAACTAGTAGCAGCAAGAGAATGGAGCACCCTTCCAGTCCTTACTCAGAGAGTTTGTCAGTGCATTGTCCTTCTCATCGCAGTGATTTGGAGCCATCTCTTGCACTGAAGCCAATAGAAATTATGTGATGCATCTTATTTGAAATGTCACTGATCTGCAATCAAACGAGTGATTTCCAGCTGAGGATTATGAAATACTTGGTGAATTTAACCGACTGGATGAGTCACACAGAAAAACCTGCCTGACATAAGAGTAAGTCAAGCCACAGCAGTTGCAAGTAATTTGTCCCAAATGTGAGCAGGGCAAAATCTAGAGCGGGAGGCTGAAGGCTCGTTTCCCAGCTCCACGCTCCAACCACCACACTGCATTCTTTGCTGCTTTTTTAACCACAACAGCCTCTGAAAATCACTCTTCAAAGGCATTTCTTGGTAGTAATAAATGAACCATCAAAACCTAAACAAAGAACCCGGCAGTTGAGATGATGCAACTTAACAAACAGAAATGACTAAGATTGCCTTGTCCTCTGCTTATTTCCAAAGAATAAAGCCCAGGTCATTTATAAAGCCCTCCCCCTTCCCCTCTCCTTCACAGCCCCTTGGGAGTCACCCAGGAGACAGCACCACTTTCTTCTGCTTCCCCATCTTTAAAATATATTCATTCCAGTTTTCAAATTGCTATTTTGTAGTACTAAATCTCTACCCACACTAATTTCTCCAGGTCAGAATCTGACCCTGATTTGAACAAAATCTGGAGTCAAATATTCACACCAGAATGCTTTTGCCTTGCTGCATGTCAGATGCCATCTCCCTGCAAATGTTTCACACACCTTGGAGTGCAGCTTGTGGAACTGATGAGGTGAAGAGCACTGCAGAGCAGCTCTGTGCTGGTAATCACAGGACTGAAGAAACACATACATCATCTGCCACATAGGTTGGCATTTCAAGTAAAAAACCTTCACAATGTGTAAGATGTTGGACAAATGATGGCCATATGCATGTTTGTCTCTGTGCAGATGTCTTTGCATTCTCAGCTAGGAAAGAGCTGAGGTAGGCTTTTTTTTGCCGACAGTTTAATATTAGTGACACAGTTTATGTCCTCTGCAAAAACAATAATGGAGGATAAGGTGACATAAATTATTTGCAAATCGTTTGACATATGCAGGGCATTGTCCTTGCAATAATCACCATCAGTCTGTCAGTTTAAGATATGAACCGTGCCACTGCCATTTTATATCATTGTGTTAAGCTTTCACATGTTGTAATTTTACAGATTTGTTCTTTGGAGAACGCTGCAGCACAAATCAAATTGTATTATGTTCAGTTATATGCTGTGTGGAGCACCCCCCTGCAATTAGGGGTGGGGGAGATGAGGAGCAAGCAAACAGTCCTAGATAAGAGGCAGCTCCTCAAAAGTTTGGATATTTCTTAGATACCCTTACTCAACTTTCACAGTCATTATCCAGAGCAAGAAGAATTATTTAAATTCATGCTAACATCAGTTGCTGGCTGCATGAACAAAGTGAGCACTGGAAAGCACCATACTGACAGATTAATTTAAAACACCCTTGTCTGTTTTGTTTTGTTATAACAGTCAGGCACAACATTTGATTCTTATGAATAATGTGGGCTTTTCTAAAGTAAATAAAATGATTTCAACTCACAAAAGATCCCTTTGAGACGTGGTAGGTACCGGTAGTATTAACTCTGCTTTCCACAGACGTGCAGAATGGGGCTGGAATAGCAATGACCTCAGCATTGTCTCTCTTATTCCTGGCAAATTAATTCCTGCAGTATAGTTTAAAAAAAGACCTAAAGCTGACCACTTATTTTTAGTCTTTTGTTTTTTAAATTTGAACTACAGATTACAGTGGGAGTTCACAAGTGTATTCTAAATGTATTCAATGCCAGACACCTTTGATTAACCATTTGAGAACTGTAAGTGTGCTTAATTGGTAAAGGACTCAGTGGGAAATACTGTAATATACATTCTGGAGTATCACATTTCAGTGATATTTTTTACTATATTTTGAATGGAGAAATGTGATTTGTTTTCCCCTGGGAAAATTCCCCACATTCAGTTGTCAGCAGAACAGAATCTTTCTGCTTCCAGTGAGCCCTTAAAGCAGAAAGATTTATTGCACTTACACCCTTGAAAGAACATATCTTTTTCTTTGAAGGCAGCCATTATCACCATCCCATTTTATATCTTTTCTGATAAGTGCAGGCAGTAAAGCAGATAAACTCCTTGCATACCAATTAAAGACACATGCACACTAAGACACTGTATACTATCAGAGATGCTCAGAGTAATATTTTTCCTAGCACAGTAGATATATCTAAGGAGTTTGACTTTTATTATTCTCAGCTTTGCACCTCTGACATTTCTAAAACCATGGAGGAAATTAATGAATTCTCACTCTGGGCTCCATTGTCTAATCTTGCACCAGTGCTCATGAATTATGGAAAATGACATATCAACTGATGACGTACAACAGGCTATTTTAAAACTACCCTTTTTAACAGAACCTGGACCACAAAAGGTTCATCACTGAATTTCATGCAGTCACCTGGCAAAACATTGGCCTCATGTTAATTGATACCTTAATTGATACCTTGCCTCACTTCCTAGCATCCAAAACACTTTGTTAAATGCAAAAACATGAAAACAAGACCACTGAACCTCAGAAAACCTCTTTTTTTTCCCCCCCTAACACTCAGGTAGGATGCTGAACCTGCAGACCTAACTCTTGGCAACCTGCCTTGGAGTTTTCTGTTTTGAAATCTCCACAGGGAAACAAGGGCTCAATAATATTTTAAAGTTCTTAAGCACAACCTCCTCCATCTACCTATGTACCTGCTGCTTCTTCAAGTGCCTTTCCCTTGGCAGAGAGAAAGGCCTCTGCTCCCTCTGAGCAGTGGGACTCAGGGATTTGGTGTGAGGACACTCTTCCCCCATTTGAGACCACTGGAACACCAAGCTGTACGGACTGGGGGCAGCTGCCAGCCCCAGGGCTGGCTGCAATGTGGCACTTGGCAGTCAGAAGCCACCCTGTCTGTCCCTGATGCCCTTGGCTGGGACATGTCCCACAGCTTTCTGCCCCAGTGTCCCAGCTGGGGTGGGAGCCACTGTGCTGGGTTTCTTTCCAAGTAACTGAAAGCCCCCGAATATTTCCACAGGCAGACAATGCCAGCAGTGCCAGTCTGCCTGGAGGAGGGGTTTGGGCAGCCCTGCAGGGTTGGAAATCCATCCAGCAAGGGATGCCCCACGCTCCTCCCACAGCTGGGGCTGCTGTGAGCTCCAGGCTGCTCCCCAAGCACCACACAGCCAAGGAGCCCCACACGCTCACCTTCCTTCTCCTGTACTTCAATTTAAAACCATATATTTACTCAGGACAGTTTTGTTGGGTAGAAGATGATCTGTCTGCATTATTACCTGTGAACTTATTTTTACCTCTCAAGAATCTCACCCAGGGTTTTCCCTGAAGAACAGTGTCTCAGCACAATGACTTCCTTGTACACAGTGGCTAGACACCAGTTTTCTGTCAGGGTTCCCTTTAGATAAGCAACTATGGAAGGCAATACATCTCATTCAAAAGATCTGAAAGAGCTGAAGATACAGAAAGCACTAATCAGTAATTAATACAAATAAAAGAAACAATCTTTCATGTATGGGGTAATAATAACACTCTGGAGTTTGTTCTAATCCATCTTTTTGTCAAATGAAGCACCAGGGAATTTGTCTGCAACAATCAGTATTTTCAGAGTTTCTGCTTTGATTTGCAATAGGGGGTTTAAGTCCTGTGTTAACACAGGGCTTAGAATAAATAATCAAAGAGAATGGTTTTAAAATCAATAATAAAGGCTTTAATATGCAGAGGAGTTCTGCTATACTTTTATACCCTCCTTACCAGTCAATTTTCCAAATTAAGAAGCCCTCTTTTCACTTTATATAGAAATTGCAAAAGCATGGCGATATCCCATTGCACAAACCCTGACAGTGCCCTTTCTTCCATATTAAACCACTGAGAACACTGGAATAAGGGACTTGTACCCTTTCTCTCCAGAAAAACAGTGTCTAACAGAACATCAGACAGTCTTGAAATTCTTTAAATAGCCCTGTATTCGTTATAGTTAATGACAATTACACAAGTGACTTTGTGACTGCAAATATGATTCATGACTCTGCAGCAGAAGTAATACCTCTAATAGACTATGCATTGAGCTAACCCAAAATAGCTGCTGAAGAACAGTTTTTGCTGAACTACTCCATGGATAGATTTTAAAATTATTACAATATTATATAAAAGAACAGATTATCCTGCTGTGTAATTATTTAGCACTACTCCTAAATCTTCATGTAAACTAAATTTCAAATGTGGACAGCCATAAGCAATTAGGAGGTTTTAGGAATGACTTGTCTGAGGCTTGCCAGAAGTTATAAAGTCCTATCTTAAATGAAACAATTTGCATTCAATATTTGGTCACCCTTCAGCTCCATTATTGCAATCACTCTTCAAGTTAAAAAACAAGAAAAAGACAAAGAGAAAAAGAGAAATTTAAAAGCAATTTTTCCTACTGGGTAACGTCAGTTGAAATCAGGTATTTTCAATCCTGCTAGACCTGAGGACACAGCTCCAGCTCCCTCCCCAATCTGGAGTAATGCAGAAAGCACAACCCTGCTGGGGACAGCACTATCCCAGGGTCTGCAAGCCCATCTTTAACAGAATGATGCTGCCCTGCTATTGATTTTGATGCCTACACAGTGCCAGACATCAGGGCTTCACTGCAGGGTTTCCTTTCTAGGAAGCCTGGAAATGATCTCAAAAGATGTGTCCACTTCTCTGCATGGAGACATGGCTATTTCATTGTGCACTGTCACTGTCCCCCTAGGAATGGACTGCTCACAGGCCTGCACTCAGCTCCTGCAGGTCACCCAAGCAGACTTTCAAAGCAGGAGGTTGGACTCAGCCAGATCCATGCCCTTGCTCTCAGGGCAGGCAGACTAGGGAAAAATCAGAGTCTCACTCCCTGCCTCTCACTGATACCAACTGCAGTTTATCTGTGAACTTCAGAGAGCCCAAATTTTCATCTGTATTGTTCAGGATTTCTGCAAGCCAGGCAGCTGGGTATGCTTGAGAAGGAAACTCAACTGTACCAGCTTTCAGAAGAAGTCACAGAAATACCCCATTGCCTTCACACAGATGATACTAAACACATGTGCACTAATCTTTTTGTTTCTTTTCTATTCCTTTTTGTAGCAGATGCTCCGTGCAACCTTCCAGACAACAGCTACTGCCAAAGAGGAGGGCTGGGACGCCTGAGCTGTGCTCACTACAAAATTATCCAGGTGGGTGCTCTCAGCTCAGCTTTAAAATTTTTATAATTTTTTCAGCTTCCTGTCTAAGTGCTGTCCCTGCTTGCTTGATTAGAGCCATAGCAATTGAAACCAAACCTCACAACACACAATGGCTGACAAACCTCACTGAGGCAGTCTCAGAGAAATCCCAGTGCCCCAGCTCACTGTGCATCTCTCTGTTCTAGCTTGTAAAATGGCATTCGACAATACTGGTATGTAATCTAAAACCCATAATAAGTAATAATTAAAGATGAAATCAGATTAATTCTAGGCTTGTTTGCCCTTGATAATAATACTATTAATTCTCCAGAGGCAAAAATAAGATAAAAAATAAATCTCATGAAAACAAAGCACAAATAAAGTCCATAAAATGCAGAGGAAATATTTCCGATGTTAATTTTGTAATATGGAGTATCCATTTTGCAATACAGTGGTGACATAAAATATGCAGCAGCAACAGAGGAAAACTGATGGACTGCCAAAGCTGTTTCTCCTTAAACTGCACATTGCTCCAGAGCAGTTGGGCTTGGTGCTGAGATGAGGCTGCCTACACAGGCATTTTCAAAGGGCTCTTTCAAGGCTGATGTGCCACTCTCAGCTCTGACATGTGCTCAAAATTAAGAAAACCATGAAAACCCAGCCAGACTGTGGGACAGCCTCAGAGAGGAGGGCCATAAGAGATATGTTTGTGGTCTCCTGGGGTGTTGCCGTGCCTGCTGCTTTCATGTCAGCTTTGTTTATGAGCAGCAATCTGTTGATGCCAGGCAGTGATGGCCATGTGATTTGGGGGTGATGAGGCACTGGAACAGTTTGCCCAGAGAAACGATGGATGCCCCATTCCTGGAAGCGTTCAAGGCCAGGTTGGATGGGGCTTTGAGCAAGCTGGTCTAGTGGAAGGTGCTGCTGCCTGTGGCAAGGGGTTGGAACTGATTTTTAAGGTCCCTTCTGACCCAAATCATTGTGTGGTACGTGTCTGTTGGCAAAATGAGCCTGCCTGTGGGTTATCATGGACTCCAAGGAAAGGAAGATGTGCTACTGCATTGAGGTGACTGCAGGGAGCCGAGAGCACAGCAATCTCCACAAGAGCTGCAGAGGAGGGCAGATTAATCTGATTGATTGCATGATGTTTGAATTAATGGCCAGGAAAAGAGCTGTTCTGGTGCTCTCACTCTCAGGCTGCTTCAGGGAACTTTAGCTGTGCTGTCTGCTCGAGTGTGGAGCAAAAGCAATGCACTCTTCAACACCCAGCCAGCAAGGCAGGAGCACAGCTGGGGCAGCAAACCTTGCCTGGATCAATTTTACAAGGCTGAGTAGCTGATACATAATGAAAGTTCAATAAGCTCAAATACAAATACTTTGCAAGGAGCAGGCTGTTAGCCAAACCAACGCTGCTCTAACTTTTGAAACAGTTTTTTAAAATTTTATTTGCAATGCAGGCAGCAGAGACAAAGCTAAGCAGGGCACAGTATGAATTGCAGCACCAAGAAACTTTGGCTCCCGTCTTCTTTGTGTCTCCTGGTTTCTGAGGCTGGAAAAAACTCAGTAATTAAATCCTTGTAGCTCCTGGGAGGAAAGGGGTGGGGAATGATTGCTATCAAATAGCAATAGTCCAGCATGTGTTTGACACGTGGGAAAACCAGGTTCAAGCCCTTGGTGCTGGGGGGCAGTGGTTTTGGGGTGGGGTGAGTGTGTGTGGGGGTGTGTCTTAATTCTTGAGAAAACACTGTCATGCTATTCTTGGTTCATGTAAGAAATCTGGCTTCTCTCAGGTTTTCAGTAACCTTACAAAACTGGAGCAAGTTCCAGAGCTAAAATTAAATTCACAAGCTCTAGCAGGCTTGCAGGCTGGAACAAACTTGCAAGCAACAACCTGCTTCCAATATCCCATTTGAATGTAATGCTTACACTTCTGAGCATTTCAGGATTACACCAGACTTGTAGGTAAATGGAACTAGCTCCACACTACAATCTGCCCTACATGCCTCACGTCATCTCTCTCCAGGTTTGCTTTTGTGGCAAACTTCTCTGCTCTTGAGAAATTTCCACTAGTAAGTGAAAAAAGTCTCAGAAAAGACAAAACAAAAGTAAGAAAAATTAAAAGCCAGCCTAGTCCTGGTTTCCAATTTCTGACCCCAGTGGTCACCTCCTACCTGCAGGTCTGAAGCTGTGACTCTGTTGTTCCTTCTTTACTTCAGCTATCTGGAAATTCAGATTACAAACTCCTTGGTCACACATCTCTTAAGCAATTCTCGCTAGAGAATAAATGCATTTCCACATTTCCCCATGAAGAAATAGCCACTTAGCCAATACAGGAAAGTACTCATTGGGATCTTGTTTCCAGGAGTTCAGTCAACAGTCATTGTAAGTGGGTTTGTGAGAGCTGATACAAATACCTACACTGAGCAACCAAATCATGTTATATTAGTGTGATCAAGATAATCTGTATTAAATTGTTAGCAGTCATTTAAATATGTAAACTAGTAGTTGATCACACAAAGAATAAGAAAAGATAGTTTAATCAGATGGCCCAGTTGTACTGTATGTTCCTGTGGTGTTTCTAATTATATGTGAACAGAAAAGCATTGAGTTACTAAATAGTTTCTTACTTATAGTCATCAAAGGCATCACAGGCTTAGGAGTCAGTGATTTGTATGGCCCAAACCAACAGATCATCTGTTGGACTGTGAAACACACAGAGAATCTCAACTGCAAAGCAGTTTCTCAAGCCCATGGGATTCATCCTGCTGTTATGGATAATTGCAGAAATGGCACACATATATAATGTTAAAGCAATTGTTTTGTTTATGTCTAAGCTCTAGTTTCACTATGCTCATTTCTGAAATGTCCTGCCTTATGAACTTCCTAGAAGAATCCAGAACTACTTAATGCATTTGGAAATATTTCACAAGAAACCTTCTCTGTTTTAGTAGTGTGGCTTTACTGGGACTTACCAAGCACTCCTTATTCATGGGCCAAAGTTATTAAAATAATCTTGAACAGAGTTTGTGTGTACAGGCATATTTGTACACAGACTCAGAGGAGTCCACACAGGTGTAATAGACTGGAATTGCAAGAAGAAAACACAATGAACTCTCTTCAGAGGAAAGAGGGAAATATATTGGCAGGAATTGTAAATATGTAATGTGCTACAAAAGGTATTTCCCTCTGTGCTGATTCATTCTCATTAAATGGTACAATTAGCTTTGATATCACTACTCAGGACCTGTGTAATATTATAGCTAAATGCTACTTCATCACTGCTGCTTAATCTGTTTTTATAAAATAAACTTTTACTGGAATATTCAAACAATCTATTGAAATAAGTGCATACTGATTTTGTTTTTCCGTGAACACAAATGCCTTCCTAGCAAGTGGGAACATCATGCTACAGTGAAGAAATATTTAAAACTCTTCATTTACAACCCCACATATCTAAACAGCCAGCATTAGGACATGGAATTTATTTTCTCTGTTCCAATTTAAGCCTTTTCCCCCCCTTTTTATATGTCATGGCTCCAGGGCTCTTCACAGCAAGGCTCTGCAGAGTCAGAAGCAAATCATGTTTTGCAGTCAGTATATTCAGAGGTCTTGTTCCTATTAAGTCTGACTTAAGAGCAGGGTCCAAGTGCAGAGCTGTGTTTTGATCATCTTCCTCTTTCAGCTGCTACTGCAAGACCATCTGAGAGTCCCTACACTCACCAGATATTCCCTGATTTAGACTGTTTAATGTCCATAGCAATGCAGAGCTGGAGCTGACCCGCTCTTCATTCCCAGACACCCTTATTACATGCTCCCCTGGCTACAAATAAATTCCTGCATACTTTCAAGCAGTCTCGGGCTGATTTATTCAGTGCACCTGCACGAGGCTTGAGGGAACACGCTGCAGCGCCCAGTGCCTCCCAGGCGCAAACATTCCCTCGCAGGCTTCTTGGTCATGACCCTGATCCTTCTGCCTCAGCTCTGCAGGGCATATCTGAAATGCTTCTCAGGGAAATGTGTCCAAAGGGTGCTGGCAGAGCACTGGGGAGATGGGGGCAGGAGGCCAGAGCTGGCTCTGGTGACATCTGCTGCTGTTTGTGCTGCCTGACCCCTCAGTGTGCTCTCCTGGCCACAGGAGGTGTCATGGCTTTCACAGCACATCAGGAGAGGGAAGCTGTGATACATATTCAGAAATAAGGCATGAAACTGGCAGCCTGGGAGAGAAGCAGCAGTATGGCAGGCATTATGGTTTTCTGAAATGAAAGCTGGTGTTTCCATGACACCTTCAAAAAAGTAGAAGTGTCCTGGAAATCTTACAGGTCAAGCATCTGGGTCTCTCTTTCCTACATTAGGATTTTTGTCTGGATGAGTCAGAGAGGAATTCCCCCTGAGTTACACAGAAAAGCAGATAAAATGAGAGGCCAGTGATCTCCCTGTACAGGCAGCACTTCAGCTAATGTACACATGCACAAGGGCACTGCTCCAACAAAGGAAGCAAGAGGATCTGTCAGGCCTTCTATGGACAACCTAGATTAATTTGGGGACTAATCATATCAGTGTTTGCTCCACAAGACTGTGTGTATTTCAGGCACTGCTCTCTTCTCCAATTCTTTAAACAAGGAAACACTTACTTCCTAAGATTCTGGGGTCAATTTTGGTCCCCTTCTGACACCTCAAATCCTCTCAATGTGCCTGCTGCTGCTAAGCTAAATGGTGGTATGAGGTAATTTATTTGGGATCAGGGTTAAAATGTTAACGAGAATACCACATTTCTCTGAAGCTCTGCAGAACTGAGAGCAGCATTCTCAGCTGAGAGAAAGAAAAAACCAAATTCTCAGCACATTCTGGAGCCAAGAAGCATATGGAGCCATTTTAGTCCATGGTTGCATAGCTTCTTCTCAGGTTTCAGTGGAGTAAATCTGAAGGGCAGTTTGAATCCTAACACATGTGCAGGAAGTCCCTGCATTCAGGATTACTATAAGAGTAGGTTAATTGGAGCTCTTCTCCAGTGAGGTGCTGAGAGCCCTCAGCTCCGCTTGGAGTTCAGAGCACTGGTATGTTTAGCACCTTGAAGGATTAGGCTTCTAAATGTTCTTCTGCTGATAGCACACTTGCTAGGAGGATTGATTTGACAAGGGTAGCAATGTATGGCCATTAAATTGTTTGCAGATTTGACCTATCTGTCCATAATAAGAAATAATATCTGAAGTGCCATAACTCTGTCAAACATTTGAAAGGAATACTTGTTTAAAGATTGAATGCATTATGTAATCTCATAATGTCAGATTAGGACATAAAACTATGGAACATGACACAGAGCAGCATTACAAGACATACTAGGTCAGAAACTGTATAAACAATTTCTTCTGGACCCCTCACATGTTATCAGTTTGAGAAGTGACTATGATGCATTTCAAATTTCTTCTGGCAGCTGGAGACAAAATGATGTGGCAAAAAAGTGACTGGAAATATCATCCAGGGGCTCTTGAAAAATAATTTTCCTATAGCAAAACAGTACAGAGCTGCAGGTTTTGTCCTGATGTGAGAGAACCTATGGGGAAAACGAGAAGAGAGAAAGAAGAGCAGAACAATCAAAATCAAGGCAAAGTAACAGAGCTTAGTCCTGTCTGCCAGTAACTGAACCACAGTTCCCAGTTAATAGCCCCAAACCAATTAATAACAAACTAAATGTAAAAATCTGTTACCTGTAACCAGTACAAGGGCTTAAGAGTATCTAACACTTATGCCTATGACTTCATAAGCACCACTTTTCTCCCTCTGGATTGATTTTTATTATATGCTATTTGCCTAGGTATTGGAAGCCTAGGCAATATAACTATCTTTCACTTTGAAAGATGTATTTGGTTTCTTTTAAGTATGAGGAACTTTGGAATTTGGGGAAATAGAAAAGCAAAAGAAATTCCTACAAACTAAATCTAAAATTGAGACAGATATAAAAAGACAGAGCTGAGAGGAGAAAAGGAAATAAACCAGCAATTAAATAAACAGTGATCATTTTTTCTGAGAGTCATAATAAAGAAAAATGATTTTAACTTTCCTTAAGTGACAACTGGTAGAAAAATAGGTAGCAGTTAAAAAAGCAACAACTGAACATGCTAGGCTGGTGAACATCAGCAGGCATTGCTTTTTCTGTGGTTTTCTTTTTATGTTTAATCATCACAATTTTTATAACCTTATTGAATTCGAAGTGTGTATAAATGTCCATATGTATATAAAAAGTATATATGAATGTCACATGCAGCATTTTTGTGAATTAAAATTTAATCAAGCAGAAGCATATGGTGGGCACCTTCAGCAACATCTGCCTTGGCCAGTGTGGAATAACAGCTCACAAATCAGTGATTGAAAAAGAAATGGTTTTCACTCTCACACCCCACCTCCACCAACAAGCACTGCTGAGAGCAGCAGAGGGGTTTCAATGAAGCTGGACCAGAGTGCAGACCAGCTTCCACTCAGCTCTTGTCTTCCCTCTGCAAAACAGTGTGTGGTGAAGGGACTACAGACTCCAAAAGACCTCAGAAATGAAGAGTTCAGGCCTGTCAAAGCAGCACTAGTGTGACACCCCTTCATGAAGGAAACTGGGGTACAGCAGGAAAGCGGCACCCAGACACTGCCTCTGTGGTGCTGCCACGATGCTGTGCCTTGGGGAAAGGGTGACAGGAGATGGATGCCAAGATATGGCTCTGACAGGGACCAGCTGAGCAGACCCCAGGGTTGTGTCTTGCTTGCCTTGGCACAGCTAGTGCCAAGCTGGTCCTGCACCCCAGGAGCCAGAGTTTCAGTGAGAAATGTGCAAGTGCTGCTCTGCTGGGCACAGCAGAGTTTGAACGAGTTTGTCTCCCTCTGTGAGCCACGTGGGCGTGTGGAGGGTGGGCACACACCACACATGAACAGTGCAGGAGCTGTGAGCTCTCTGTGCTTCTCTGCTCTCAGCACCGGCTGCCCTGGCCCCAGCAGCCTGTGCCCTGGCTCTCCCCTTGCCCCAGCAGCCTGTGCCCTGGCTCTCCCCTGGCCCCAGCAGGCTGTGCCCCTTGCCCCAGCAGGCTGTGCCCTGGCTCTCCCCTGGCCCCAGCAGCCTGTGCCCTGGCTCTCCCCTTGCCCCAGCAGGCTGTGCCCTGGCTCTCCCCTGGCCCCAGCAGCCTGTGCCCTGGCTCTCTGCACGGTGGCATCTCCCAGGACTTGGCTGCTGCCGCAGGACAAGCTGCTGACAGCACTGCTACAAGCCTGGGACCTGCCCTTGTCTCGAGGGACAGGTGATGCCTTCCACCTTCTCTCTCTGTGCCCCTGCATGCAGGAGCTGTGCAGAGCAGGGCTGTTGGGAAGCTGGGACCAAGCCATGCTGAGCAGCCTTAGCCTTGGTAGGGGCCTGTGCAGGACACAGCACTCACTGCAAATGCTTGGAGTCCCCATGGATGGCTGCTCTCTGAAACCTGTCAGCCAGCACCTCCACATCAGCAGATGCTAACTGGGTCAGTATTATGTTGCATTAGATGTAATAATGCTTTGTTCACTCCTTTTTCTTGCTAATAACTAGCTGCTTCCTTACATCCCTTCTGGTCAGCCCTGTCTGTCAAACGACAAGTCTGTCAAAATATACATTATTCAAAATGGACCTGTTGCCAGCTCTGTGAGGCTGGGGGATGGGTTCCTGTATCATATCACTCTTCCCCTCCATACATCTCAATTTCCTGCTTTCTGCATGATTAATGCACGTTTGCTTCCCTCCACATAATGTAGACAGCAAAGAATGAATTATGCTGCTTCATTACATTAACAGGTAACATGTCTTTCCATACCTATATATACTAATCACTGCTTTCTTGTGCCTTATGTTTGTAAATGAACTAGATAGAAAGAGTAAATACAGAATAATGGCATGTAATGCTCCTGTAATGTAATAGAAATCAAAGAGGGGCAAGAAGGCATTTCTCCTACTCCAGAGTTAGTTTAGTAAATTTCCATAACTTTAAAGTCACCACTATCCTCATAACGTTGACATTTGACCTTTGATGTTGAGCTTCAGTAGTTTTTACTAAATTCAAGGAAAAGAAGATAGACCTTTGTTGCAGTTGATAGAAAATGGACACAAGGGACTGAAAACAACTAATCTATACATTAGAAATGTAGACTACAAGATATTGTTCACATATGGTTAATTTCTGACAAAACTTAATGCCAGATAAATAAGCCAATATTGGCACTCTCAGACCAACTCCAGTATTGTATCTGTAAATAACAATATTATGCAGACTTGAACACATTAATAGCTTGAAAACAGGGAGCAATAGCAGGTGCTATAAAATACACAGAATCAATTCCGTTTGGACATTTATTGTATTAATACTATTTTCAATTTATTTAGCAGCAAAGTGCTTTTATTACTGACTGCTGCCTAAGTATGAATGAGAATGTATGTGGGTGTTATACACTCAAACATGTGCATATTAGCTGTTCTGCCTGGCTTAAAAATTCTCTAAGAGGACACACTATCATGTTTTAACCACGCCTAGCAGCAGTGTATAATATGCCATACAGGCACAAGACAAGAGAATACTGATGCCACAGATCCACTCATAATTTTGCTAGAGGGGAAAAAGGCATTATTAGCCAAATACAATTTGATTGGAAAAATTATCAGCTGGTCCTTGAAAAATGTCATGGTATGTTTAAGGAGAAGTAAGGAACCACTGTTGGTAGTTGTTTGTATTTTTTTCCTCTCTTACTTCACAGAGCCTCCAGAAGGTTATGTAGAAAGAAAATCAATTAAATAAAAATGGACAATGATAAAGAAGTCAAGAGAGCAATTTTAAAATCAATACGTTTCTTCAAAAGAAGCTCTCAAGGTGGTTGCAGAATATGGAACAGAAGCCTGACATAGCAAGCAGACACAATGTCAAGAACCAAAAGAAGATCCCAAAATACTTTCATGTTTATCAGAAAGGATGGCATGGAAAGATTTGTAACAACCCCAGGTCAATCACACCCAATCCTCTGCTGCCTACCCTGACTCCTGGAGGACAGGTAATAAAGTGTCAGACACCAGGCCATGTCTTTAAGTGGACAATGTGTTTGAAGAACACAGCACTTCAAGAGCCATCCAAGAATGAACTTTTGTGGTAGCAAACATCAGCAGATATATCACCAACTTCTTCTCTAAGTAAAGACACAATTATTCAATCTTCAAATAAACACATCATACATACACCAGCCCCCACCAAAGCCTACATTTGAACAATAAAACTCTGCCAAAGCAAAATATTCCATTACGCATGCAATTTTCTCTCCAAGAAGAGGATTGAAGAAAGGACAGACTACACGTGAAATGTTAGTATATATCAATTATGCACTTTGGTGCAACTTTGTGAAGCCATCAGAGATCAAAATAGCTTAAATCATCATAAAATATAGTGATGTCAAACTATTTCACTTGAAAAATAATTGTCAGAAAAAGGTCTTAAAAAAAATGAACAGTGAATTGATACACTTAGCTGTGCTTTAGTGCAGCCTCTAAATTTGCAAACTGTAAAACTCAGTCCAGAAAATATCTTGACCTCTTCTTCTGTGAAGATTAAGGCAGAATGAAATGTGACTCAAGTAGTCAGGTAGAGTATTTAGGTAAATAATTCTTAGCCATATTCACTTCTCATTTCAAAACCATTTTTGTTTTACTGCAAATTCATGATTCTGAAAATGTAGTCAAGAAGATGACTTTAAAGAAATTCCTTTTTGTTTTCTGGTGCAAAACATCTGTGTAGTGATACAGCATGACAAGCATGAGGCGTGCAAACACAGCTCAGAGCAACTGGCACTTCTGTCAGCACTGAAAGCACTGATGTCATTCAGCATTTGTGGTAAGCCCCAAATATTCCTCTTGCAGCAAAACATTTGTTGCCTACTTCCTATGGAATTTCTGAGCAGGAATCTGGTCCAGCTATATCATGTTCTATTTCTTCCCTTAAACAAGGTTTTCTTTTTTGAATTCTTCAGTATCAAATGTTCTCAAGTTCACATGTGTACTTAAATATTTGGAAGTCCTATCTCTTTCCAAAACCAGACTTGTTGACTTTTCTTTCAGCTATTACTATTTGCAGATTTCTCATCCATGCTCACGTTGATGAAACAAAACAATGTTCCAATCATCCTTTTAACTGGTACAGTATCTTCATTAATTTACTCACAAAAGATTTGTACTGAATTTTTTTAATGAAATTTTTATTTGTGTGTAAGGTGTACTTCCAGATCATTAACGCTGAATCTTTAATACAGTCACTTTGCTTTTAGAAGCTGACATCTCACCCACAGAGCATGTTTTTCCACAGGTAGTGGCCAAATTCTATAGTCATTGGTGCCTTTTGGGTCTACCTAAAAACAGAGGCCAGACCAAATGAAGGGAATTAAAAGTGGTTACATTTATTGAAGGGCCTTGAGGTACATTTTGGGCAGAATAAGCCGCCCCAGGGGCTACACCCAAAATGGATGATGGGTCACAGGTTTTCACACTTTTGTAAGCTTGGTGTATTTGCACATTGGGGATTAATCTTCCGATTACAGCTCCAGGTAATGAAGTCATTTTCCCCAGGTTTGCTCCCCCTATGAC
This sequence comes from Molothrus aeneus, assembly GCF_037042795.1. Lineage (NCBI taxonomy): Eukaryota > Metazoa > Chordata > Aves > Passeriformes > Icteridae > Molothrus > Molothrus aeneus. The sequence continues at coordinate 16,959,838 of NC_089652.1, read as the reverse complement.
TCACTTTTGTTTACCCTTCTCAGAGCCTGGGACAGTGAGGTGTCCCTGCTGTCCAGTAGCCAACACTCTATATGGAGTTTAGAGTTATACACTAAAGAATTGTAAGATTAAAAATATATGAAAAACAAAAAAGCTAAAATCCTAAGGCCCCATCATTCCAGAGAGAGCATCAGTGATACAGTATGTCCAGCTCTCCTGTGGTTCATTCTCTGGGATCTTGGCTGTGTGCTACTGCATAGGCATCAACAAGCACATTAATCTGGCAGCATCATTACTAGGAACAGACTTCAGGACTTCAGTACAACACTAAGTCTACAAAAATATTTTCCATAAAATACAATGATTTCTGAAATTAATTTTGTGTAAAGTCCTCTCTTTTTTTAAGCTGCTGTCTGAATGCCAGATGTTTGTGATTTGGTCATGCCAGCAATGATGTCTGGGATCAGCAAAATGCTAACAAAAACACACAGAACTTAGGCCAAAAAAACCCCCAAAGACCAAATGAGTGTTATATTTCAACATTTACATTTCAACATATACATTGTAGATATTTGAAAGTAATATTCCCTCATCCTTTCCATGTAGACCTGTGACATGTAAATAAGAAAACTGAAAACCCAACACAAGGAAACAGAACAGATTAATAATCCTTCAGCAAGTTAAATTTCACTCTGCTAAATTAGTTGGCTTTCAAAGTTTACCCCAGGGTAATCATGTAAGTTTGGAGGGGTTATCTCAAGAAACAATTATGAAAATGGATATGAAAAATGTAAGTGGGCTAGTAGAGTGGATGGGCACAGAGAGCATTGTCTAGTTACCTTAAAGAAAGGTCTTTGAAAGGGGGAACTAGCACCACCTCCACGTAAGATTACATTTTGTACTGACTGATTATTTACTGAAAGGGACTTAGCCCCAGCAAGAAGTGTGTGTGGATAGAAGGAGGAAATACTCTTCACAACCCGTTACAAAGAGCCCTGCATCAGCTTGGACAGGGAACAAAAATGAGGCAATACAGAAAGATGCTGCTTTTTTCAAGATGGTCCAAGTTCAGGTACAGTGAGAGCATTGCCCTGCTGATACATGTAGTCTTTAGAGTGGAAAATATTTCAAACCATCCCAGACATGTGAATAGAGATTACACAGATGTCTAAGAACTGTAGCTCAGCTCCAGAGCATCTTCTTCTCTCTGGTACTTCAAACACACAGGGTTTCTGTCACAATGACCTCTTACAGCTGAAGAATAAGAAAAGGACTAGATCAAGTAGAAAAGACAAATGACTGTGTGGCTTCTTTAAAAAGAATTCTTTTGGAGTCAGCATGGAGTGTTTCCTTGCACAGCTAGGAATCATTTGCTCCTGCAGACTTGGGGTCGATTGCCTTACCAGAATGCATTCAGGGCCCTGCCTTACAGACTGTCCTGGAACAAACACTTTTCCTTATTTTGGAGGTTTTACTAAGGTGATTATTGCTACACAAGTTTCTAAAACTTATGATATGGGCTACTTGGTAGAATGGTTGCTGATTATGATTGAATGAGTAGACAGAGGTACATTAAAAAGCCTCCCCCATTAATCAAACTGTGAAAGGACAGAGTCCCCTGTACGAGGAAGACTCAAGCACATCTCTGTGCAGATGTAACTTTGCCAACAGCCACAGGCACATCCTCACTAGGATGGTTCTTGTGACATGGTGATCTGACTAATATCTGAAGACACTTTACATGCTGGCTGCATTGATAGAGAGCAGGAAGTGTAACCTTTGACCAGAGAGTAATAGCAGTGTGAGCTTTTCTGCAAACAAAACCTAGAAGAATTAATGTCCAGTATAAGTCACAAAGTGCATTTAGGACTCTCTATAAATCTAACTGAAGCATTTAATGAAATTATCATCTTCCTGTGTAATTTGAAACAGATGTAAGAGTTTTGCCAAAACAAAAAGGATGTTTAAACTCCCAGAGCACTAGGGTTAGAACCAACAGTGTATGACACTGAAGGGTAGGGGGCTTTCACAGGCTCTAATCTGGTATCTCTAATCCATGTGTGGGGACTTCAGTGTCTGGAAAAGCCACCCCTGGGTGGGTGTCCCACCATCAATATGCTGAGCAGAGACCACTTACCTCCAATCATTTGGAAGTACTGGGGAGAGCAGGCTTATGCTATCTTTAAAAAAGAAACCACCATAGATTTTCCATTTTGTGTGTCCTTTGGTTTTCACACTCCCATCATACATCACAGTTCACACATCAGATTATTTTTCTGCCATATGAAAAGTTAAGATTCAGTTTCCTCTAGCTCTTCCTCATCTGTGTGATTACAAATCTCTCTGCTTCATTTCTCAGCAAAGTCTCTCCAAGAAGCATCAGAGCAGGGTTATATCTGAATACTGTGGTATAGTCAATGGCTATGACTGCAGGTGGGAGTGGCTGGTGTTTTTTTTTCCAGTGTATGTTCTGGTACTAGGCATATCTATAAAAACTAACTCATAAAAAATCAGCTTGCAGGCTCAGGTACATAAATATTCCTAAATAAGAGATAGAACAACAAACACATTATGAATTGCTTTCTATTATCTAATTAAAGATGGCTTATTCTACTAAAGTGTTTGGTGCCAGCTAGGTTGATTCTTTCTTCATTTGAGGAAGATAAATTTAGCTTATTCTCTACCTAAATTTCATCATGATAGTCAATTTTAATTTTGATTTTCTATTTAACCTGGTTTTATCATGACTTTTAAAATTGTCATATCTGAGCTCCCTAATGTGAAGCTTTTTTATGACCTTGCTGAAAATCTCTTTCTGATGTCAGAACCCCTGTGTGAGCAGGTGTTACATGCTTTGGCAGTGATAGAATTATTCTTTCATAGTCTACAGAAGCTCTTAAGCTGCCTTCATCCCCATAGCATCTAAACTCCATTGAGTAGCACATTAACTGACAAGACTAACATCCATCATCTCTGCCTCGCTCTCCTCTCTTGAAGAAGTGTGCATGTAGGGCAGTGTATGGTTTGGGTGGGCTTTGCACTGTTTTATTTTTAAATGTCCCTGCCTCTAGGTATGTACCTTGGAAAAATTCTCCTGTCACATACAGCAGAGGCTGCAGAGAAGTTTCTAAAGGTCTTTCACTCCTGCCGTTATTTACATTTGTGTCTCCAGTCAGTCTCTATCTCGTCCAGAAATTAAGTTTATCATGACAAACATTCTAGTACAAGCATTAAAAAGGGCCCCTTTATTCAGAGCATTTTATTCTGATGAATCTTCTGTATCTACAGTAGAAAGTGCTTTCCAAACTTAAGATTATTTTTGTATTGTGTCCCAAGTATGCATAACACTTGTTGCTAGAACAATTACTCCTTTCTGGTAAAAACACATCCAGCTGAAGCTTCACCAGTGAGTAAAAGCTGCTGTTAAAAAACCATCTTTAACTTTCTGGCTTACTTGTGGTTTTACTAATTTAGCTTGATATTCTAGGAACATCTTCAAGCTAAGGGGATGATAACACTGATGATAATGGAGCAGTCCAGTGCAAGGGTACTCAACCTTGAGAGCTGCAGTCACTCTGTTATTAAGAGATGTCATGAAAACAAAATATAATTGCAGATGAATATCTTGGCAGTGTAATTGTGTTAACTTCAAAACCCCTGTAGAGGTAGCACTCCCTCACCACATTTGTAAGATGGATTAGGAAAGCTGTATAACTATCCATCCATGATATGATTATCCTGTGATTGTATCCCCTTATCTCACTCATGGTTTTAACTTCTAGGGCACTCCTCCTCAGTCCTGGCTCACTGCCACTCTTCCTCAGGGAGAGGAGCTGCCAAGTCCTCTGGCACTCTGTAACACTTGTGGCAAGATACAGCATCCTATCAAACAGGAAACAGACCCACTTCAGTTTGCCATCAAATATACAGATGTTAAAATGCTGCTGGACCACAGGAGTCCTCATCTAATCTAATATGGTCTGTGTTAATCACAGTCCAGTGAAATACCAAGTCATGGGATGTTTTTTGTCAGTTGTGGTGCATTCATAAACCTTCTGTTCTTAAACTCTGGGGATTTCTTGAAGAACACAGACAAATTTTGACATTATTTTGTAGCTCCATGAAAACAGGATTCAGGTATATAAGGCATCAAAACCATGAGAACGCAAAGAGAACCCAAAATATATTACTTTAAAGAAAATTTCATTATCTGTGAAGGGCTAGAGTTGTGATTTTTGAACTCTTAGTTTGCTGATGTTGCCAAGTATGAACGAGTCCCTGCTGACAGACCTTTAAGGAGAACTTGAACTGGGAATTGCCATACATTCCAGCTTCCCCTGCTTTGTTTGGAGCAGGTCAGCTTTCCTCCTCTTATTTCACAAGAAATCCCCATTAATTATCCCCCTCACTATTGTCACAAAGACACTTGTGCCATTTCCTGTTGGATTTCACCCTCCACCTCCCCTTGCAAAGGCAAAGGAATTTTTCTGCTCCGATTTCTTCCCACCACCGCTGTTCTTCTGCTCTGTGCCCACCTCTCACAGCTCCTTCCCTTTCTTCTGCTGGCTGACTTTGCTCCATCCCTCCCTCTCCATGTTAACCCTCCTCCCACACCTCCTGTGCTCTCCCTCCCCTCCATTCTGCCTCCCTGTCACTCCAGCAGCAGAAATCAAACTCACATCCCTGTCCCTGCTGCTATTGCAGAGCTCCGGAGCCAGGTCAGCTCTGGGGGCTGCGGGCAGAGCAGGGCACCGAGGGGACAGAGGGACAGGTGGGGACAGAGGGGACAGGTGGGGACAGGTGGGAGGGAGCAGGGAGGCGGCACAAAGGGCACGGCGAGGAGGGAGGGACTGCCTGTGGCGACACCGGGCCTGTTCCACACGGCAGCTCCAGGGAACACGAGCTGCTCCCGGCTCTGGGACTGCAGCACGGCCATCCCTTTGTCCATCAGCACAGCAGCTGACTGGCTACCTCACAAACCCTGCCATATCCCGAGGATGAAAGGAAAAAATGCACACTGCACTTATAGTCTTGTAATTAGCGTTTGGCAGCAGAGAAGCCATTTACAAAGTCATGACTTTCCTGTGGGCAAGTATGTTCTAAAAGCACAACGTAGCCTTTGAATACTACTGACCCAATAATCCAAAGAAAACAAAGGAAGAAGTGCTTTTAACTTCCCATGAGCTGTGATGTGGGAGCTCCCAGTTACACTCCTGTGCTCTGACACTCTCAGCCTGCTCACTCTGCCCCTGGGAATCTCTACCACAGGTGCATCTCCAAAACTTCACCCTCCTTTTCTGTAAAGAGATCACATTATGGTGAACAGCCTTGGTGTGCAACAGCAAAAATACACATTCTTGAGAATGTCTTGTATCCCACTGTGGGGAATACAAGACATCCTGGATGTTGCACTGGAATGAAGACCCTGCACTGTAGCTTACCATATCAAAAGCCACACACCCCACAGGCTGCTGGCAGTTTGTGCACTGACTCATCTGTATGGATCTTGGTGTTGTTTCAAGCGCACTCAGTATGATCCTGAGCTGTCATTCCCAATCACACACAGTCCTCCCATCACCCCAATCAAGGAACCTGCTAATGACCCACTAGAGCAAAGCCACATCAGGAAAAGGGAAAATGAGTCAGAGAAAGTAACCAAATTGTATTTTTATGTCTTTGTTCCACTACATGTATACAGAACTGAAACAGCCTTAATTAAGGCTCTATTAAGCAGCCTTTCTATAAAGCCACCTCTCCTATAAAGAAGAGGAGAAATGTGTTCTGGCCAATACCAAATTAATCTGTAACTTTTGCTGTCACAGAAGTCAAAGAGGATATTCCACAATAATCCTGATATAGGGTGCTGGGAATCTGGCATTCAGTGAGTTGTGATCTATATTCATTTTACATATAATTTTCTGTGGAATTCTCTGTTCTCACATAATCTGCAGGGAATCCAGTCAGGAAGAGCATCAGAACTCATTCTTCTATAGGCCAATACCAGCAAACAATTTTAACTCCTATTAAAGTAGCTTTGAGTTGCTTGACCTGATTTTCTGGAGTCCAGCACACAACCATTAGGCCAAGATCAACCCTATGTGGGTAATCCTTCACAACTCAAGCCTGAAATGAGCAGGGTAACCTGTTATGGTGTTTCTGGATCAGTGTGAAAAGGAAAAACTAAAGATCATTTTAGACAATTCCATGCATTTCTGAAGAGAAAACTCTCCTACCTGGAAAGTCTGTGAGAACCAGGGAAACTCAACAGAGGTCTTGCATTCTTACCATCCTAGGTATTATCAGTATAAGCAGGTTTTTTTTGCCTAGCTCAGGTCTTTTATATGACCTTCCTATGTTTGGGTAAAAAAAGTGCCTCAGTTGCATGGTAAGCCTTGCAGAAATATTATGCTCTGAATGGCATTTTTAACACTCTACAAAGGTCTAGATGACACAAGAGGGCTTAAACTTCCCCTTTGTAAAAATCAAATAGACTGTTTATACTTAGTATAAAACCTGGTAACCTTTTAGGACATTTATCTTGGTACAGCCACATTACAAAAATGTTACTTTTTTCCCCCCATTTGATATATTTCCTATAGAGATTACAAAGTTTATGTTAATGTTAAGAGGGAAAATTCTCTCACCTTCTTTTGGCATAGAGGGGAGTCTGGAACTGACAATGTGTTTTCTGTCACAGGCTTTTTATCAAATCCTATTATGTCCAACTCTTAGGATTTCATACTCAGCAGCCTGATACATATGGTCATCTGTCTTCAGCCCAGTGCAAGGGATGACAGAGTTTCTCCAGCATCATTGTAGTGATTATTCTCCTGCTTTGGCCCAGAAGCAGCATGTTGTTACCTCAAGATGCAGAGGAGATCTGATCACTAACCTAAATTCTTAATATATTTCTTTATCTTTCTTTGTTGAAGCCTACAGTGCTGGGGAGGTAAGTCACCTTCTGCAGACAAAAATGCAGCACTGCACTGACTGGAAATTACATAGTCACTAGTAAATAGCAAATGTCCCAGTGCTGTGCTCTATCAACACTGCAATGTCTCTATGGGGATATGGCACACATGGACAAAGGAAGAGATCTCTGACACCATTTAAAGCTCATTCAAAATATCATGTCAACCTACAATACCCACACTTTATCAAATGGATGTTTTAAGATGAAGTCCTGAATGCTGATTATGCTTGCAATGTTGATGGGATTGCTCTCACTGTGCAGTCCAGTTCTGCTTTGACTGGAAAAATATTTTAGGCTGAGTTCATGCTCACTGTCTCTAGTAAAATTAACATTAAAGCTAGAGCCTATTCTTGGCCTGTTTGTTTTGATTCTAATTTTAAAAAATAGAGTGCACTTTAGAGATAACTGCTTCCCCTATAAGACATAGTCTGATAATGAAAACATCATTAATCTATAGTATGGAGACAGATAGATCTGTGACAAAATGCCTTGTAAATGGCTCTAACAGAGTAATATTGACTGATTCTGTCAATACTTAGTCAGGAATTTGTTGCAATATCACAGAATCATGGAACAGTTCAAGTTGGAGGGACCTCTGGGACATCATCTGATCCAGCCTCGTACTCAAAACAAGTCCAGCTAGATGGGTTTGCTCAGGGCCTTGTATTGTCAAGCTTTGACTGCCTCCAAGGAAGGAGACTTGGCCTCTCTGGGCCTCTACTCCAGTGTTTAACCACCCTCACCCTTTTTAATTTTTTTTTTTTTTACATCTGGTAAAATTCTCACACATCACAACTTGCATTTGTTGCCTTTTATCATTGTGTGCTTCTGAGAAGAGTCTGTCCTCTCTACAGCCTAGGTTGTCCTAGGCAGCAATAACACCCCTCTCCCTGCTCTTTCCTTAAGGCTGAATAAGCCACCCTGGTGGGCTCTGCTGGGCTCATTCCAGCATGCCAACATCCAGAACACCCAAAACACCCACCTTGATGCAGTGGGAATAATCACTGCTCTTGTGCACTTGGCTGAATTCTTGCTATCAAGGCAACACTATGGTGTTTGCCTTATTTATCTTGCCTGCACTGAAACCCTGAGGTCCCTGCCAGCCCCTGTCAAGGTCCCTCGGGAGAGCATCAGCATCATCCCTGTGCTCCAGCACATGGACTGCTCCCCACAGCTTTGTGCCACGCACAAACTCACAGATCACACTCTCCCTGCCACTGTCTGCCTCTTAGAGATGTTGAGTCTCCTGGCCACAGTGCCAACACCTGCTAGGGGGATTTTGCACCTCTGAACACAGCCCTTTGAGCCTGGTGGGCCAGCCAGTTTTCCTCTTGCCTTAACATCCATTTATTCAAGACAAAGTTATAATTTCCCCTACAAGGATACTACAGGAGACTTTGACACGGGCCAAAGCCATAGCAGAGCACATCCACATAGTGAATAGCTCTCCCCACATTCAGTAGTTATTTATCTTGCCAGATCAGTCAGACTTCTGCAGATCAGAATGGCTGCTCTTGTCTTTCAAAGAGGTTGTCTTTGAAGATAAAATATTAATGCAAATGCATATATATGTATGTATTTTGAACACTGCTTAGGAGAGTACACTCAATTTATCATATTTAAATAGTTAAGAATTGGAAGACTTATTCTAAGGAAGGATTTTCTTTGGTGTGCCTGCTCCTGTCTACTGGTTTCTCATTCAGAAAACAGAGAAACAGCACAAACAAAATCAATGTAAGCTTGTCACCAAAACCTGCACATTCATGCTGTCTTGGGCAAAGGCAGTTTCTTTTGGGGACATTTCAGCAACATTGCAGGTGCTGACAGCCACCTGGAAAAGAGAATTATTGCATAAGCTTTGAACAGTATGAATTGAAACAGGAATGAATTGCAACAAGAATGAATTGCAAATCATCAGGTCTTCCCCACAAAAAGGAGACTACAGCGATAAGATTAGTTGAATGACAGGCACAGTCCACTACATCCAAATGCAGTTGGAATGTATGTTTTTTTCTTTTTAATCCCTCATCTCTCAGGTCTGGCTTTTCACTTGTGTTGAGACTTCTTAATTAAAAAGCAGATATTGGCCTGAATGTAAGATTTTAGGGAATAATTTTTACAGAAAATTGATTATATGGCACTACAAAGAGACTCCCATGAAACAAAGATGTGTTTAGGAAGTGATTCATGATCAGTGTGAAAATGCAGTTAATGCATTTGGGCTACTCTGGGCCACCTAGGGAGCACATGTTGCTTTATTAGAATAGAGTACACTTAAAAGAAGTTGTTATTTCTGTTATGAACTACATTATTTTTGATGGTGATAAAAATCATAGATGGCTTCAAAAATGTCTATGTGAATTCTGCCACTATCTATACTCTGAACAAGTTGCCTTTTTGGCAGAACCATGACTTTGACGAGCTCCTGGCCCCCTGGGCACAGCTGCTCTCCTGCTGCACAACCCTCTGACCCACGGGTTTGAGTGGGAGAGCCAGCAGGGCCTCCAGGTGAGAGCCAGACTTGCAGATCCCAACAGAGCACAGACCCTTTGGAGCACTTCACATACATACTGTGAGAATAAATAAAACATGAAGCACAGAGCCACAGTAGCTCCAATTAGGAGCAGCAGCACACTTTGTGAGATGGAACTACACTGCCACATAAACAAAGCACATTTTCAGGAGTACCCAAGACATGCTTTTCCAAATATTTGCTGATATACCAAAGGGGAGATTAAACAACCTAGGGTGAAAACACTAAAATTATTTTCCTCCTTTTTTTGCTAAAGAAAGGTTTGGAAGGAGCTGCAGCTGTGATTACATGTAGAGGAAAATTCCAACAATGTGGTAAATTATTAATTAATATTGATACACTATCAATCAGCAGAGTGCATTTCTGGAGTATTCAAAGTTAGAGAGAGGCTAATTAGCAGTCTGGAGTGAAGGCCATTTGAGAAGGCACAGCAGAGATTTTGGCATGGATTTACAGTGGTGCTTATTTAGAGATCTTCTGGGTGCATGGAATCTGTACATTCAGTGGTTTCAGAAAGTTAGTTACTTGCTACTTCATAGAGAAAAAGTAAACCTGAGCAGACAGGAGTTTCCCCAGGTCAGCTGAAATGGAAATGCCTACACTGGACTGGAAGAGGAGATCCTTCAGACCAATCCATCAAATCCCTTCCAGAATTGCTCATTTGAGGTAAGAAAAACTATAGTTAGGTTATTTAGCCAAGTAAATACTGGATTTCCATTCAACCCTCTAAAGCGTGTTTCTCTGTCTGGGCAATATAAAAATATCCCTACTACAAGAGTTAAAGACTGTTAAAGATTTTGGATATTAAGTAAACAGAGCCACATGCATACTTGTTTTCTCCTGACATAACATCTATTGCACAGCAACACAGATTAATTACAATGGGTTCAGGAGTTTTCCTACAGTATTTACAGCATTAAGATTCATGTGTATGCTTACTGAAGGCAATAACTTTTGAAAATATTAGAATAATAATGTCTGAGTTCCAAAATTACATTTTTGAAATGAAAAGACATGTTCATAGATGAAATTTTACTTATGATGACATAATTTCAAGCAATAAGTCCATCATTTGTTTTTCTTGCTAAAACGATGCCTGATGACAGCCACTTTACTGGAGTGATTTGATTAATATTCTTTTAAAGCCAGTTGTCAAAATCAACTCTCCTCCTTTTCTTTAAACATTCTTGTAAGGGTTAATGCCTGCCTTGCGCACGTTCATTCACATTTCCGACTCAATTTCATTGAGAAGTGAAAAATAAAAGTAGATTTGAAATTGTAATTCAGATTTCATTTTAAACTGCTTATCTCTGTTCGTCTTCTGATTAAACATAATTTTTTTGGAACCAAAATGTCACGTTATCTTTATGACCACACGCTCCCTCCAAGCAGTAAAAGCTCGAAGGTTTACTGCAAAAAGGGTTCCCCTTACCGGTGTCTCAGTGTACTGCAGCACTCGGCTCTCCTTTATGGCTTTAGACCGCTGAAATCATTTAAGCAGAAGCAGCTGCTGGCTGTGCCTTGATCCGGGGACCCCTCAGGCAGTCTTTGTTCAGTGCTTGTGCGTGTGTTTAACAAACATATGCCAAATCAGTAATAAATACGGGCTACTGCTGGCTGCATTTGCCAGTGTCTTCATGATATTTGATACTTTTCCACAGGAGGGACGTGTTTGTGTTCTGTGTGTCAGCAAACATTTTGTGCTAAGATCCCAATCAGCATTTACAGCTACAATACAGACATGTTATAGTTCTATAGGATGGCTGAAAGATTTTATTGGCGTTTACATAGAGTGGCTACAAAAATGACTGAGTGACAATTATTTAACTCATCCCATAAGTGCTGCTGAAGCCATTATCCCCTGAGAGTCTGCACAGAGGATTCCAAAACCTCATGGCTTCAGAGAGAGGGTGCTTTCCAGAGCAGAGATCAACTTCAGCAAGGCATTTTCACAGTGTCACACAAAGAACCCCACAGGGCAGAGCTCAGCAAATAGAGCTAATCCTTGAAGAGAGGATCCATTGCTTAAAACAGCTCTACCAAAAATGAGTGGAATAAGTGTTCAAGTCCTGAAAGCTCAGTATTTCCCATGGCTAGTCCCAGTCTACCTTGCCAGAATAAGGAATATCCTATTTTTATTTTAAAAAGGCCAGAAGAAACATACTTCTGCTTTCAATTTGGAACATTGGAAGAAATCTTCCTCTGTTTCCCATGGCTTGCAATTAGGCACGTATGGGTACAGGTATAATACACAGAGAGCACAAGTGGGAATGTCTGTAGATGCTCCCCTTCACACTGAAGGCAAATTGGTAACCTTGGTCTGGAAGGCTGTGGCAGTCAGGTCAGGGACTTAGAAAAGAGGTGCCCAGGCTATCCAGCTCCTCAGCTGGGTGCTCTAGCATCACATCCAACCATCACAAGGTTAGGCTCCCCTCTGACAGTGACAAGGACTGTGCTGAAGTGTGAGATGAAGAATGCACATTGCCCAGCAGCACTGGGGGCAGAGGCACAGCCTCTGCACACCCTTCCTCTCACAGGCATTGCTTGCACATGCCCCACACTTATTCCCAGCCACACAGCAGAGGTACTTTCACTGGCTGTCAGACAGCTGGCTTGGCAGAGAAGACTCCTTCCCTGACAAGTGCTCTCCTGTGGCTGGGGTACAAACAGCTCAACTTATGGTCCCCCAAATAATTGCTGGATTGCAAAAAAAAAAAAAAAAGTAAAAAAAACCTCCTAGAACATAGCCCTTTACTATCCCCTCCACACAGCTGATACACATGGATGTTCCCCAATGCAGGCACAAGCCAGCTACCAAACATTTTCCCTCACCAGCCAGCTCCCACTATGTGGAGAAGAGAAGAGAGCAGCAGAGCTGAACCTGCTGCAGCCCCAGTCACCAGCAGCACAGCTAAGCCTGGCTCTTGCTAAGCAGTGAGTGGCTCCTTCCATCCTGATTCCAGCCCAAGCCAGAGCCCCAAGGAGGCCACAAGGCTTCCTGGGACTCCACTGTCACATCAGGTAGATGCAGGAAACCTGAGCTGCACAGGCACCCCTTGATCAATAATCACAGGACTCCTTTTTAACACCCCTTGCTGTGGTGGGATTCTCCCTTCTAAGTCCCACCTGCAGGTTTTTAAGGTCCTCAGCTGTGAGGTTTGGCTTTGGAGGCTGTAATTTTTAACCATTTCCAGTTTGAATGGAGAAAAGACATTCCATAATGCCTGTATTTGAAATATTTTTTTATTTTCAGGCACCAGAGGAAGATTCAGTGAATATAATTCCCCAATTAACTACCAGGCTGAGATTCAGAAAATGGAAACTGTATTTAGAAAACACATGTAACTTCTCAGTTACACAACATCCTAAAATCACATTCTTATGTGAAGTTATTAAACTGTAAAGTCCTGACCATTTTTGAGGATTTCCTCTTTGTTGTATGAGGTAGTAATGGCCCTGCAAATCCATACTGGGCTTCTAACTAATTCTCAGGCTACATGCAGCTGAAGCAAGTCCAATCCATCCAGCTGAATGCTGCTAGGAAATAAACCAAAGCACAACAGCCTGATGCTTCCTTTTTAGTAGTTATTCCCGTTATCACTTTTAAAACTTGTATTTTCAGGCACAAATATGAAACTTCTAACACTTCTCTAGAATTTCATATTCTCTACTCCAAGCACTAATTTAAACAAGAGTGTTGTCAGGAGATTCCTATGTCAGCTCTCAAGAGATTCAAGTTTTACTCAAGGAATATTTAATTTAAATTATGGTTGGTAGAAAAACTTCAAGTGTTTCTGTGCCCTGGCTGGCTTTCAAAGGAAGGATAATCTGTACTACAAGTGGCCAAGAGTCTGAAGCATCTGTCTGGCCAGGATGTACATAGTAACTAATTTAGGCATCTGCTTTTTATGATGCCTTTTTGGACTGTTGTGGGAAGCATCCTGCACTAATAATCATGCATGCCATTTTTGGCAGTAGGCCTGTTTCCTTAATTAAAGTAAATTCATTCATACAATCAATAAACACACATTTCCTTCCTAAATATATCTTGAAAAATGTTAATTTAGATAGAGTAATAGAGTATTTGGCCATGCTATAATAATATTAAATCAATACTTGAAGGAGATTAGGGAACTTCATTGAGACTATCAATATCTTCACTAATGGATTAATAGTTCGTCACATACTTAACAATAATTTAAAAAAAAAATCCATATTTAAGCCACATAGACCAACTAACAAGGAAAGTCTGGAATAAGGCTCCTTTTGGTTCCCAATCTGAAACATCCCCAAATACATAAAAGTAGAATGACAAATTAAGTTTACTTTGGTACTTAGGATTTTCTAAGTCAGCTTCTTAACATTGTTTGAAGCATATTTTATGCTCTGGAGCACTTTAAAAAATGGCATCCTTTATTTCTGACTTTCTCACTTAACTAAGAAGTTTAACTACAGGCTTGAACACCAACAGAGAATTCCTTTTGAGAACTGCAGAATTTCAGATTAGACCCCCACCAATCTACTCCAAAACAGCACCTTTCTCTAAGCAGAAGCAAAGGAACATAATTATCCAGTTCCTATTTATCTTTTCCTGGCACATGGCCTCTCCTCCCTGTGAGGCAGCAATGAAGGTCTGGGTGTTTGGGGCAGTGGGAGCTCCCAGAGCACTCTCAGGATGGGCAGGTGCAAAGAGCTCCTCTTCAAACCACCCCACTTCCATTCTACCAGCATCTCTAGCAGAGCTGATCTCCTGCCTCCCCACCCAGGAAAATCCTCTCTTGGCCTCAGGTCTGAAGCCACAAAATCCTGACTGCTGATGCTGTGCTTTGCCTGCAGCTTTGCCTTTCGCTCCTCCATGGCGGAGAAGCTCAGAGAAATCTTTCACCGCAGCAGCCATGGTTGGTGGAGCCAGGGAGTGGGGGGAAAGGGTAAGAGAAGGGATAAGCAGCAGTTCTTGTCCTGTGCTGCAGATTTAGTGCACTTTTAGCTGACTATAGAAAATATTCTACTTTAGAGTGTTTATAGGAAGCTACCAGAATTTCTTGTTGTGTGTAATTTTCATTTATTTGGAAATTAATATAGTCTGCAGTGTATATAAATTTCACAAACTTAAAGCTGGCAAATACATAGTACACACTTGAAAAGTACTGTGAAAGTCTCCCAAGGCTTGTTTTTTCCCCCCATCTAAAATCTGTATTGAAGGAAGCATCTGGTTGCCACTCTTAAATCTCTGCAAAATGATTCAGAAATGACCCATTTCTCATTTCCAAAAAGATGACTTAATTCTATCTGTGTGTTACTGCAAAGTGAGCATAAATTCCCCAATCTCTTCCTACTTATATTATTGTAAGTCAAGTGACTTCAGTGCAACTAATCCTGATTTACATCAGTGTAAGCCAAGAGAGACATAAGGGCTCTAAATTTCCTTTTGATAGTTATCCATTAGCCTATAAATCTCAGTACTCCTAAACTCATACAGCTCATTAATTTTTGAAGTGCTTGGGTCTATTTTTAGCAATATACTTGAGCCAACCCTGGCAGTTGTGTCCCCTGATGCCATGAGAAGATGCCAGCCTGAGGAGCTCAGTCTCAGCTCTGTGCCCATGCAGGACCATCCCTGCTCTGATGCCTTGCTGCACATGTCTTAGGGGGCCCTGAGCACTTGCTCAGCAGTGTAATATTTGAACACTTACATTCACAGCTTCTGTAACTTCTTTCAATAATAAAAGTTACCAACTCAACCCCCCAGTTCTCAGTGCAGCACTTCTCAATATTCCCAAGGGAAAGGAGGAGCTCCCCCCCTTCCTTACTGCTCTCCAGGTAACCTTTGGACACCTGCTAAGTGGAACAGGTATCAGCCTGAAGCTGGAGCAACAATGTTAATGAGTTCAGTAGCAGTTAAGAGATTGTTCAATACACTACAGGGAGAAAAGGGAGTTTTCATCCACACTGTACCTTAGGAATCAAATTACATACTCACAAAAACAAACATTAGAAGCATGGTATCACCAGAATGGTTTGCCCTGCCTCATCAGGTCTTTAAGTCAGGTTAAAGGGTTTTAGAAAGTTGACAACCCTCTCTTCATTGTTACAAGGCTCTGTGTCTAAATGTTGTTCATTAAAGAGTGATATCTGGAGATTTAATGGTTTAAAAATCCCCTGCTGAACCTCTCCGTGCAAACAAACCTCCCTAAAGTGTCAGTTATGGGAAGTGATGTTATTTTTGTACAGGAAACTGAAATGATTGCCTGGCAAAACATCAGCCTTACATCCCTCTGCTTATAAATTTCTAAATTATGTAGTAATTTGTATTTACACAGTTTACATGCTTTCTACCAGTTGAATGATTGAAAATTTTTTTAGTATTTCAGAGCATTCTTAGAGCTGTAATACTTCAACCTTCCCCAATGCTGAGATACAATTCCTTTAAGAAGGAATACACTTTATCATTCTTTTGCCATCAGCACACCACCACTGAATTTAGACAACATTACTGCCTTTCTGTAGTGAAACATAAGAAATTAAGTGATTTGTCTCAAGTCATGCAGCAAGCCATGTATGTACACCCAGGAACTGAGTTTGGAATTCTTCATTCCCCATTTTTCTAATGCAAGTGGCACAGTATGATAAGGACACATGTTCTAGCACTATAACTTTTCCATGCCATTTTGCTTAAAAATAATTGTTTGTTTTGTCTTTGCATAAGGTTGCTATTGAATGATGTCTGCTGCATTTCTACTCCTGAGACATTTGCCTATCACCTGCCATGACAGGAAATTAAAACTGTATTTATAATTTGCAATATGCTTCAGGGCTTCTGTGGATCAAAGGGGCATTGGAAATGGAAAGTATTTCATAATTTCAACTGAACAGCTTAGCTTCAGAGTTGTTTCTCTGCAAGTAATAAATTAGCATTTCCTCTTCTAGTTGCTGTCTTTTGGTCTCTGCTATCTTTAACGTGAATTTGCAACTGTCAAAATGAATAATATGCAGCATCAATTTAAGCCCTGCTTTTCGATAAGTTCAGCATAATAGTTTCACTTTGTCTCGATTCTGTTGATTGCTATTAAATTCTGGATTGTTTTAAATTCCTTGAGAACATCTTGGAAGTATCAATTATAAACTGTAGGGATTTATTAGAATTCAGCTTGAGGTAGAATACTCATTTGGCTGGAAAGCAACTTTCTGTCCTTTGCACTTCATACAGAAGAGGTCATGGAAATATAATTTACTATTTAAGAAAGCAGAATATTTAAAGAAGGAAAGTTATAAATTATTGTAGAAATATAAATTATTGTAGAAATTATTGTAGTAACCTTCAAAAAGAGCATAGATGGAGATGAAGAACCACACACAACTTGCTTTATGGCCATCTGAACAGTTCATGACTGGTCAAAGACATTGGAAGAAAAGTGACTTGAAAACATGGAGCTCAGAAGTAACAACAATTCTCCCCATTTACAAAACAAACTTCCCTTTGAGCTGGAAATGGAAAATGAAGTCTTCAATTCTCGCAGGACAAAAGATTTCTATAATGATATGGCTTACAACACAATCCCTAAGAAATTTGTTGTTTCTGCATGACTGGATGTTCCAGTGGGTCAGAGCTGGGAATGCTGTTTGACACTGAAACCTGCATAAGTCCTCCCCCCTTTTTAAGTTTTTGCTATTCCAAATATTTGATGATGCTCAGTATAAACAGAAGCATCCATGGCTTTTCTCCACTGACACAGACACTTTTCACAGCCTCAGTTGTGGAAGTATCTAAAGTATAAAAAATTATGCTTTGCAAAAAATAAAAAGCTTGTTATCACTGAGATCAGTATCAGGAATGGAGTGAGAAAATATTGTCTAAGAGGAGATTAGTAGGTCTAGAACGAAAAAACTGGAATTACAATTCAGACTGGATAATATTGAAATCTAGTTGGCTGCTCATTCAAGAGTACAGATGATTATTTGGAAAGTGTTTATAGCATGCTTGATATATATTCACATTTTTTACATCTTGATTGTTACTTCATATATTTAGTCTCTACAACCCATCCAATATGTGAATTTCTATCTGAGTTGTATGCAAATATTAAGCAACAAATATTCAGGCCAGATGAAGATATTAATTCTTTCTAATCTACATCCTACATTTAACCTTCTTTGACTTCTTACACTTCAATCTAAACACCATATTTTCTATTAATTATTCCAACTGAAGTCATCAGTAAAATTGATCAACTGATTACTAAGAATTCTTGATACAAGCTCAAATGGGAACCAAATTGCTACCAAATGTGTACTGGTTTCCATTTTTAATTTTTGTTTCAAGGACACTGAAAATTTCAATGAGAAAGATTCTGTAGTGCTATTAGGAGGAGTCTTGAGTTTCTTATTGCCCCGATCTAAAGCAATACTCTGTTACTCCTCTAGAACCATAAAAAGGAAGGGTACAGCCTTGGTTTCTGGCCAGCTTCATCTTGGCCTTGATTCTAGTGTTGCAGGTGAAACTTCATTATATACCTGGACAGTTATTTGCGCTTGAAATTACATGTCTAAATTATCTGGTAGAATCACTGATGTAACCTTTGGCACAGGTGAAATCCCAGCATGAATCAGTCATCTTCAATATTATTAAAATGCATGTACCTGAACATGAATTCTTAATTCACGGTAACATTTCCAAATAAACAATGCACTCAGTAGGGAAAGAGAATAGGAAGTTTTCATGCCAATGATGTATGTCAACCTAAGGAAATGCATAGACATGAGATTTAATCAAACTGGAAAAAAGTGGCAAAATATGATTACACTTTCAGAGCCTCAAAGTCCGTAAGATCAAAAGGATAATAAATCAACAATATACAATTATAGCTTTAAATGAAGAAAGATGGAGAGCAGAATGATAAAGAAACTAAAGGTACATGGTGGAATACAATCTTTTGTCTGAAGTATCATATAAATAAATGTCTTTCTTTTAATCTCCAGTTTAATCCACTTTTAATCTCTCTCTTCTTGTTATCCAGTCTTAGTCATTTTTCCTATCATTTACTTATTCCATCTAAGTTTGCCATTTATCCACCTTCTTTCCATTGATATGTTTTTAACCTTTAGTCCTTGACTGCAGCACAGTAAGTCTAGTGTGGCATCTACCTCATCTTTTCTTCTGAAAACTAGCACTGAGATTCCCTTTCTTTTTTTTTTCAGAACAGTAAGTTGATCTGGCAGAGGACTTCTGGAGAGGCCATTTCAGTATTAAACTGAGCCAACTACCTTAGATGGAAGTGGCTAAGTCAAAATGGATGATTTGTAAACAGCTGTGCATGCACACAATTCAAATCTGGGGCTTCCTGCGGTGATGGTACTTATTGTTTTCAAAGCTAAGCATTCCTGCAATGAATAGTGAAGCCAGGAAACTGAGCTTAAAATGTCATTTTAGTTTTGTCCACTTTTTTGCCAGACATGTTGGAATTCTGTTTGGAGGTTGTGAGTGCGGTGATAAGTTCAACTGCCTTCCCTTTTGCTTTACATTTCTCTCTCATCACATCACCACTGGAAGCAATCAAGTGACTGGGGAGAAATGAACTATAGTGGACAGAGTCAGAGGGTTTCCTGGAGAGACAGGGAGGACAGAGGCTGTAGTGCTACTTCCCTTCCTAGGAAATTACATTCCAAACCCACTGCAGAATCTCACCTACTTGCCAAGTAGAAACTTGCTGGTGCTCAGCCTCAGCCCAAGCTCAGTACCTTTAAGATGGAGCCTCCTCTTGTTCTTGAGCTTATCCAGGGCTGTTGACTTCCTCTCACCAGGAGCTGAACTGAGCCCATGCCTGGTTACAATAATTATCAGAACATTCATGTTGCTTATGTTCCCCACGATGCTGATGGGGAAGA
Organism: Molothrus aeneus; assembly: GCF_037042795.1. Taxonomy (NCBI): domain Eukaryota; kingdom Metazoa; phylum Chordata; class Aves; order Passeriformes; family Icteridae; genus Molothrus; species Molothrus aeneus. The sequence goes on along the minus strand of NC_089652.1, from coordinate 16,940,471 downwards.
GGAAAGTGGCATGTCATCAGCACCACTCAGGCACAGAACAAGTCTGCTGCTTTATTCAGTGCCCAGAAATCCAGACTGACACTGACGTCAGAGCTGCAGTGAATCCCAGCATGTCCTGGAAGCTGTGAGGGCTCGTGGAGCCTCCTGACTCACGAGAGCCAGGCTGGTCCCCGCACTCTGCAGGGCTGAAAAAGGCAGGGAAGCAGAACAGAAGCCTCCTTGCAGGCTCCCTGACATCTGCACCCCACTGCCAGGTCAGATAAAGCCGTATGCCACTGAGAACACTGTGGGTGGAAGTTGGGTTTATTGGGCTGACATGACACAGGCCACTCTGTTTGCCATAGGAGAGACAGCAACTGGAAGCTGAGCAGAGAATTACACAGAGCTGTAATGACTGTGTACACCACACAACATTCATCATTGCTATTGAAGACTGACTGGGACCACAATAAATACATGACTATTTGATATATGTCCTCAAAAAGGTCATCCAGAAGCATATCCTGGGAAGCCCCTCCTGGCACGGTGTGTAAAACCAGGCAAATTGTTTTAAGTCACCAGTATATTTTTAGAGTTCATTTAAAGCATTTTGTCATGTATGTTCTCTTTTGCAGAATGATACATCACCACCGCCAGTCAGTGCATACTGTTTTCATAGCCTAACTTTCATAAATATTATGAACAAATATCACAGCGGTATTGTTATAATGAATTACAGTGATGTGTTTCTTGAGAGAGTGCCAATGACTGGTTTATATCCTCTGTGATGTTACTGTCACAAGAAACGCGGCACAAATCTTTTCCCAAGGTTCAGCAGTATGTTTAGGGCAATAATACTACACATTTTTTCTTCTTTAAACAGTTCCCTGAGCCTTGATGTACAGCCTTTTAAAATTTTATTTTAATACGGTCAATGATCTAACAACACTTATTATGTTTGAAGTTGTTTTATTGTAATCTGGAAATAATTTTCATCTGACTCTCACCAACAGCCAAACATAATAAAAGATGTATAAGCCAAGTAATGTTACACAGAGGCTCTCAGGACTACATGAGGTTCTCATACAGCTGTAGGGTCCTGCAGTATCCCAGTGCAGCAGCACAAGCAGAAAGGAAGCACTGAGGTTTCCCCATGGGCTGGTAGCCTATGTGAGAGGGAAGGAACATTCAGCAGTGCTGCAGAGAGCCCTCACCAGGTTTCTGTCCTCACACCTGTCCCTTAGAGGCTGGGCACAAGCTGAGCTTTTCCTGGGGGTGCTTTGCTCCCAGTCCCTGGGCCCTGCCTATGCATGAGGATTGGTGCCTTCCCAGCCCCCAGCAACCTTCCCAGATGAGCCACTTCCTTCAGGAATGACGTGCCAGCAGGCACCCTTAGAAAGGCAAGGCTGGGTAAACACGAAATTCATTTTTAGAAGATCTGTAGCAGGGAAAAAATGTCATATGTTTGCCAGCTGCTTGTCTCGATACAGACTTGTAGCTGGAGCTATAAACAACACAGGATTTTTAACTTTTTCTTTTTCATGGTTTTTAATCTAGCCTACCCTGTGAGAACAATAGTTCATTTAACTCCAGCTGTGTTCCACCACATTCATTTCAATAATGTTTGCTCTACTGAACATACAGAATTAAGCACCTGTGTGTTCTGAAGTGGCATAGATACTTTGTCATAGGCCCACGGAAGTAGTTCTGCACAAAAATATACTAAGGGAGAATTATATGCAAATATATACCTGGCCATGGCTGAAATGGCATTATTTGCTAAGAGAAACACTGCACAGTATGGTATGCATTTTTAAACTTACAGAATAAGATATAAAAGCAATTACCTTTGCAACTTTGTGACTCTACCTAACACATTAAATGCTGCCTTCACAACAGTAACCCATCCATAAGAAATTCTAAATGCCCTCTTTAAGCATCCTGAGGAGTTTTGGATCTTATAATGTCTCTCACACAAAAGAGACTTCCCTCATTAAAAAATCAAAAAAAACCAGGCCCCCCAAAAATGAAATGCAAGCAAAAATATTTCCAGAATAAGGAGATCAAAAGTAGTGAGTGAAAACAAAAAACTCTTTGCCTAAAAGAACGAAGTACCCTAAGGGGCTCAGAGCCACATTTTTTTAATGTGACAGGTACTTAGAAGTGTAATTGATGGGGCAGTTAACATGGCTCTTGACCAAAACAGTTCATATGCAATATCAATGTCACATTTATAACATACCAAAAATCATGCTAATATGTATTCCGTGAAAACACAGGTACTTCATAAAATAGGAGAAAAAAGATCCCTGATGTTAGCAAATATATTCAAAGCTTAAGTTTGAAGGGGTATATTGTTATTTCAGATTCTTTCTACTAATAGACATGGCATAAACTTTCAAAAGCTCCCTCTTTTCTGTTGCATTAGTCTGTGCTACCTTTGCTACAAATATGCCCAAGGAAATTGTCTGTAGTCCAGGTTTACAGTGGAAACCAATTGCCTCCCACACTGGGGAGAGGGACAACCAGGTCATTTATCAAAAATCACTCATGCCCAAAGCCATGGGTCACTTTTCAAGCCAAAGGATAATAGTTTTTCCTTTCAACTGCAAATTCCAGTCTAGACATGCTTTAGGATGCCTTTTGAAATGTCTTTTTGGTTAAAGTGTGCTCTGGTATCAGTTACTCTTTTCTGAGGCTTTTTTACATGAGCCCAGAGCCACCTGCCTTCCACAGCAGAAAGCCTGAAGCAGACAGGTACAGGAGTTCCTCAATGCATTATTTTTTTTTTGCAGGCTGGTGTTCACTGACTCCCTGACAACTACAGCACTTAGAATTAATATATATCTATATATGTTATATAGATATCCATACACATATAAATTGGTATTATTTTTACCCTGCAAGTATTATTTACTGCACTGGTTTGATGCACAATGAAGCAGAGGAACAAAGGGAGACGTACTCACAGTGAAGGTGTGACTCTACAGGTATTATGTTTGCTCACCTAGGGTGTGGTAAGCTCCAGAAAAACATATGGAAAGACAATTGGTGCCACAAGATACTTGGAGCCTGGCTCTGTCATCAAACTACACGTGCTGCAACTTGATAGTCTCTCCTGACAATGTTAACTGGTTGCCTTATATCGTAGAAGAACTTTGAGCACACCATAGTGAAAATTAATCTTAGTAACTATCTGCAGCCCTCTGAGACAGCTTGCTACTAATTACAAAGCTTACATTTATTACAGGTACATGGGGTCACGGTTGACATTTCAGCTCTTAATGGCCTTTCTTCAAGTACACACCAGAGCACAGCATGGCTCTGTTGTTTAGTGCCATGCAGACCTCACACCACCAGTGGAGCCAGCAGCAGCTTGCAGTGACAAATTCACTAGTTGTGATCAAAGTTCCTACTGCATCTTAACAGCTGCTACAGAGAAAAGCATCAGGAGTGAGGGCTCCGTTGTTCTTTAGCAAATGACTTCAAAGAGTTACAAACTGCACTCCCAGCTGCCTGGAGGCAGGCTGAGGTGCCTGGGTGTGAGTCACCTGAAGAAAATGCAGTTCCCTCAACCCTGAAAAGCAGAGCCAAGGTACATTAAGAGATTGCATCCCTCTGCCACACTCTTCTACTCTCTCCTACAGACTGTAATGTCCAGAAGCTGTCAGTCCTGCTACTTGTGTGAATATTCATTTCATGGAAAGATAGCAATTCTACCTTAGAGCAGCTCATCTCTCCAGGCTACATACCAGTTAAACTAAACGTCTATTAAAACAAAACAACACAAAAGCAACCCCCCCAGGCTCTCAGATACCAGCACGTGGTAGTCGTAAATATCAATTTATGAATCATGACTAGCTTGGAAAATATGAATAAAGATGAAAGTAGTGAAAACAGTGGCTGAAATCTTTATGACTGAACATGCTGAATTTGATTGGTTATGATTAATGGGGGTCACATTTTGTCCCTTGTAAATAGTTGAGTAATTGCTGTAAATCTATGAAAATATTCTTAAAAAGTGAAAGGTTTTAGCACAAACATCAACCCAGACAGGACATGTGCAATGTGTTAGTGCAGAGCTATTCAGAACCCGAATTCTTTAAAGCCTGTGGTATGACAACAACATTTTCCTTGCAGTCTCTGGCATTATCTTTCACTTCTTCACCCAAACATGATCACAAAGCATGGCAAATACAACTCCAACTTTGTAAAAATTATTATTAGAAAAAGAAGCACACATTATTTGGCTACTCTGACTTTTCACATTAAAAAAAAATGTAATCACTATGTTTAAAGATCTTATAACAACACTAATGTATCAGCTAATAACTGCTGGGGCTGAAATAAGGATGTGAAAATGATTTTCAGTGTTTGAACAGCAATACAAATGTCTGCACTGAGTCTCATTTGGTCAGAGAAAGCACGAGACAATTTAGACTCTCCATCACAAACAGGGGTCTCTGTGATGTCACCCTCAAAAGACAAACAGTCCATAATGGGGAGAAATGGAAAGTTCCATTTGATGTGTCCTTAGAACCTGAAGACCACTTCTGTGCCCTGCCACCCACCAAGCTGTCCCCCAGTCTGCCAGGGGAAATTGGGAAAACTCCTTGCATGGTTTGTCATGGATCTACTACCCATGGAAACTATCTGCTTAAGCTGAAAAAAGCACTTTCCTATTTAAACAGGAAAAGCTTCTGAATTTGAATCTCCTGCCACCTTATCTAAAGAGTCGTCATGAACTTTTCGGATAGACTTCATGGTTAAAGTATTTTAGGTCCACCTCAGGAAGTGTCTGCTTATCCAGACCTCAGTGGTGATTTAACATCTTCCCAGAAGTCCACACACAAGTTCTTTCAACTTAAAATCTTGCTGCTAAAAACTGAAGATGCAGCAAGGTGCCTTTACAAAGTCATTTCTGTATTTGATGAATTCCACCAAGCTGTGCAAGCTACATTATTGAACTGTATCTGCCTTAAGTTAAAAATATTAACCAGCAAATGCCAGACAAGGTATAAGAATGCTCCTCATTGCTGCATATTTACTCAATCAACTCTGCAGACAGGAGCATAAATGACCCACAGGGAATATCTCTCAGCTGTCAAGCAAAACTCAGTTTGGTTTACTAAAGCACCAAAAGTTTGTATGTTCTGAAAGCCCTTTTGTGTGTAGAGACTCTCCTCTAATGAAAATCTGAAAACATTTGCATTGCTTTTAAATCTCTTCAGAGATTTTGTGTTCTATGCTTCCAGTAAGGATCAGGAACAATATTTTTCAAAGTAAATACAAAAGAACTCCCATGTTAGCAATAAGAATACATTTTCATTCTAAGTGACATTGTATTTTTTTTCTCAAAGAAGAATGTCAATTTTACCCCTTCATCTGCCTTGAAGAGACTTGCCAAAATGTTACAAAGACAGCACTTTTTCCTACCAAAAACAAAGACAATTCCCCCTTTTTTTCCCCCTTTGAAAATAGCTTTTTAAAAAAAGGATTTACTCCTCAGTACTCTCTGACAATGGTAACTCTGAATTTCTGCAGAGATCCCTTGAATGTGCCTTTCCCTCAAGCCTCACACCAGGTAAGACAGGCTGGCAGCAAACATCCCTGAGTCAGTGACTGTTGTGCAACACTGCACACACACTACAGCTTAAAACTAGAAAAAGAGAGAAGGCTAAATACATCTAGTTTGTGATTATTCAATCCCAAGGAGAAAAAGGCTTTTTAAAAATTAGCTATTTTAAAATGAAAAACCCAACTTTCCCTTCTAAAAAAAAGGGTTATTTCAAAACCCAGATGTCTCTACATAAAGCCTACAGAATGAAATACACTATATTAGAAGTTCAGGTAACGTGTGTGACACAGAGCAAGAAGAAAACAAAGCAGTCAAACCCCCTCTGCACAGATGGCTCAACTGGAAAGCAAAGGAATCTTTCAAAGGTAAAAGATCAGCATTAAGAAAAACTCAAGCCAAGAAAATCACCAGAAGGCTTTCTGAAGTGAGTACAGAAAAATCCCATAAAATAAAGCAGCTCAAATGTAAACAGGAAATACAGAGGGCTAAATAAGAACTTGAAGAGCAACTTGCAAATGATGCTCAGACTGATAGTAAAACATTCTTTGAACACATCAAAAGCAGGAAGCTATCTTGTCATTAGTGGGACCAGTTGATGACAAAGGCATAAAAAGGATGATAACACCACTGCAGACACTAAGGGAACAATTTGTTTTACCTTTACTGCTGAGGTGGTTCAGGAGATTCTTCAGCTTGACAAACTACTTGTAGCACAAGGGTAAAAATTTTCTTTTAAATTTGTAATGACATTCAAGAAACACTACTTAAAAAGACCAATTGAGATCATCAGGGGGATAGAGCAGCTCTCTCCTACGCTGCATAGTCTAGGACCCTTCTGTTGAAAACAAAAAGCTAAAAAGGAGGTATCATCAGTTTACCATACCAGAAAAAAGTGAAAAGCTGAATTGCAAGCAGGATCAAACTGAATAAAAATCCTGCAATACTTGAAAAAGTAGTATAGGACACTCTATGAAACTAATACTAGCAGTAGACTGATTTTAATCAGAACGAAAGTGCTTTCCACAGTGAGTAGTAAACCTCAAACTTGCTGCCACAGGAAGCTGTTAGAACCAACAGAGAGTATCAACAATTTCACCTGAGAGTGGGGTAGGTTAATGGGAAGTGTGTCCATGGGCACTAATAGGCCCATGCAGTTGTATGGCCCCTATTATCTGTAATACCCCAGCTGTGATGCTGACAGAGAATGGGAAGAGATCACAGAAGTGGCCAAGTCTGCACATTATCCCTAAAAGCCTCTCCTACTGCCTCTGCTGGAGGCAGAGCACGCTGGACTCAACACTGGTTTCCTGCAGTCAGGCATTTCTTTTTCATGAACTTTTGCCCAGCTTCTGCATCTCAGCTGGTGTTGTGGTTTTTTATTTCTCAGTGAAACAGTCCATCGTGTAACAGGCTGTGCCATTTCCATCCTTTCCAATACACTGCTGTTGCTCCAACCACTTGGGTACAGGTGCTCTTCTGTGGCTGCTGCATGAGAGAAGTATGAATGATTCATGAGGGAATATTCCAAACCAAAATGGTATATACCATTCCACAGAACCAGTTATAGAGGAAAAAATCCTCTTGGTGTGCTGTAGATTTAATTCTCAATATCAAATACTTCTGTTTTAAATAAAGGGGGCAGAGACATGGGAAACATGCCCAGAAAATTGTATGAGCATTAATTAACCAGGGCATTGCAGAAGTTAGTAACCTAGTGAGACTGATTCTAAGAGTAATAAGTAAAAACAAAGGAAAAGCTGGGGAACATTGGATCATGGTTAAAAAAGAAATGTAGTCTCCTGAAAAGTAATTTCTGCAGCTTCTAATTGGCAGTGTTGCAAAGTGTTCAACAGCAGCCAAAATTACCAAAAAGATGAATAACTGCATCCTAAAAGGATTGTAAATTACAGCACATTAACAGAAGTCACTTGGATATGGTCATTAGTACAAAAAATAATGCAAGAAGCAGCAGCACCCCCACTGTCCCCCACTAACAATCAGAGGAAACAAACAGATTCCTCAGTGCACATGCACCAGACTCCCATCTGGAATACCCTGTATTTCCTTTCTCCTCAGAGTCTGATGAAAGGTGATAACAGATACTACAAATCATCAGCACAAGCTCACTTACTGGCTCAATGGAAATTCTGTGCAAAAAGATGTTGACAACAGTATTCCAACCATCTCTTTTTCTGATTTGTTGGTGCACTACAACAAACAATCATCAGAGAGTTTTACAACCACTGCAATTGTGTTTTCTATTGATAACTACTGGAATGTGAATTTATGGTCTGCAAAAGGCTTTAGAGTTCTGACTGACAGACTGGGAGCCTTTTTATTTCATAAGCACTACATGATTTAATAAGCAAGAAATCAGGAAGCTGATTCTCAGAAAGGAACCTCCAGAAAGTATTTTTCAACCCGAAGACAAGCATGCTAATAAGTCTGAGGTTATCCTCTTTGTGTTGTCATGCACAGATGCACATGTGCTGCTGTACAGAAACACAGCAAGTTGCAGGGTTTATACGAACTCCTAGAAGGGAGAAAGTGTTGGAACAGCATGCTGGAAGGCAGCTGAATCAGAAACCCACCACAAGAAATAAATGACTTTTCAAAGGAAGCATAATACATGCTTTTACTAAGGACCATTTATTAGGGACTAACACATCGTTTATTTTGAGTGCAGCTTTGGAAAAAAAAATTTGCAAGGGCCACTATGGTTAAATCTGAAGATTAAATTACTAGTTTGGAATTTTCAAAACATACTGTGCTAGTTTAACCTTGCTCCTCTTAAAGTCAAGAACAGATTTTTCCAATGATTTTAATAGGAAAGGAACTGAAGCAAGCAGAGCTATTCCAAAAGTTCTGCCATGGAGGTACTCCATCTTTCCTCTTTACAGGAGTATTAGTTACATTTTTATGTGGATATCTAGACAATCTGGGCTGTAAGAGCAGCCTGAAGAGAAAGTTCTTATTAGCCCAAGGGGTCTGGAAGTTCAATCAGACTTCTAAATATTTTCCTGAATGAAGTTCACGTGAGAATTTATTGATGGGTCACAATTTTCTAAATGCAAAGGCTGTTGACAGAATTACAGTGTTCAGCTTCAGAAGAGCTCAATAAATGCTGTAACAGTGTCAAGGTTTATACCTGCACAGGCTTCCCAAGATCCTTAAAAATATTAATACTTTTAGTCTAAATCACCTCTAAACTGGGCTATATCCATGATCACCCCCCACTTTTTTAATACAGATGAGGGAAACAAAATATAGAGGCTGGAGCAAAGAACCTACACAGTGAATACAGCCACAACCACACTGAAATCTGGGGCCATTCAAGCTGTTCTCCTGCAGAGAAAGCAGCACCTGAGCAGTGCCACAGTCTCATTTGAGCTCACATGCACCACAGAAGTCAATAAAATAATGCTATGTTTTATAAAGTGCATACAGAAGAATAAGGGTGTGAAATGGCTACAGGAATTTTAAAGTCTGCATTTTTACAGTCCTATTTAGCTGTTAAGTGATTGGCTGAAAAAATTCAGCACTTAGTGTCACCAGATGCCACCTGTCCTTGAATTTGTACAGACTAACTCTGCTTCATACCCTCAAATTTCTTCTTGCCTATGCCCTTGGAATAGGAATGTCCACCACTATTCATATTCAACTGGCCATAGTGCAGCTTCCTCACCTTTAACTTGAGCTGCAGAACTTAGTTAACTGTAACAACAGCTTTAAGTGTTTTACTTGTTTTCCCAGAGGAAAACATTGCTATGATTTGCAATGAGAAACAACTTGGAACATTTTTCAAAATAGCAAACAAAAATTACATCTTTCAGCAGTGGGACTAGATCCTACATTTTACTAGATCTTACATTCTTAGGCACAGCTTCCTTTCGATATTATGGAGATGGAAAGGAAAGTTTTTTTTTTTCCTCAGAAGCATCTTATAAATGTCATCTAGAAGTTTCAGCAAGGTAATGATTAAAGGCACTATTATATCCCACCTCTCCAGAAAGAAATCAGTTTTAAAATTCATCCCTGACCTACACTTCTCCCTCTGGGCACGCTACACACCAGGCTAACATCTGCACATCTGTTCCTCAAACCTGTGTCTGTCAAATGAAGAAATACAGAAAAATAAGCTACTGTCTAAGTCAACAAGATATTGTATTACACTTTGTGGTTCCCATTAACTCAAAGCAGTCAAAGTCATGAAAATGAAACCTTATCATTAATCATATGTAATTTTACATAAAGAAAGATAATTGCAATTAAGATCTACCTAAATACAAAAATCTGAACATTTATCTAGCTTGTGATTTGTGCAAGTCTTGTCTGAAAAATGCTCAAGAAAGTGATATTCATAATGTCACAGTCTTGTCTCTGAACTTCTTTGTCCTACAAAGTTCCCTTATCTTCTGCAATCCAGATGCCCAGGATGACCCTTCTAACTGACTATCTTGTCAAGACATCTGCTCTTTAGCCATGCCTGGCTGGATGCATGCTTCCATGTTAACACTAGGTTGTGGGGTTTTCCCCCCATGAAATGCTATCTGTTGCAAGACCCCAACAGCTTCTGCAAAAACAACCCAGTGATATTAAGAGATGAGATTTGACACAAGCATAACTGACAGGATCAACAAGCAATACTTGTGCTCTTTCAGCTGTTTCTGCATGTGATCTCTACTAAGATAGGAAAGAAAGAAGTAGATGTAGAAGAATTCTGGCAAACAATCCAGAATAAAAAGTACTTCATGAAGGAACTAAATCATAGCAAGCACTGGAGGCTTCTGAGCTGCCCCTACTCACAGTCATTGTTCCTATCTCTCAGTGAGGCCAATACATTTTTCTGTGGCCACACAAGCATCACTTTATATTGGGAGAGGCAGTGCACTTGCATGGCCTTTCAAAACTCTGTCTGGAAGCAGAGGTTTGATGAAATTCTGTGTCTGGTGCCAGCTCGCTTGTTGAAGAGAGAGAAAATAAGCATTTAGCCTAAGACAATACCATAAAATACCATATGATTCCACAATATCTCACACTAAAATCAAACATCTCCTTCAGACTCCTGAAATGCCCTAGGCATCCAAGTGCTGTTCACATATCCCCATACAGTTCTGCTTGCAGAGCAAGCGTCGTGTACCTACTGATACCAGCACACGGATGGCATAAATACTGTGAGCTACTGAGGTCTGCCCTAACATTAACAAGTAACAGTAAGAAATGGAACTATTGGGCCATAGTGTGGGAATTTGTCAAGAATCAAAGGACAGAAAGAACAGCCATCACAATCCACACATGAATTATTCACGCAGCACCCATGGAAAAGTTGTATTGAAATGTTTTAGTTTGAAGACCTGATTGCAAAGCACACACTTCAGTATTTTCCTGAATTAAATCCTGGACAAACGATGATGATTTGATGTTATCATCAAGAACAAAAGGTTTTTTGGAATCCTCACCTTCCAGATCCCAAAACTTTGCAGATACAACATAAAACCATATCAACTCTGTTGCAAAAGAATTTACATTAGAGAGTAATGGAAGAGACATGTCTTCACTAAAATTAGAATTACTGTTCCTGAAAAACACAAGACACACCCACAGCCCTTCTCACTCATGCTGATTGGGACCTTCTTCAGTGTCTACAAACACACAGGAATTCAAGCCCTCCATTTAGCTCTGCCTTCACAACTCAATGCCTACAATTTCCTGGGACTGTCCACCCTAAAATCATTACACGAAATATTTCTGTTTGATGTTGTCTAGTTGGCTCATATAAAATGAAACATTTCAGATTAATTTTTCAGAATTTATAACAAAGCCGTTTCTATTACTTGCTCGCACAGATTGAAGTAGAGTGGGTGTTTTTCAGCATGACATTCTTTCCACAGACAGATTAAATAAGATTGCTTTACTGCTCTGCACATGCTCCCAGGCAGCCAGAGGCACAGGAGGAGAGAAGTTCTCCAAGCACTGTTACACACATCCTAGAACAGCAGGAATACTCCTTTGGATCAATATTTCAGTTTGAATATTGATCCAAAGCACCTATGGACAGTGGAACAACAAAATGACAGCTAACAAGGGGGAAAGGAAGTGTTCTCTCCAGTCAAGCCAAATATAATAAATTCACCATTAAATAACTTTAAAAAAACAGGAAAAAAAAATTTGAACTTTGACTTCCTTTCATCACACTTAATGATGCTGTTTACAGTATTTGAGCATCTTACCAGGTTTTAGTACAGTAAGTGTGCTCAGCTACTCTCACAGTGCTCAGTGTCTAACCCTACATCACCCCTGGCCCAGCACATGTGACTGCTGCCAAGAGAACACACACTCAGGGCATTTAAATCTCAGCACTGAACAACGCCTGAATGTTTCCTCTCTCAGTGCTACAAATGCTTGCAATAAATTACTTACAAAATATAGGCCTGATTCACCACTGCATTACACCATTCGTACACAGCTGACTTCAACAGAGTGGCACGAGTGTAAAACAAGTAGGGGAGGGGTGAAGCAAGCCCTGTGTGCAGATAATTAACCATCTTTTTCATTGAACCATAATATACTTCCTCCATAAACTGGCAACAGAACCAATCAGTGTACACATCTTATTTCAAATACAAAGTAATTTTAGGAGCTAGCATTATTGTACCGTTTGAAATATTCTCTGTTCTCATCAAATGATTCCCCCTGTAATTGATGTCATAAAGAATATCTGTGTTAAGCTGTCTTCATTTCCACAGTTTTCAATCCTTATGATGATCAATTATTTATATATAGACTAGATGAAAAGCAAGATTGTAATGACTCCAAGAGATTTAAGAGTGATATAATAAATCTTGAAAGCAGAACTCAAGTGGGTGATGATAACAAAAGCCAGTCCTGGATGATCATATTTTACTATTTTTAAAAGTTTCCCTTCAACCTCTCCTGTAAAGAGACTGCCAAAAGCAGCATCTCCTCTTGAAGCCCTCCTCCTTCTGTGCTAGCATAAACCTTTTTGCCCATGAAATTCCTGCCACCCTCATCCCTTTCAGCTTATTTTTCCTTAAGGACAGCAACAAACACGTTGCTTTTTTCCTTTTCATCAGCCCAATCATTCTGGTTGCCAGGAGGATGTCACTAGGCTCCAGGAGAAATTCCTTGATCTAATAAATAAAGTCCTAGCTGTACAGAGGACATTGACACACCTTTAGTCCACCTAATGACGACCCAGAACTTCAAGATTTACATTTGTATCCAAACTTTTCACAACCATCTTTGGCTTTGGTTCATGGCCACAATAAGTAGGCCTTGTCACCAGTCAGTACCCATGTCATATGTAAATGAAAAAGGACATAGACTTCATATGATTCTTATATGAAAAAGAAAGCAGAAAAAATATTAATCAATTAAATAAAATATTTGAATCATACTTCCCTCTGCCTCCTTTTCCCTCACAATTCTCTAAAAAGATTCAACTCCTAAGAGTCACCAGTGTATTTTCTATGATCCAGTGAACCATTAGAGAAGAACTTAACTCTACCCCAGGTGAAACCAGGGCACGTCTAAGCCTGTGGGTTTGGGCCTGCTTCCAAGTTTAGCTTCCAGCCATATTTTGGGGCATACATCCCAATAATTGTTCAAAAAAATCAACCCACACCAAAGGATATCCTTTGGATTCTATGAAGACATTGTCCCAGTCTTGCGAGTCTTCTTCGTGCTTGCAGTAATTCTTTGTAGTATCTTAGACACATGCATCATGCTTGGAAATAGATTTATAAACATACATTACAACTTTAACCAATGATTTGGGTAACCAGCTTTGGAGAACTGTAAATAACCTAATTTCCAAATTTGCTCTTCATCGCATGAACCCACCCCAAGGGGTCATGTTGAATGCTCAACTTGGACAACAAAAACAAAGGATCAGTAATTCTGCAGAGTTAAGGTCATAATCTATGGGCAAATATAGGGCAAATTCCAAAGCCTTCAAATAATACAAAACTCACCACCACTTTGTTTCAACAAGCACATCAGAATTTTATTACTTATATTAAAAAGATGTACAGGAGGTACCTGTTGCAACATGATCTTACATTTTCAGAGTATACTAAAAAAAGTGTTTCCCCTTGTAGAAAAATGATGCGATTAAAAAATTACACATTTGAGGATCACGTTTTGCAAGCAAAAAAATGGCAGCGTTCCTCAATTAAGATTCACAAAATATGGTCCTGATTGATTTGTAGAACAATAAACATAGCCATGGCTACAATTAGTGCCAAAGTCTTCTGTTGATTTGTTTCTTTCTCTCCTTTGGGATTTCTCCTTTTCATAATACACTTGCAAGAAACAATAACTCTTCAAAATGTCTGCATGGAGTTAATTCTAAACAATAAAGCAATCCAGTCCAGAAAGCAGCTAAGATTGAGCTCATGTCAACAGGTAGAATTTACAGTCCCACAAAAAGAAATGTTTAACAGTCAACTATTTAGTTGTAATAAATTAGACTTTCACTGTGTTCTTCTTATCACTGCAATCTATAGATGAAAAGCAGTATATAGTAGTTAATTTTTAATTTTATTTATTACCACAGGCAAGATTTTCTAGTAGTATTCTGTTTCTTAATGTGGAGTTAGGGATCAAAACTTTATGATTACCTGAAGCTGATTTCTTAACAGTTTTGATTTCCTGCTCTTCATAAGTCACCATAAATCATGTTTTCCTCCTCAAAACTTCAGATGTTTCTAACTTCTTATCTATCAGCCTCTAAAGTGCTTCCAGACTCCCACAAATGTTTTAGCAGACTCCACAGGCTTGCTTGCCACCCTGCTAAATGTCAGGCCATACATCTCCTTAGGGGAGTTCCCCACTGAAGAAGCCATACCCTGGGAAAAACATGTAAGCAGGGAGGACTCAGAGACACCCCAGCCGTGGCTGTACGTGAAGTCTGAACCCAGTGAGGTCTGAACCCATGCTGTCATCCCTCCCTGGCACACAAACTGCTTGGAGAAGACTGCTTAAATTCCCCAGGCTAAAGCAGGACACAGGCTCCAGCAATTGCCTGTGCCTGCCAGGCTCAGGCAAGGCTGTGCCCCCACCCTCAGCAGCTCCTCCTCTGCACTGGCACCGCACTGCTCTCCGCAGGAACGCGCCAGCCCTGCGCATGACCGCGCTGGGCTCTACCCAACACACCACCACGTGAGTTTCCAGCCTTCAAACTGCTTAATATAGGAGGGATGGGGACTGAGGAAGGACAGCACAGACACTGGAGAGCAGGGTGGTGAGGAAGCAAAAGGAGTTTACAAAAACATGCTTCATAATGGCTTAAGCATTTGAGAACTAGAATAATAGAAAAGTATTTTGGATCTGCCATATCTTTGTTTTTTTACAGATCACAGCCACCAGAAGAGGCCAAGGGAACAGACACTGTTCTGTTCTAACTGACCTTGATACTTGGTTGAATGCCTTTCCACGGTTTTCAAACCAGGATTTTTTTTCCCCAGATTCACTATGATCTGTCAGGAATTGTCATATTTCTAGGGAAACAACAGGGCAAAGTCAAAAGAGAGGACAGGGAATTTAAAATGTATACATAGCTGTAAGAGCTGCTTCTGTGGTACAAAATGCTAACAGCAGTGGAGCTCAGCAAAGACATTCTTTTACCCAAAAGTAATCTTTAAAAAAACCCCCAAAAGCCATGTAATAAAGGATATCCTGATACTGAAAAACAAGCAGCGTAACATGAAAGGACAGTATGGTATAGAATAAGAAATCTTGTGTGACACACTGGCTCCTCATGTGAAAAATGGTCTAAGATGCCATTCATTACTTTGGGCTGCAGTTCTTAAAGAATACAAAGTGAATATAGAAAAGGCTTCTCTTCTTCGACAGCAGTATCCTTTCAAGGGTGGTTGTACGTTTGATTAATATCCAGCAACCTAAGGAATAAGGTGTCACTTCTCTGTTGCATGAAATGACAGTGGACTCATTGTCATGCTTCCTGATGGTGTTTTCATGTTCAATTATGTTTGTCTTTAAGCTGTTTGTTTTGCTTCTGCTGCTTGCATGGGCTTATGTGAATAGTTTTGGGTCACACTGCTTTTGTCACACGTGGCAGAGCTTATTGTATTTTATACCTACATAAGTAGGTAGTGAGAATATCCTGCCTTAGCACTGCACTTGTCTCCCAGATGCAGCATTCACAGAAGAAATTCTCTTGGCGAAGAGCTGAATGTCAACAGATGTGTCTGACAGAATTAGCTTTTCTGCTTCAAACTCTTTCCAAATCACATTTCTCTTACTAAAATGAGGGAGAGGTCATAAAATGGGAATCCATGTTTGATGTGAAACTCAATGCTAAGAAATATCATCATGTTGTGAAACAGAAAAAAAAGTGAAGTTATGTGATGTCATTGGAGACCATTATTTACCTCTACAAAATTAGAGGGGAAAAAGGAAAATCAATAGCATCCCTGTTTATTTAGCTTTTCCCACATCTAGGGCACCCTGTCTGTCAGATGTTCCACTAATGCAAGAAAAACAGACTATTTTTCCCGAGGAAAACCAGATACTTTTTAATGGGCATTAAAAAAAATGAAAATTAAGTGACCATTCTGTTCCACCTTCTGCCTTGTCACCAGGTGCCAGGGCTTCCTACTCTTGTCTCTGCTCCCTTTTCAACCTCAGGCAATGGGAATCTGCTGGGAAGCATAGGAATGAATCAATGTTCTCAGGATTTCTTCTCTCCCCACACACCCTCATGCAGCTCTTCCTGCTGATGTAAAGAGTTGCACTGACAGTTATAAAATTACTCTTCTGATTCCAATTATTTTTCCAGGCAGATGCTGCTAGGTTACATTCTATTTGGATGCATTCTTATTATTTACTCATTCACATTTCTCAAGGGCAGGACCTGCCTAGTATTAGCAAAGAGCAGAAACTCTACATCTGTTCTCAAGCACCTCCCCTCAATTGCTGCATGCTCCTTCCCCCTCTCCTAGATCTTCCTTGCCTTAATATTTTTGTCCACTTTGCCAAGTCCCTCAAACATCTGCTTCCTCCACCCCTGCTCTTGGGCTCAAGAATGTATCTGGCAAAAACCTGGAATGCCTTTCCTCATCAGAAACCTATTCTTCCCTCTTTCAGTCACACCCCAGCAGAACACCTCTCCCAGCACAAAGAAGTCTCTGGACTGCAGTTTTTAGTGATACCAATCTTCTTTGCCTTCCTCTGCTTTCCTTTTCACTGCACAGGGCTGTGGCAATCTCTCAACAGCAGCTTAACAGAGCATGACTTGATCTCTCATCAGTTTACCTTTGCTGTCAGTGATTGCTCCCAAGTCCCTTCCACGTGGTCTCTACTGCAGGTGTGCAAATTTCTCATCTTTTTTCCTCCAGCCAGTCCCTGACCACCTCCTGAACCTCCCCCTCAGGCTCTGCTGCATTCTTTTTTACTCTTTTCTTTTAAAATGGAAATACAGAACAAACGCTTCCTCCAGAAACACATACACAAAATCCAACCACACAAAACCACAGCAACCAACTTCTTCCATCTCTTGGCTCATTCTGTGATGTCAATACCATTGCATAGTTGTTTTTTTTTCCACACCGCTTCCTCTTTAGTGTGACTTTCCCCCTCACATTTCAATAAATATGCTGTCATTAGAGTTTCAAGGGACTGTTTCCTAGACAAATCTCACAATCATTTACTCAATTTTCATTCCCTCCATGTATCAATATTTTTAACACTCTCCAGTGCATATGTTCAAATAAATATTTACATCCTCATACCCCCTTAGTTTCAATGATAACCTCATATACCAAGCACCTTCTTTCTTCTACTGGTCCTTTAGAAGGACTCTCCCCTTCTTCTCCCACAGTTCCTGTGGGACTTCTGCTTTGTACCACACAAAATGTTACCCTTTAGATTGTTTTGGCCTAATTTGAAGACTAGAGACTTGTTTGTTGACTCTCCAGGCTCACAGCAGCAATCTCCATCAGCATCACTGAAACCTGATGGATACAGAACCAGCAGCTAAGGCCCAGTACAACTTCAGGATATTCTTCCTCCTTCCTCCACTCTAAGCACCTCCCACCCATCTCTTGATCTCAACCACAATGAGCTACACCACATGATCACTAGCCTGCTTGTGTTATAAATTTGGGACGATTCTTATTGTCTTGAGCTCTCTAGTCTTTGCATTCAGACCAGGTCTAATTTTCTCAGCTGAAATTCCCCATAGTTCTCATCTTTTTGTAGCTTGGCTGAAAATTCCTCTTTCTCCATCTAACTGAAGTAGCTTTGCCTCATCAAAAGCAAAGCACAAAAATCCTTTTTAGATTTAGCTCTGGGCCTTCTTTTAAGCATCTTTTGAGGCATCACTCCTTCCTTACTGCAATTTCTTTTTGAATTTTCTAATGGAACAAATACAGTACTGATTTGCTTTCTCAGGGTTTAGGAACATAGAGATTAAAACAAACATGGAAAACCAGACCAGAATTACTCACCCCTCTCCTCTTCCCCTTAAGTGAGCAGAGCTCCTGCACTAGGCAGGAAGGGGTAAAATAGCTTTGGAGACCAAGGCAGCTGGTCTCATCAGACAACCGCACCCAGCTGTTTTATATATGGAACAGGAAGAGGAAATTAGAAGCTAGAGTGGGAGGATAATTCCCTGTTCAGAACCTTAATGTGAAAAGACTGTTGTATTAAAGGCTGTATTTGCCACATAAAGATTTGAACAAATAGGAAGTATAGTCAATGTTGCATGGAAAAAAGAGGAAAGCATTTTTATTTATTTCTCCTATGGCTTATGCCTTTTTTTCCTTAACATGACAGCTTTTCCTTGAATATGTTTTACCAGGATACTGAAAATTGAAGCTGGTTTTGTTGGATTTACCTTTCCAATTTTTTGCTACATTCATACGTGTTTTTCTTTATGCATTCATTTGTCATAAATGACAAACGATGAAAATTAATATATTTTATTTTATCATTTCTAAGAAAGTTTTAGCCTTGAATCTGTGCCAATTTAAACAGTTCTCCCAGTACTAACTTTACCCCCAGGATGCATGTTTGGTGTCCAAAATAATCGTATCAAATTCCTATGGCCTATCAAACAGCTGGTTTCAACTATTAAAGGTCATTGGAGCAAGCAGGGGTTTCTGCTTCTTCTTTCAGTTTGTGAAACATTTTGGGAAAATACTGTAAATAAATTTAACTTTTAACCCACATATTATCAGAATATGCAAAAAGAATGACATACCTGTTCTTCCCTTGCTCTTACTCTCTGAATAATTCATATATTTATTACAGTGGTAATATCTTTCTTTTAATACCTAAGTTAATTCATTAGTTTATGACATGAAGCCCTGCTCGTAAGGATAGAGAGGAATACTGAGTCTCAAAAACACAGCTTTTGTTTACATCATTTTTCTCATTAGGCATGGTTTGTATTACAAGCAATACACAACACAACTTAGACTTACCAGTCTTTTAATAATTTCCATGAGAACTACTTTAAAATGAAGCAAACATATTTCTAAACTTCATCACAATCTATATCTTCATTCTTATTTTTCCTTTCATTAATAAAAAGACACAGTCCATATCACATTTCCTATGAATCAGTGAAGACTAATGAAATCATACTTTACACACTTGAAAAGAGAACTAAGTAAAAAATAAATATGGAAAACAGTATAATGTATTTAGAAATTTACCATTACTGCAGTAAAAACTCCAGCAACATAATAAAAAAGACCCATAATGACTGCAGATCTATTTCATGGACTCATAGTTTCCCTTTTCATCATCAACTATAACTTCTAAAAATGAAAAGTCTAATTTCTTGGGTTTAGTTACTAAACTGTTGCATAATGTGTTTATTGCATAATGACAAAGTTTTAATACTAAGACCATTTGGCTTATGTGAGCAACAAGCATCACTATTTTTACCTCGTTCTCATAATCATTGAGTTCAATGGATGAAAATTCCCATATTTTTCTCTTTTAATTCATTGTCATCCTTAAAGAACATATTGTGAAGAAAAAAATATCCCTGCTGACAGTGGATATTGCTAGAATGTTTTCAGTTCCAGAACATTTGTGGACTGGGGTTTTCTTCAGCTGCAGGTGCCATCTGTAGTGATGATGTTTCTCTCAAGTTTGGGAATACCAAACAGCACACTAAGTGGCTCTAGTTATCTAGAGAAGTCACTTGCTGCAAACACCTCACAGTGGCTCCACACCAGCTGAGTGTTGGTGGCCTTCCCCCTTCTGTAGGAAGACTTAGGCATATGGTAGATTCCCAGATTTAATCTCAACTTGTCTCAAAGCACAGAACCCTGTGCTTGGAATCCCAATATTTTCCTGCCAGTGTTTTTTATACTACATCACTACAATGCCAAAGAAGTGCATTACTTCCAAGTGTTTGGCATCCCTGGAATATAAATGGAGCAAGTGAGTTGCAAATGAGTTTTTTTCCACATAAAAGATTGACTTCTCCGAGTAACCCTGCTGAAACCACTTGAATGACTTGTTTTCTAAGATTTCCAGAGGCTTACATACATAGTAGAAAGTAGAAACTTACTTACATAGTGTAAGTAGAAACTTACACTAAATATTCTTCAGATTATTGATCTCTGATGAATACATATTAAATATGGGACAAGGAAGAAAAATCATTACAGTCACTTTAGCCACCAATGCCTATTATGATATTAAAATAGATACTCGCACTGATTTTTGCATGCAAAAATACAAAGGCTTAAAACCTGAAGCAACGTTCTTAAATGCGACTTCATGGAGCAGCCACAGCTTTGTGCAAGAGCACCTCGGCAGTGTTACAGACTTTCCTCTGGGAATGAGTGGGAATCCATACAGGCCTCTGAAGGGGATGGGAAGAAATGTACTCCATTACACCTTCATTGCAAACTTCCAATAATATTTATCTTCTTTTGGCAAACGTCAGTAGAAAGAAAATTTCTTTGCCCAAATATATAAATTAGCATGTTGACTTTGCTATGCTGCTTTTCCTGCCTCTTTTTAACATGGAAAAATACTGGAACAGATGGGCTATTTAATGAAGAATGCAGGAAACTGTTAATATTCTAGATATATGTGTGTAAAATTCAGTAAAAAAAAGGTTAACTCTAACAGAACCTACGTTCCAGGCACCCATGTGTTGTATCTTCAATCTAAAAACCAGAGTTAAGTTGTAAAGTGGAAGCAAACAGAATCTATATTAAAAACTAATGATGTAAAAAATGTCTTCAGTAATAATAATTTAAAATGTGAGTAACCTCAGACATTCTGCCTTATTCCATTATGGAAATTTAAAATATATTTTCTCAATTCAACTGTATTCCACACTGTTAGCAGTACCTCCTTATCCTATTACATAAAGCAAACCTTGTCATGTGCAATGTGGAGCTGCTGCCTATGCAATAAAGATGTATTTGTTTGTCTTTATGACAGAATTTTCTCAATTTATCTTCATTCAGATTTGTTAAATATTCATTTATTCATTGCAGAATATTGTGTATTTCCTTACTCTGCACTCAGTCAAAGTGTTAATAAGGGACCTTAACTACAACCCGTATTTTCTGTCATTTGGTTGTTTCTAAATATACCAGGAAGCACTTCAGTATACACTAAATATACCAGAAAGCACAGCTTGATGGAGGCATTTTCTCACTTGTCCTTTCTAATACTGACACAAAACAGCCAATTTCATAAAAATGGGTCTGATGCTTTGTGTTACTTACTCTGCTGTCTTTCTGATTCTGGACACAAGGCCATTACTGAGCAGCAGGAATGGAAATTAATTTTTATGTAGCTTTTTCTATATCATTAGGTGGTTATTTCTCATTATTCCTTTTAAAATGAAGACTCCCTGTCTGAGGGACCCTCTCCATACCCTTTATATGGTTCAGGGCTAAACAGTTTAGGGAATATGGTGTCATGCAAATTCACACAGATCAAGTTATTTCTGTGAAACACTCTGCTGCTACAGAAGCAGAAGACAGAGGGGAAAAAAAATGCCCATCATGTTTGATGCTGGAGCCCCTGTGTGAGTGGAAAACACATGCTTTAGCAGCTGCCTCTTTGTAGGAGCTGAGGCAGGCCAGTTCCGGCTGGCAGGCAACTCAGAATTTGGACATGTTTGTTAATGTAAGGAAAAGCTCTCAAAAATTTCATGAGTGGGGGTAGGATCAGAACTGAGCCACAAGCATGCATCTCATCAGACTTTAACACGGCAACGATTCATGTTTAAGTCCTAGTATTCCTCTGCTGTCTCACGCATGGCCTCAGTTCCCCAAGGAGGCCTCTCTCCTTTGGTCTGAGAGCTGTTCTCATCTCTGGGTTACATCACATAACCAGGACTCAGCAATTATTGATTAACCTGAACCCTTGTAACTGGAGGGAGACAAGGAAAGGCCCAGCCTATCTGAGCCCTACTCAGTGGCTGGTAGGACACCCAGGACATCTTGTCATGTGCCACTTGTGAACCTCTTCATGAGGTCCTCATCCCCTCTTTGCGGTCTTGGCTCAGTGAATATTTGTGTAGATGGTTCCAAGGATAAGGGAGGTTGGACTGCTGCATTCCTACACATTGGATTTTACCTGTGGTTTTCAAAAAGGTTATGTCACTTTTTTGGAAAAAATCTTTTATTCAAAACAACACATAGAATTCCTTCCCACTCACATGAAACACAGAGTTAGTAGATGGGAACCACGGATGAAAACAATTGTAAATATCCCAGAATAGCTGGGAAACAAATGGAATAAAGTAGGAAAAAAAAAACAAGCAACACAGCCCATTTGAAGCCTCCTTAATCCTGTAAGGGTTTTTGTATGAATGAACTGCAATTGCTTTAGGAATACAGGTGATGCCAAGATCTTTGCCAGCCTTAAGTAAAATTATGAGAAATTAATGGGAAGGGACTGGAAAGTTGGGTGTAGTTTGGAAAATTTCCCTGGTGCCCACAGTCTGAGTTATTTTGAAGCCTCTGGTAAGTCTGCTGAGCCACTGAAGTCGTGTGGAGGACTGCTCAAGCCCCCACTCCCCTGAGTCACTGGAGGGGCCAGGCCACTGCTTGGACTCACTCCACAGCCCCTCCATCTAGAACCCCTGCCTGTCAGCACACATACCCTGCACTGGAATCTGCAAGGTCTCTACAAAGCGTACTCCACATTCTCTACATCAAAGGAATCCTTTTGCTGCAGAACTGGGACTTTTACAACTCCATCCCGCTACATTAAAAGGACTGTATTGAGGATCTTCGTCATTTGTGCAAAAGACTTCCTTCTTGTGTGCTTACTTGGGGTTAAGCAAACAACTTATTTTTATATGGCTCTCAAAACCAGCTTGAAAGCGCCAGAAAATCAGCTGCAGCAAGCTGTGTTCTGCTACCAGCAGCAAAACAGAGGGAGACTTCAACATCTGTGATTTTATTTACAACAACTGTGCCTAGGACAATGACAATTACTACAACTGCTGGATGACAAGCACAGAAATCTCATTTGCCTGTTCAAATTCAGTTCAGCAGTCCAAAAGGACTGGTGTGATCATCGGATGGTCACCCACATAAACGAGGTGTGCAGCTCTAACAGAGACTCTCCACCACGCAGACTGCTGTCACCAGTACATCCTTCCTGGCTGTGTGGGTAGCAGGGAGCATCCCTGCCACAGCTGCAGGGCTTTTTCCTTTGGGATGGACACACCTTGGGTGATTACTCACAACACTGCTTTATTTTGTTTATTTATTCCACAGCTAAATTCACCAACAAGGTTGGGAATAGTATTCATAAGAAAGAAAACAACTCCCTGATGAACTCCAACCTCATCTGTCTAGTAGAGAAACATATGTTCTTGGGGATGGGGATTGGCTTCAATATGTCCCCCTTTGCAGCAGCAGAAAGATCTCTTTTGTTCTTTAGGTCTTAATTGATGTCAGGCTATGACACAAACTGCACACCACAGGTTTTGGGACCCAACACCTCTTCTATACCAGGATTTAGAATGTTTATAAAACATGGGATTGCTCATTCCTAAAATCAAGGATATTAGTAGAACTTTTAAATGCGAAAGATTAACTAAAACATAAAAAAGAAAGAAAAACCTTGTATTCATTAACTCCTTCTGGTGTTTGTTTGATGTCTTTCCCAAGACCTGTTCTGGCTGTCTGTGCTTTCTGATTCATGTTAAGCAGCAAAGACACTCAGTCTAGATGCCCAAGGTTAGCAGGCTGAGGGTCACCAACTCCAGTTTAACAGTCTTGGTTTTCTAAAGAATTTTTTGAGTTGCAGATATTCCAGCTAAATTCTACCTGGAACTGGCGAATTCCCAACTTTGGATGAGAAGTGCAGGTTTTGCACTTTGCTTTGCAGGGCAAAGCCATGAGAATGATTTAAACCTGTCTAGAAATGATTGTTTCACACTTGTCAGCAATCTGCAGCCAGGGTAGACTGGACTGAGTGAGTGTGCCTGGGTGTGTGTTCAAGGTGGAAAAACCACACAAAACACAACTGGCTCCCAAAGTGTCCCTGCTGCTGTTCTCATGGACTGACAAAGCTTCTTGCATCAGTGCTGCCACTATTGATGGATGCTGGCTTGTCATTTGAACTGCAACATTTTTAAAGCTGAATTTACACAGCTCTTGGCTGTGATGAGGAGTCTTCCAAAGGCCCCCTCAGTCCAAAGGGGGTTTGCAGAGCTCTTGAAATGCCTTGTTTTATTAGACAGATACAAGATACTGCTCCCTGTAAACTCAGGCAAGTGCCATAATCAGCTCTTTAGGAAAGTTCATAGACTAGGGAGGAAAGGAGATGGGCACAAAAGGAACACGTTCTTGTTTATGTTGTAGTAACAAACTGCCAGTAGTTCCTTTTACAACTTGCTAAGGCATCACAGACCAGCAGCCCTGCAGGGCTTGGCTGGTGACAGCTGTGGCTGTGTAATGACCTACTAGGGCATGAATGAGGGGCTGCATTTTGCTCCCCTCCACCTTAGTTCTGGAGGAAAGTGTTAAATCCAAGAATCTCTCCCATCTCTGTTCTTTAATGGCAGCAGCAGCACCCCCAGAGGAAAAAAAATCCTACATAGCAGAGATGGGAACCTGCCTCAAAAGGCTGCTTGAGCTGAAATATGAGATTTGCTGTGGGTGTTCAGCAACTTTCACAAAATCACAGAATTTCAGAAAAAGACAGTATCTTACTCTTCCATATACCCTCATTCAGATCGAATAATTTTCCTGTAGCAGCCCAAAAACTTGATTCTGTGCTGTTTTTCATTGAGTCTGCCTTTCAAAATCAACAGCCTGTGTCAGAGCAGTACTGGGCCCTCTACTTGCCTAAGGCATTGAGCATCTTTCACCTCGGCACACACTTGTCATGACAAATCATTCTTATTACAAGCTTCTCATCTCCTAATCTGCATTCTTCTCCACTTTCTTTTATTAAGTGTTCAGACTACTCCTGCACACAGGAGGGGCTCCAAGTGGTGGTGCCAGAGGGATCCATCTCAAGAGGGCCTGCTGCTGAATGGTGGCCCTGACCAGAAGGGCTCCTGGCATATTCCTGGAGAGGGATCACCCTGTGTGACATGGATTGCTGTGACAGACCCAGCCCGGGCTCCTTGTCCCTCCTTGTCCCCCTTGCAGTGGAGTGTCCCCGGTGGGGGAGTGTTACCCCGGCACTTGGGATTGCCCGGGGGATGGGAAACATCTCCATCTGGAACCAGATGATGCCATCAAACGTGTACATGGACACCGTGGCCTAAATCAATCTCCAGGGACAAAATCCAGGGATAAAGGGGAGGAAGGCATAAGTTCCATGATGAAAAATGTCCCTCAATGTGACCTGTCCCTAAAAAGGGACCAGGAATGGGTGTCCATTTCCACAGCTCTGACTTCCCCATAAACCCGACTCCAGGTTTAAGGAGGGATAAAACCCAAAGGCACCTGCACTGGGCATTTGTACCTTACACCACCTCCAACATCCTCCCTGAATGTCAGGCAGCTCAGCCTGATCGGCCTTTTCTACAGCTGCAAAACCTCGACAAACCATTGTTCAGCATTCTTATCACTTTTCTGTCCCTAATTTGATTTTCTCTTTGCCCCGAAATTCAATTTTACAGCAAATTATCCCAGCTGCTTGCAAACATCTCCGAGCCCTGGCAACGAGGTGCGTTCCTTTGTGGCACACGCCGCTCAGCGAGGAGCGACGGACACGCGGCGGCGGGGCCGCCCTGTCTGCGAGGGAGCTGCTACACTGGGCCCGGCGGCAGCCGACCAGGGCCACCCGAGGGCGGCAGCGCCGGGGCCGCTCGGGCCCCGGAGGGTGCGATCCGGGCCGGGCAGCGCCGCGCCTGAAGAAGCCGCGGGGCCGGGCGGAGCCGCGCAAGATGGCGGCGGCCTCCCCGCACCGCCCCGGCTTTGTACCGCGCTCCGCCGCCCGGCAACAGCGACACCCAGCGGCGCCTCAGCGCCACCGCCGCCGCGCCCGTGCCTCACACCGCGCGTGACGTCACGGCCGGGCCCCGTGCGGGGTCTGGGGCGGGCCCGGCAGCCGCCCGTGAGGGCCGCGGGAGAGCGGCCGGCAGTGCGGGGCTGCGGGCCCGACACCGGGCACCGGGCACCGGAGAAGGGCCCGTCGTCACCGGGGCGCTGGGCGTTTGGTTGGAAGGGAGCTTTAAAGCCCCTCGAGCCCAACCCCCGTGCAGTTTCCACTAGACCAGCGTGACCACCCTGAATGTTTCCAGGGATGGGACGTTCAGCACCTCTCTGGCCAACCTGTTCTAGTGCTTCACCACCCTCATCATAAAAACGTCCTTATATCTAATCTAGATCGACCCTCCTTTTGAACCATTATCCTTTGTTCCTTTGTTCTTCACTACAACAGGCCCTGCTAAAAAGTTTGGCCCATCACAATCTGCTGCTTTGAAGTGCAGTAGGTGGTGGCCTATGACAATGTGACAAGCACGTGATTATTTTCTGTGCTTTTTACAATTCTGTTCCTTCCACTGACAGTTTTGGAATTCTCTATATTTGAAAGCCTAAGACCTTTGATAGGAGGACTATATTCTTTCATATGTTTAGGTATTTGCATATTTTGCCCAACAAAAATATGTTTACAGTTGCATATTTCTAACACTGCACATTTCATGTTTGCATTTGCCTGACCCTATTTGTGTAACATAAAATGAAGACCAGTGCTGTAATACAAGTCGATCTAATGGATCAGGTCAGGGATAATAACCATTGAAGGCTGATGAGTCTGCAGAGAGTATTAAGAGGATGTTGCAAGAAAATTAAAGGATCACTTATATAGCAATTACTGTAAAAAATACACATCTTCAATTTCCAGGAAACTCAGAATCCCCATGAAGTATAGTACCAGCTCTCATTCCAGGATGAGATGGATTTGACAGCACTGAGTTTGACTGAAGAGTTTGCTTTGCTGTCTCAGCCTCCATTTTACAAGTCCCCAGTGTCTAATAATGCAGCTAGTCTGGGTTTCTGTTTTCTGTTGGAAAAAGTGTCCTCAGGTGACAGCTCCATGCATGCTCTGAAACTCAGTTGTTCTAAATACAGATCAAGCTCTGATTCTGTGTGCTTTTCAATAAGGTCTTTATTGGCACCTTTTCCTACTGAAGTATTAGTGTGGGAACTTTATTGTCATCAGCTGCAATATTGTCTCTGTCATGCCAGAGACTTTACTTGGAATTTTAGTTTTTATCTTCTCACATGTGTCCCGCCAATGGCTCCACACACATTTTCCTGGACTGGCACCTCCCTTATCGTCTGCTGCTCGTGTCAGAGCAATCACTCCTGTAAAATTGCCTTTGGATGAAGTGTTCTCTTTTTCTTCATGATAAATTATAATTTAAAACATTTAAATAATTTTTGTACTGTTCCACTGAGATTTTTGTTCCAATTCACAACGTTGAAGTCTTACCAGTGACTCACCCCAATTAGTCTTCTGTACCAAATCGCCACAAACTTTTGCAACAAACCTTTTTCATTCCCCTCAGAGGTATGCACAGTCTGAAGGAAACCAGTTTTCCCTTCAGCCCGTGCTAGGTCCTCTGTTACACAGGCAAATCTCCAGCATATGTTTGCTTCTGCAACATCCAGCACCCTGAGCTGAGGCACTAAGGTGGACCCATGGCATGGCAGTAATGGATGAGGTTCCACAACTGCAGCACAGGGATGCAGGATAGGGATTAATGGAGGGGAGTGATGGAGGCCATCATGTCACATGGTGAATCCATGACTGATTTTTATAACACTTTCTTCTTATGATATCCTTATGAAAAATTGTAGCCTGTGTCCTGGTCTCTTGGTGGAGTGTGCAGTCTTCACTGTCTGTCTGTGTGGGTCATAATTAGCCGTCTTCACCTAGAGTGAAAGGAAAGCTGTTAAGAGTATAGGAGACCAAACTCAGAAATAAAGCCAGCCTGTCTTCCCTGTACTAGCAGAGAAAATTTACTCTGTTTCAGTAAATTTGCATGTGTGGGGAGATGCTCATTGCTCCAGTGCTTCAAGCTGAACGCTTTTCTTAATTCCCTTTTACTCGTGTAACCATGGCTATTTAAGCCCAACTGACAGCAGTCTTTACACCCCTTGGTTTCATGGGGAATAAACCCCCAGCCCTGTTGGAAGGCTGAGGTGTGACCTGTGGGTGGTTTGCTGCAGCCTCACTCTCAGTGCCAGGTTCCCACTGCAGTGGTGGGGAATTGCTGGGATCACAGGCTCGGGGCAGCTCACCCTGTACCCCTGAGTGCTCATCACCCCTCTGCACAGCACAGCACAGCACAGCTCCTGCAGCTCCTCCTCAGCCCAGAGCCTGCTCCAGCCTTGCTGCCAACACTGAGAGTGAGGGATAACAGTGTCTAGTTCTGGTAACTGGTGCTAGCTCTCTAAAAACTATTTTAGTACAATGGGACTTGATGCTACTGCAACTTGATAATAATAGAAACCAGTGATACATGCAAGTGCTTGAATTATAGGAATTATTTCAGAACAGTAGGACAGAAATGGTCCTTTTCTCAGCCCCTCCAGCTTATTGAAACTGGGTGTCTTTTCTGGCTTTTCTTAGTACACCATAACTGCTATTTACATATAATTTATTATAAGCACATGTTGAGTAATAGACCATCAAGCTTTTGGAGCTTCTATTTTCAGTTACATTGTACCGCTGCTGAATAAGAAATGCAACTGCTGAAATTTGTTTTCAATGGTATGTTGATTAAAAGCTGCTTGAGTTTAAAATTTCCAACCATCAAAAATGAGAACCCTTCATATGCTTCATGTCCCTGGCGAGCCAGAGAGTTTATTTCCTACAGTGTATAAATTATGGATTTTGCTGTTTATATGTATCCATCATCAAACTAGGTTAAATTCTCAATTGGCAGTGTGAATTGTCATGCAGTGAAGCTAACTAGCTGGAACTAATTTTGAAATGGGTATAGTGCATAATTATGGTAACCTAGTGTACAGGGACTGATCTACCTGAATCAGTCATGTCTGATGAAGAAAAACATGAATAAAAATTGCATTGAAAACATAGTTGCCTGCTTATAAACTAAATCATTTTTTTTTAGGGATTTAAATTCCTTTACTAGCAGAAAACAAGTGTCAAAGTCGAATATATTTCACAGGTTCTTCAGTGAACACTTTAAGCAAAACCATTGGCAGCAGTTTATGGATAATTTTGCCTCTGGAGAGGGGAAAAAGATGTCCATGGAAAAAGTGAAAACCTTTGAACAAACTTCATGGTTTTAAAATTGAGTTGGTCAATTCTTTATTCTTGGTTATTCTTTAAATAATTTAGGTTTCCAGTACTGGGGAAATATTTAGCGGGAAAGAAAGTAGCAATGTTGATTTCCATAATGGGGAAGTTTTTGATAGAAAGGAGGTTGCCAGCAGAAGGATTCAGCAAGGATGAACTTAGCAGCGAAGCACTGGAAGGAAATAGGTGAAAGACATAGAAGGAAGTATGAAGGGGAAGATAATTTAAGGGGATTAAATACAGAGAGATTTGCCAGTCGTGCTGGAGTTTGTGGATATCTGAACTAGGGAGGGACTGGGGGAAGGGATGAAGCCTTTGAACACAGAGAAATTTATGGACCTCTGAAAGCAGAGATAAAGATAAGACCTTTCAGAGATGGCTGAAGATGAAAGATACACAATTAATCTAACTTTGGGAGATATATCTAGCTAAGGGAGCTGCAAGATTTAAAACTTCTGCTGCTGCTGCATGACACGTGTTACGGCGTTGTGTCTCCCTGGGAAACACTCTGTGGCTAGAAGAAGAAGGATTCCAGTTACCTTCCAGCTCCATGCTTTGCCAGGTTCATACTGTTTTTCCAGTGTTATTGGCCAACTATGAGCTTTCTGACAAACCAGAGTAGTCAGGCTTTGCTATACTGTTATTTTTTCACCTTAAAAAGAAAGGAAGAAGCACTTGCATCTAATATTTACCACGAATGTAGCTCATCAAGAGCCCAGTCACTGAAAGGCTCTGTAGGTGTCTGACTGCTGGTTTGTTATTTGCAGGCAGTGGTAAGACAGGTGCTGAGACTTTCACTGGCCCTCAAGTAACAAAAGTACTTCTCTAACAGCAGCTCCTGTTTATTTTCATTTTATGAATGCCAGGGTAGCAAACAGCATGGGAAGAAACACAAATCAGAATGTAACAACTGTACAAATATGCTGAAATCATCTTGGGGAAGAGGGAATTACAGACTGCACATGGCTTGGCTGAGCTGGAATGGATAGGAGTTCAAAGTTTTGCTCTTGTGGGTACATAGGTTTCTTAAGGAATTCTTCAAGTTTGTGTTTGAAAGCCACAAGTAAAAGCCATATTCCTCTCCTACAGAGGAAATTATTCCTCACATTATGATAATTCATGATCAGTAGGCATTTCTTGATACTCAGTATATGTTTTTGCTTCTCAGTTGCTCTCTGAACTCTGATGTTCCATGAGAATACTGCTGAAAAATGCCTTTCCTTCACCGGTGGTCTTCTTCAAATATTAGTAGGCTGTCATCATGTCCCCCATTAATCATTTCTTAGCCAAGCAATTTATATTTTTAACTCTTCTAATGTCTCCTCATAAATCAATCCTCTTAGTCTTTGGATCATGTTTGGTGCACTTCTCTGAACTCTCAAATTTGTCAATATCCACAAATGTGTATGATATTCCAGATGGAGCTGTACCAGCAGCATGCAGAAAGTGGTATTTGTTCCTTTCTCAGTGATATGACACTATTTACCCTGTCCCATACTGTTCTGGCCTTTTCACACCACAGCACGTTACCAATTCACGTCATCTAGAATGAGCTATCTCCCTACATCTCTTTCATCATTATTGCATTTGAGATTTGATCATTTGATCTTCCTGTAATTCCTTCTCAGATGCATTCCCAGGCTGCATTATTTTTTAAGTTGAGTCTCCTTTGATTATTTTGTTTCCATGGTTCTATCTTTAGGAAATTCTCTATTATTTTCTTTGTACACTGTCTTTCACACTCATACCTGTGAGTTTCATCAAAGTGCTGTGCATTCTCTTTTCCAGATCATTAATAAAGAAGTCCAACAGTCTGTTCCTAGCAGTCATCCACATGGCAGCCAGGAGACAGTTCCCACCACCTTGCTACATTGCAGCTTATTTCCTGTCATTTCATTACCTCAGCAACTTGAAAGCCACATGGAAATGGCTGAGCCAATGTGAATTACTTTTTGAGCTACAACATTGTGCCCCTATTAAAGCTCATCTGCACTAGGATAGTCCTCTGTCCTTGCTCAAGGCCCTGCACCCAAGGCTCACTGAAGACAGAGTGACCATTAGGGACAGAAACTGGATTTACAAGTCTGTCTGCAGTACCCTTGCTGTTGGTTAAGGTGGTAATGTTAATATTTCCCTCTACTTTAATTTTTCAGTTATTTGTCTTGTGAAGATGAAGGAGTTTAGCTAATTCTTTAAAGTCCTGTAGAATGCATGTTGTCTAGGTTTTTTACTTTGTTCACATTTCCCCAATGTGTTTCCCTATATGTCCTTCATTAGTTGTTGCAGTTTCTTTCACAGGATCCTCATCCCACTCTCCCTCAGTGATTCTGGATTTCTCCCTTTTTCTTTCCCACTGAGGAAATACTTGAAAAGGAACTGAATGTCAGAGCCATTTCTTAATCTTTAATTTACTCTTCTCATGTGTGAAAGGATCTGTTCTCACTAGCATTCCTTTTCTTCAAAGAATAGTTATTATAGCCTTTGAAAGAACCAAGGTCAATCTCCTTGAACTCTTTGCATAACATGAGATTTTTGTAATATGTTTTTTTCAATTGGTTTGGGAGGGCTGAAGATTTTGGGAAAGGGTGTCTTTTGGGTTTGGGATTGTGTTTAAGGTGTGTTTATATTTGACTAGCAATTCTTGATTGATCAGATAGAAGAGAAAAATTTGTCTTTTTATTTAGCTCCACTGTTTTTGTGAGGAAAATTAAATTCATGTTGTGAACAAACTTTTGCTCCATAACTTGATAGCAGTATTACTTTTCTGAAGCACTGGTGAACTTACATGGTTTGAAATTAGCATAACCGACCCAGATTTCTTAGACTAGACCCTGAAAGTGGATTAGAGTATATCTAGGTTTTCTTCATTTCATAATTTCCATGTATAATTACAGTTAGTGATCTCCAGAATAAGATGAAATTGAATGATTTTGCACTCTTTAAATTACACAGCTAAAAAAAATCATTAGAAACATAGCCTTGGATGACAGTAACTGCTTCAAATAATTGATGAGAGAGGGAGTAGAACATGATAGCTATCAGAAACGAGTCTTGGCTCTCAACACAAAAAGGAAGTAAGAAACACAGTGAAAGGCAAATTTATGTCTCATATTGCCTCTGTGACACTTCTTTCAGTTTGAAAGATTTTGGTAAGTGATAAGTAATCAGCATAAATGTCTTAAGGAGTAGACAGGTATTACTATGTCTCCTATTAAAGGTGGGAAAGCAAAGGGATGGCAGTGAGGCAAACTGACCACGTGGCATGAACAAGACCTATAGTGAGGTAAAAAAAAATCTCTTTCTTATTCTGTTTACCCAAAATTCTTTGCTACTTAGTGTGATATATTTAAAATAAAACAAGCACACAAAAGAACTAGGAAATAATATTGCAGGAGATTCTCCTGCTGTCAGGAGAAATGCATGAGACTGATCTAATAATTCACATTTCCAATACTTAAAATTCTGAGTTATATGCCTGGATAGAGCAATTTTTTTGAAATGCTGTCTGGTTCTATCAACATCTAAGTTTAAGTTGTTAGGAATATTCTTACAGTGACTAATTTGATCACAGGTAGGGCTTATTCTCTCAGAAGTTCATGGAACATGCTGCAATGATTGCCTGTAGTCCTCCCAGATGTGGTAGCAGTGCACTGTAGCTGGGTTAATTGACAGAACCATTGTTTCAGCCCAATGCATGTTGTCCTTTTCCCATACTGCTGGATGCAGCTCAAGTTCAATACTGTCTATGCAAAGTCTGCTCTTGATTTCAGTGTGCTATGAATCCACTCTGCTTAGGCAGAAGGGACTCAGAGCAGCATGTTTATTCTAAGTGTCTCATCTGATGTTCTGCTACAGCTTTGTGCCTTAAATGTGAATCTTACC
Source organism: Molothrus aeneus (assembly GCF_037042795.1). Classification (NCBI taxonomy): domain Eukaryota; kingdom Metazoa; phylum Chordata; class Aves; order Passeriformes; family Icteridae; genus Molothrus; species Molothrus aeneus. The sequence continues at coordinate 16,907,254 of NC_089652.1, read as the reverse complement.
AAAGAAATTGATAAAAAGTGTGAAAAGTACCACATTGAGCAGGTCAGGTCTCTGGCATTCATTTGATTCCTTTTAAACAGAGGAATGTCTAATTTTATATGGAATGCAGTAAATAGCAATGTTGAGTTAGAAATACAATTAAAAAAAAGTATTCTTGTCTTACTCAGAGATGAGAAGGAAAGAGATGTTAATAGTAGTTAAGAGCCTACATGTAATGAATGGCTAATTTCAGTAATGTTGTTAGAAAATAGGTGACTTCCTTATAAAACTTTATCATAGTTGGCACTCTTTCTCTTATTGGAAAGAAACAAAAGAATGGTCTGGCATGAAGCCTATGCTGCATTTTGCCTTTAATGGAGATCTCTTCAGATCTAACTTTTAGGCAGACTCGTGAGTTATATTGCAGCAAACTTCCATTTTTATTGCTTGTTATGAATGTGAGTTTTATGGAAAACAGGACTCTAGCTAACAGCTTTTTGATCTTATAAAAATTTAAATTTTTTTTTAAACCTAGGACTAGCAGAGTATTATTTTCTCACAGTGTGCAAGCTTGAGAAATTAAAGCACCTGAAGAACAGCCTGCATTTAGGTGACTAACAGCAAATGTGTGTGGTCTGAAGGTGGAGCAGGCAACATTTAGGTGTTGGCTGTTTTGCTGGCTGCCTTCATTCGGAATAGGTGTTGTGGGGGGCTCCTCTGCCTTTCCCCTGCACAGCTGCTCAGGAGATGCCATTGGTGTGTACATAGCCATAAAGGTTTAATGCCTCCCAGTTGTGGACTGCTCGAACCTCATGGTTGATTGGTGCCAGCAGCAATATTTCAGCCTTGTTCTCTGCTGGGTTGGGGTTGGTGGTGGCTGTGGGCATGAGGAGCAGCTGGGGGCAGAGCGAAGGGGTCCTGCCTGGCCCCAGCCCAGCAGCACAGCTCTCATGGAGGTGTGCCAAGCTGATTTTGTAGGTCTGCAGTGGCTCTTCTCTTCTAGTCTTCATACAGTTGCCTATGAGTTATCTGAATTTATTGTTAGAAAAACCCCTCTGTTACTTGAAACATGTTCTTCATGCTTTCTGATGTTTTTTCATTACGCTGGAAAGGAATGTGGTTATATTAACATTTGATTATCTCTGGTGGTTTGCCTTTCTGTAGCCATCGCATTTCTGTAGCCGATGTTTTCCTTTTTTGGGCTGAAACGCTTTTCCCCTGGTTGTGCGGCCGCTGTCCCTCGCTGTCTGTGCAGTAACCCCTGGCAACACGCGGGACCTCAGCACAAACACGACGGCTGGAGCTGCCCGCGCTCCAGCGCACGTCTGCGGCGCCCGTCCGGCTGGGACACCGCTCTGGGCTGTGTGGCCTGACACGCTCCCTCACGAGCTGCCAGGAGCCCTTGTCCCTGGCTGGGCTCTGTTCCTCAGCAGCAATGCAGCCAATGAAGGTGCTGTGAGGCTCTTCGTGGTTCACACCATGTGTGGTTTTCAGACTCGTCCATCACTGGGCTTATTTTGTTTCAGCAGGTTTTGCTGACATCAATAATGACACAATGAGGTCAGCACTGAATTCTTCTGCAAATCTGTCCTCTAAGGAATTTGTTTTTCTCCAGTAAACCAGTAAATAAATAATCTGGTACTCTACAGTGATTTAGCTTCTTGAGACACTTCAGCTCAGCAGTGCTGTGTGGCTTTCAGAGAAGATCTGGTTTTGCCTGGTTGGGTGGCTGGGTTGGCAGAGGAGCAGCAAAGTTTGGCCATCTGTCAAAGGGCTTCACCAGGAAAAGGATGGATTTGAGTTGGACCCAAGCATGTCCTGGATCTGCAAATCCAATTCAGTGAGAAGCATTATTTTGCTTTTCCCCTTATGCTTACGCATCCAGAATGTACTGAAGAGCCATGCTGGTTTCCACTAATGCTTCTGATAGTGAGGCAAGGAAAAATGTGGTGATCTTAAGGAAGGGTGGGTGGTGATTTCTGTTGTTGTCTATGTCTGTGCAGAGACAACTCGAATTAGTGGAAACCCCTGGGAGTGTCTGAAGACAAAAGTTGACCCACTGAGTATTTTGCCATCTGCTTTCTTTTGGAAGAAATATTCCAGAGAAAGTTGGGAAAAAGTCATGAGTGCTTTAGAGCTAGCATTGTGATATTATTTCCTGAAGATTTATTGCCTTTTGATGGCAGTCTTTCAGCAGAAACCCATGAGTAGTTATGTTGTGAAGGAATTAGGAACTTTTGTGGCTTGTCTTTAATTTACAAATCAGCAAGAGTATATCTCTCTGAGGTGACATGTGATCTTGAGTAATTTACATTATATGACACGGCAACTTTCTCCTGTGTGCAAATTGCCTTCCAGGAACGTGACAAAATGGCAGTCACTCACATTTAAATGTTGGCTTATAGCACAAAATTTAGAGCCAACTCAAAAGTTTTTTGGACTAGTGAGTGGTCCCATTAGAAAAGAAGAGATCCAAAAACTGAATTTGAATCAAACTGGAGTATCGTCTGTAATTTCAATTTGTTTGCTCATCTTGTCTTTCAATACAACTTATATTTTAAAAGGCCTTTTTGTGTTCAGCATTTCTTTGTTTAGAAGCACCCTTTTGCATATTTATATCCTTCCATATGTCTGTGCACATTTAATTTTTGTTACATTTTTTGTCTTATTTTATTTTCCTTCAGGATTGGAACAATATGTTAAATATGCATATTCGTGCTGTTTCTCTCTACCCTTATTGCCTAATTAGGAGAATATTTTCCTATTTGTGCCTGGAAATAGAAGATTTCTAAAACAATTCAATAGATCTAGACTTACTGTTAGGTTCTTTTTTGGAAGGAATTATTCTCCTGATGAAAATACAACCATTGTATCAATTTATTATTCAGTCTAACTCCCTGAATCCAATGTTTATGGCAAAGGATCAAGTCAATAAGGCTTTATGACTTTGTCACAGTAGAGTCCTTTCCTCATTCAAGGAATAAATCCCAGGCCACACAGAAACCCATTATGTATTCTTGATATGTAAACCATTTCAGAATAAAATTTAATAACAGTAATGAAACTAAATCAACGTGACAAATTTCAAATAATGCAGTGGAACATTTTTTTATCCTCCAGCTGTTAAGACTAACTGAAATGGCAGAATTATGATGTGCAGAGTCCTGCAGAAAAACGCTATGGATTTTGCTGCTGCTTCTGCAACAAGAAACAACCTTTATCAAGAAAACATCTGCTGAGTTCCTGTTGCAGTCACTGGCAGCTGAAACTACTGCACAGTAAATTATTCTCCCTGTTCCATCAGCGCTGTTCTTTATTCCTCTGATAGAGCATGCAGTGCACCACCAGTAGTTGTTAGAATATCTGTGGTGCATATATGCTTGCTCTTATAAATAGAGGTAAACAACAACAGGCAAAAGTCCACATCCATAAGGTTTCTGTTTCCTGCTCCTTGCATATGTTTAAAAGGAGATAAAACCTAGATTTTAGCTGTATCAATATAATTTTAATTGTGAAGATAATCTGCCTCAGATTCTATGGCAAGAAAGATCATCTCTATAATAAGCAAATATTTTTGGACACATTTTTGATTGGTTCAAATCAGTTTATAGTTTGGACCTGGCTTAGTTTTGGTAAGTTCTTTCTTGTCTATTGTTGTTGGCAATTTTGTGAAAGGTGTAGATCTCCACCGGTGTATGCTACTGGAGAGTGAGCTAACAAAGCCTGTGTTAACTAACAAATCATGCTCCCAGAGCTGTGGAGGTTGCTGACATGATGGATGGTGCTGCAGTGTCAGGTAGGGCCCTGCTTAGCCCCCCTTCAGGGGCTCCTGAGACTTTGGAAGGCATTGGTTCCATGTCAGGACTTCCTATAAAGTCAAGTCAATCCCAGTATGACCGGCCCATAAAAAGAGCCAATTGAAGCACAGCCTTCCCCTTGCTGTCAGATAATCTGCTCCAATCAGACCTGGCTGCTGTTGCAGAGGGCTGGTACATGTGGCTGGGTTTGCTCCACCTGTGGGAGTGTGGAGAAACCAGATCCTCTGGAAATAAAGCAGTCATGGTATAGGTAATGGTATAGTAAGTAAGTAAATAAATATATAAGGGAGTGGGGACTTCATCCACATGTCCACCCCATGCCCATCATTCTGGCAGCACTTGGTCCACTGCAGAGGGACTGGAGGAGGCAAGAGCCACCTGGGACTGGATGGCTTAGGCACACGATGCTGCTGGATCTGCAGCTGTAGGAAGAGGACACATGGCTTACGTGCTTTTAGAAGGGTGACAAAAGTTTGTTCCTTCCTTGAGGGGAAATGGGGAAGGTGGACTGGCCTCAGGGAGAGTTTTGCATGTGGACCCTTGTGCATTTACCCTTCCTGTTTATGCATTACTCCCATTGGCACGACAGTTAAAAACAACTCAGATCCTGGTAGTGTTTTTAATATATATGTCCTGCAACTGTAAAGGGATATTCCCTACTTATATGATTCAGTATTTTTTAATTACTTGATGTACTTTTGCCTCTGTGGAGCCTTCAGCTTGTTGTGCTTGCAGAGCTATTTATATTCTGTCTTGCCTTGGGACTACTTTCAGAACAGTTGGTATTCAACCTTTCTGAAGAAAAGCCTTTAGGCTCTGGAAGCAGGCAATAAAAAACTAGAAGGCACACAACACAACAAATAATACTAGTTGCACCAAATCCTATTAATTATTTTTAAGTGTCCTTCAGCTCAATTACAGAGGAAATTATTGCCTCTTGGCTTAGAATAAAAGCAGAGAGGCTGCATGATGGGCTGCTGTAACCCTTCCCCTGTGCCCTGATGGGAATGGAGAACAGGCTTGTGTTCACTGCCCTCACTGTGTACATAAGGTCAATGTATCAGAAAATAGCCAGTCAAGCTGCTAGTTTCAAGGGCTTTCATGCCCTGATTATGATTTTTATTTAACTGTTAATTTTCCTTTTAAGATTGATATTAATCTCCTTATTGCATTACACACAAATCACAATTTTATTTATTAATTTATTTTTAAAATATATAAAGGAAGAATTAAAATACTCCTGAACCATCTACCCAGTTCACAGAAATGTTGAGCAATGGACCCAAATGTATGACAGGATGGGAATCTGCTCTCTCTAGGATTTCACAAGGGGATAGGGAGTCACGTGTAGTCACAATGTTTTCTCATAAAACTAGTGAGTCATTGCAACCAAAATTATTTCAAGGAAGGGTCATAGTTTTAAAATTGTTTGATTGAGAAAGTAGTGGGAAAATGTTTTAATTTTTGAAGAACTTGTGTCAACATTTTATAATGGAAAATAAAAATTGTTTGAGGTTACATTTTCCTTTGAAACTGAGGCTAACTCAAGACAAGTTTAAATATCCAAAAAGGAAATGTTAGCATTTTGAAAATAGTAAAGACACTGTCATGTTTTATTTTAAATTTTGTGAATTTTGACAGCTGATATTTTTTTAACACAATGAAGCCTTTCTTGACTTGTTTGTGCTTATACATAATTTCAGACAAATTCATTTGGAGTAAACATTCAAATGTTATTAACCTGACTGTGCTTTGAGTGAGGTCTCCTATGACTGACCACAAAGTAAGAGATATTTGTTAGTCACGTTGTCTGCCTCTTTCCTGGGTTATCTCTGAGATAGCCCATGGTCTCATGCACACATGTTACCCATCCCTCAATGACATTTTAGAAAAAAATGAATTCTCAATGAATATTTTTGGAGAGTTCTAAATATCCTGGACTTCCTACATCATCTCTTGGTTAGCAGAAGCTGAGAAGCTGAGAAGCTGCTGTCCAGCTCTCTTGCTTTCACTCTTTCACTAGATAGGCTTCTATTTTGGGAGATGAAACAGGCAGCACCTGGTATATTGTAGATCAAGTAGTAGGAAGTCTAAGAAAAGGTTGGGTTTAACTGTTTTGAAACAGATATAAATCTTAAAAAATATGTTTAAAATGAGAAAAAAAATTCACCTGTTATGTGCCAGTGTTCTCACCAGTCTAACCTGGCAATTTTTAATATTCTACTTCTCTGTTTGCTTATAACTGTTATTCACTCAAACTTGTATTGCAGTGCCAGTATAATGCAAAATAAGCTGTGTGCAGGTACAGTGACCTCACTGTAACTGGTGTTCTGGCTGAAGTGTAAAAGGCTCTTGTGAGCTGGGCAATATCAAATTGCACTGTATATTTTGCAATCCTTTTTATAGCCCAGAACTTTGGTTTTATTAATCTTATTTTAATTTCCATGCCATAAATCCACAGGAAGGTGGGGCTGTGTTTTCAGGAGGTTGCCTGGGAGCTTTCCCATGCCACAGGAACCACCAAACCTCTGACCCAGTCACAGCATACTTGTGGTGGGGACTGTGTGTGACTGTGGCTTGTGACCAGGACAAAACTCGCCCTAAGTCCCACAGACAGCTTAAATTGCAGGTATTAAATTCCATTTTGGAGAAGCCTCCTTTAAATTTTGATTTTCAAAGATGTAGGATGACCAAAGTGTTTTGGGTGCAAGAGGGCATAACATCCCTGCCTGACAGTCCATCAGAAGAAGGACCATGCCCAGAAGAAGCATTCCTCTAACTATGAACCATGAGGCCAGCAAAGCCAGGCATTGATTCCTGGACTCATGCAGCCCTGTTCTATAGAATGCCCAGGTTTGTCTTTAACTTACTGACCAGAAAGAGGTCTTTTATAATTTGTATTTAAAGCTGTGCCAGCTAGAACTTTCATTTATTTACCTTTTATGTAACAGTGAGGCCATGTGAATAATAAAGGTTAAGAAAGTCCTTATCATAGGAACTATTTGTATAGCTCATTCTATCAATTTCCCCAAAAGTATGAGGTAAGAATCACCCTCTTGGGACAGCTATGACTAAGAGGACTCATTTGTCGCAATGTCTGAACTGCTTTGCAGGTATAGCAAATCAGAATAATTTAGCAGACTCTGGTAATATTCAGCCTTTTCTTCAATGACCTTTTCTAGAGAAAATCAGGATTTCTGACTATACATTCTCATGTTTGAAAAATCCAGACTAATAGATTTTAAAATCCCCAAGTGTTATTTTTGTTATAATATTCATTAAAGAATGGCTTGAGGTTTTTTTGATAATTATACTGTTATTAATCTTTGAACTTTAATGTGGCTTTATTGTTCTCTAACCAACTGAGCTTATAATTCTATTGCTATATTTGTGGTTGGCCAGGCATGACACATTGTACCACACTAACTTAAATTTTTTTTTTCCATTCTGTTATTAACGGTCTACTGATTTTTTTTTAATAGCAAGAATCCTATAACATCTTGTAGTTGACTCTTAAAGTACAGAGGAGAATTAGTATGTGGTGGTAAAGTTCCAGCCTCTTGCAAAACCAGGAATATGAAATATGAAGGAAAACTAGTATTTCTTACTGACAGTCCTCTAAAACAAGGAGTTAATAATTGTTAAAAACATTAAGGAAAGTGAATAAATTTGTGGTTGACATTTAAATACGCTTGCCTAAGTAATGACTACATGCAGTTTAATGTAATTATATTAATTATAACAAATGTTTTTATTATTGCCATGATGACAAGTACACATTCTGAAGTGAGCTGAAGTTCTCAAGAACTTTCTTTTGTGATTTTCACTTTAGAGAACACTGGCACTAGTGTAGCAGTCAAATTTGCAGCAGTGACAATGCAGCTGGACATTTTAACATCAGTGTAAATGCCTGTATCTCTGATAACCTGTTCTTAGGTGCTCATGAAATTGCAGGGTTCTGCAGTCGCACAGAACCCCCTAGAGGCTGCTGAACAAATGATCACGGGTGGTGGCGGGTGCTTAAAAAATCAGTTACTTCCAATTGTCGTAAGAATTTAACATCCTGTTTTTGTCTTTCTACAGCCTCGGTTCTCTCAGTAGTTCCAAAGTTGCATTCCTGCATGTTTTTAACAGGATGCAACTGCCATTTCCTTATTTTGTATGGCTATTTTTATTAGATTACAATTACTTTACGTTATGATTGATTGAAGGCTAAAACTCAGCTATTCATTTGATGTTCGTATCATCAAAAATATTTCTTTGAAGTTAGAATTCTTCTAAAAACAATATTTCCCCTCAGTTTTGAACACAGTTTGTGAAATTAATGAACAGCCGTTGTAGTGGAGAAGAGTGCTGTGTTCTGTTTATGCTTCACATGAATTAAGCTCATGTTAGAAATGGATGAAATCACTTGAAATTGTGTAAAAAAAATCTGCTTTGTTAGAAAGACATGCTTGCTTTAAAGACTACATAATGCCATTGTATGCACACCTCATTTATTACTCCATGCTTTTCTGCTTCTGTAAAACTGCTGTCAAAACAGATCATGCTAGCAAAAATTTTCTCAGTTTCTCGGTAAAGCTAAATGAAATCAAATATAAAGTTTGTGATACATTAAATCACAAATATAAATATATTCTTTACAGCCAGCTGTTATGTCTAAATGTGCACATTTTAAAATGGAAACATTTATCCAACATGCTGATTAGCAATTTCAGTTCTGAAAAGCCTGATTACATTTAAGATGCAAAAGATTAAAATGACTAAACAGATAATGTTAATAGTTCATCTTCCTTGATGGGTTTATATGTTTAAAATCACAAAAGTTACACCAGAACTTCTCGCATAGTAAACTCACCAGAAATAGTGTGGTTGTAATGTCTCTCACTGCAGGTTGTAATCTCTTATGGCCACTGTTTGAAGGAAAGCTCCTGGCTGAGAATGCCTGTCTGTGTTTCTTTTATGATATTTACACACACACACACACATCTATATCTAATTTAAGCTACAAAACTGCATAATAAATGGTTGTACTAAAAATGCCTGAAAAGAATAATGAACAGTTATCTTAATTACTAGTAGAACTCTAACTCCTGTAGAAGTTCATATTTGCTGTTAATAATTAATTTTTTAACTATTCTGCTGCTCTATGAATACAATTAATTAAAAGAAAAAACAAAGTCTGGGTTTACATTTTGTCTAATCCAATTCTGGTTACAGCTTAATTCTCCCATTTTTGTTATCTATTTCTTATACAATTGAACATGCAAATGCAGAGGTAAAAATATTGCTAGCCTTTTTTTATATGTTGGCAATCAGTGGTTCAAAAGTTCATGCAATACCATATGTCCTAAGAATATTTATCTAAATCTAAAATAATATGGAACTGTCAAATAGGATCCTACACGGTAACAAATGATGGAATGCAGGGGAACTCTTAGATTTAGCCTTTTCTTTTTTGTCCTACAAGCTAATGCAATAAGACCAATAATAAAAGGTTGTATAGTAGGCCAAAAGTCTGTGACAGATAAAAAAGAAATGTTGGAAACTGATGAAGCTTTTGCACAATTAGATTTTTTGAGGCAGTGCTGTAAGGATTGTCCAGGGCCTGTTCAGTTCTGATTGATGGTAAAATCATAACTACATCATATTAGCTGTAGAGTTCACTGACAGGTTACTGCAGATTAATATTGCTACTGCTGCTCCCTTACCATCAAACTGGTGGAAATATGAATTGAGCTGCTCCTACAACAAACCCTGCATATTAAGAGGAAGAGTGTTTTACTGAACCATCTCCATTCTGTCCTTAGGGAAGGGGATGTGAACAACATTTATCTCCCAGGTATGCAGATATATAGTAATATACCAATTAGTTTTTCCAGGGGACTTTGATGATGCTGACCACTTAGCAATCATGCACACTAAGTGTTGCTTTGAGGTTTAGTTTATGATTAAAATGATAGTTGCAAATGATAATGAATGGTATTTTTCAGTGATTGAGATATGGAATCTCAAGCAAAAAAGCAATAGCATGTTGTAGATACATGCTTGTTGGGGAAGGTGAAATAAGAGATAATTTTAGGGCCCAGGCTGAGGGAGATGCTTCACCCCTTCAGTCCTGGCTGAAGAGACGAGGCTGGGGTGAACTGGAAGTCAGCCCAACGTGCCTGGCTCAGGACTGTGCATCCCCAGTTGCCATGGTAGAGGCAAAATTCTGTGGGTTTGAAGTCACAAAGAGCCCTCTGGTTTTTGTTTCTTTCTCTGTTGATATTGAGACTTTATTCTGCAGGATCTCCTCTCACCTGGCACCTCTGACACGCTCCAAATACCAACTGATATTTAGTCTCTGCCTCACAGGCCTTGAGAGATGCACACTTTTTCCTTGGAGGAAAACCCAAATCTGGCCATTTCCTCTGCACACCCTGTAGGTATTTTCTTCCCTTTCCCATTGCCAATGGGAAGTACTTGTGACAAGTACTGTGATGTCAGTATGCTTTTGTCACATCTGAAATGATGAGAAACAGTACTTGTGACAAGTACTGTTTCTCATCATTTCAGATGTGACAAAAGCATACTGACATCCCCTGGTAGGCACCTCTCACCTGCTCCTATCCCAACTGCTCCACATATTTAATAAAAATCTGCCTGAACCTGTTTCTTTCCTCATAGGCCAAAACTGTATCAGAATGCCTTTGGCTGGTGAAAAAGATACATTTCCATAAAAATAAAAAAATTTTAAAAGTCCACTGGCTTCTGCAAAAGGGCAGCTAGAGGAAAGGTACTGCTGCTGGGTAGTTGCAGAGGAAGCAAGGTACCTCTTGTTGGAGCTGGCTACCATGGGAAGCATGAGGCACCATCTGCCCAAAGCAGCATTTACTTCTGCCCTCTGCCTTGAGCTTTGAACTTTGCTTCTCCCCTGACCTCCTTACTGAGCTCCTCTGCCTCAGTTTTACCATGTGCAAAGTGAGAATAATGCTGCCAGGAGCATGGCAAGAAGCAACTGGTTAGTGCTTTCTGGGATTCGGAACAGGAAATGTACCACCAAAGTGCACAGGTCTACAAAAACAGTTCCCCAAGTGTAATGTAATAGTATTTGTGATTTTAAAAATGTAGGCATGAACCTTAACTGCAAATCTCAGCTGAGTTAAATGTATTTTTTGTCAAGGAGACATTGTTTTTTTTTTTTATGATAGCTACTCTGTGATTCATGAGTCAACATGCTATACAAATACCAGAAGGCATAAGTGAATTATAGACATTTCTCAGGAGTGGCACAGCAGTTCTCTATTACCCAATTCAGTTAAAATATCCTATTTATCATACTTTTTTTTTTTTTTTTAATGGATGAATCCTGCAGTTTTTAGTTAAGTGAAAAATCTGTGTGAGGGAACATGCTCTTTGGCTGGAAATGAGTTTGGATAAGAACTGCAGCTTATGTTATAAAAACAATTTAAGAAAATGATATATAATAGTCTCACTGTAAATTATATATCTTCAGTGACATTTAATAGCCTGTCATTTCTATCAGTTGTACATTTATTTTATAAGACATCTAGATTCTTATATCTATGTGGTTTTGAATATTGTTTCCCTTTGACACAAATAACATTTAAATTAAAGTGTACTAGTCTTTTAGAAAAGTTCTGAATCAGTTTTTCTGAGGGTATAGGAGGTTGGCAAATTTGTGATGAGGCACTGTTCATTGAAAAATACGTATCTGTCAATATGAAAAATGCTTTGTGAGTATGCAAAATCTTTCAGGGAAAAAGCCAGGTTCAGAACAGAATTGCTATTTCAGTCCTGAAAGAAGCCAGTGTGGGACCAGGAGCTGGCATATTTACCTGTCATATGTGGGAGACCCAGGTTCAAGTCCCTCCAGGAATTTGAACCTGGGCTTTCTGCATTCGGGTGGGTACCCTGGCAATGGGACAGGCTTAGACCATGTCTTGATGGGTTTTAGTCAGACTATTTTCCTTTTCTTTCTAGGGCAAAATGAGAATTCTTTGGTTACTTTGAAATTTTCCAGGACAGATAAAGCTGTTTCTTTGAAATCAGTTCCCTGCAGTACATATTTTCAAAAAATTTTAGGAGATTGGATAAGCAGAGTCTCTTACAAGTTAAATGCATCACAGGGACAAATTTATCCATGACATAAAACTTGTTGACTTCCAAGTTGGTCTTATTACCAGCAGGATTGAATTTGGCCAGTAGACAGTATTTATGCAATAAAGAGCAACATATTTAGTAAGGAGAGGATCAGATGTTCATGTGGGGACGGGGGGGAGGAGGACATATGGGGGTGAGCTGTAGAGAAGCAAGGGGAAGGCAGAGAAAGGAAAAGGTCATAGCGTGAAAGGGTGCTGTGAATTCCAAAAGTGTCTAATTAGGTTTCTGGCTGTGGAATTTGCCTTTGCCCCAAGCCAAGAAGCCCAGCTGTTTTACAACAGGGCTTTTGCCTCCTAGCAATGACTGCAGACAATGTGTGACCTAAACTGCAAGTGTATTTATAAGGACAACTTCCTTCACTCTTCTCAACAGATTCCATAAAATATGCTCAAATGTTATTTAGAAGGTTGCATAACTGTTTCAGTTTTTTATGCACTTTTCTTGCTTTTGTTGGGCATCTAAATGCAATTTGGAAAGGTCCTAAAAAGTGGGGAATGGCTCTCATTAAAGGCATTCTTCTGAACTTGTAGTCTATTGCATTATTTTAAAAAAGTGGCAGTCTTCAAAATTAAATGTTTGATGGAATATTAAATTTGATGAATCATTGCCAGTTTCCATGTTTGTTAGCTTTTATATACCACATTAAAGCATTCATTAATGTCACACAACACTGCTTTGATTGAGTCCTAAAAGGTTAATGACTTGATACGGCTGGTATTCTGAGCTTTACTGTTTGCAGGCGGGTTGTGGTGAATGCGAACTGCTTTGAAATTCTAACAAAGAGAAATCTTTCATTTTTTTCTCTGTTTCAAGTCCAGAAGGTGTTCTCAAATGATCTGAATGTGCTAGACAAACTAGAATTAGCACCATTAAACTACAATATTTTTTTGTTTCCTTTTTTTTCCCCCCCCTTACAGGACTTAAATTTAACGGTAAAAAGCTTCATATTCATATGACTCCTCAGAGAAGGGTGGAGCAAGGTACATACAGAGCCCATGTTAGCTGTCCATCTACTGTTGGTATATTTAAGCTGCCTTGTCAGTTGTTTCGGGGGGGCTGCAGCTATATTTTCCCCCTTTTGAAAGTGATGAGCCAGTCCAGAATTATTCCCTACTCTTAGATATGCCAAATATTTTACAAATTATCAGAAGATTTCAAAATAAAGTTATTTTAGTGTGGCTGCTGTGGACACATCCTTGAGGTTACACTTTGAACAAGTCAGAGTGCAGGTTGGAGATACAATTAATATTTTGCCCAGTGCCCTCTTGGCAATGGCCAAGCTGGATAACCTGGTCAAGTACAGGCATTTTTATACTCTTAAGAAAGCCTTTATGTCACCTGAAAAATCCTTGGGTGAGTGGCCAGTATGGGCAGCACAAAGAAGGAAATAACATTTCCAAAGTCTGTCCTCCTAACTACACTGTGTCCAGATTTCATGAAATTTGAACTCTCCTGAGATGGAAATAAGCTTCTTGACAAAGTCATGTGTGAAGTTAATTTTGCTTTAAGATGGTATTGAGGTTCTGCTCTGAGGGGAGTTGTTAGTAAAACAAATGACTCTAACTGTTTTAGTATGGAAGACAAATCAAAGCATTTCCATGAAGTAACAGGGGTGACCAGCTGTAACTTAACCATTTCCTGAGCAAATACAAGCTGCTCTATTGGAGGGGGGATAGTTCCCATGTTAGCCATTGTACAGAGAAAAATAAAAGTTCATATAAAAGAGCCCACCAAGGGTTATATGGCTGCAATTGTTTCCAAACTGAAACAACTTAGTATCTGTTTATGATTGTCAGTATCATGTTATATTGTTCTGGTAGTATCCATAAAACATAAAAGTCTGCAGTATTGCCTCTAAACACCCAGTGTCTGCAGCCAGGAGACTTCAGAGCCAATGCATTTAAACAGAGGGAGGATAAAAAGCAAAAGTTAATAAAAAGTGGACCTTGATTTTATTTATAATTGTAATGTAATTTTGATGAGGTGCTTCATTTGAACATAGAAGAGCAAAAAGCCAAGCCGAAGCTGATGAAATTAAGATACTTCAACTTGCGTCCTTTAAATGTTTCTTTCTTTTATTCAAGCATTGGAGATGAGAAGAAAGAAGCAATAAATCTGAATTCCAACTTTTCCACCATGGCTCATGTTTCCACAGTTCAAAATGGTGCCCATTAGTTTTCTGAGCCACTCAGATGTATAGCTATCATATTAGCACCACTTACATGAGAATATTCATTTGCATTTTCACAGTTACTTCCTTTGCATTGTGTATGGCAAGCGATGCAGAAAACAAATGGGCAAAAATGTGATTCTCCACACAACAAAACTATCCCTTGGAAGAAGCTACAAAACCATTCAGTGTCTTAGAGACAGGGATTTTGTCACTCAATACAAATATAAACTATTATCTTTTTTACAGATAATGCCAGTGTTTGAAAAACAATACATACTTGGACTTGAAAGCAAGGTGATGGAAATACAGAACATTCATTTCTTGGTAAATCAGATGTATTTTCAAGCACTGTCATACTGGCCAACTACAATGACTTTTTATTTTCTGATTTTAGCAGTTCCAGATTTCTCTATGTTATTTCTGGAAGTCCAAACATTTAGGTTTAAACACATTTAGTGTAAGATACAGACAAACTGCTCACAAGGTATACAGATACAACATGGGTATCTGCTGTCCACAAACATTTCTGTAGGAACAGGACCACGATGACAACACCACCACCATCAAGAGAGACAAAGAGGGAAAGAAAAAAAAGAATACATCATCTGGTTAATCCTATCTTAAAAGATACTTCAAAGCAAATTATGCAGATTAGCTCTTATCAACTGCAGCTGCTTAGTAGGAATGTCATGTGAGCAACACAGTTTGTAGGATAATGGATTTATGTCTAGCAGGAAGTGAAATGTGTGACGACTTCATGCAGATTCTGTTAGGAATCATGTTGCTAATATTTCTTCCCATCCTGACAATGTCATAGAAAAACAATGAAAATTTTATATTTGAAGCCCATATCAGATGACATGGGGAATGCAGATGAGAGGAAGCTTTATTTCAAGGGCAGATTGCATTAGGAATGATTCCTTTTAGAGTTGTCCTTGCCAGAAGCAAAGCTCTTAGCTTTCCTGATTCAAAAATAAGGGGCATATTTTCACATGGAGGAAGTGTCACTGTTCTCTAAAAGCCAACAGTAAGATGGTAATTTATGATTTGGCTCACATCCTGATGAGTCTGATAGATGAGTTTATATTGCTTGCTCATAAACAAACCCAGTTTGTTTCAGTTCTCAAATTATTAGTTCTATATAATCACAGGTGCTCCGAAAATGAAAGAGAAAAATAATCATACTTGCTGAACTTGGAAAACTCATCCCTTCCTATTTTAAACCAGTTGTTATGTCTCTCATAATGATTTAATATTTTATTATCCTTGCCTACAGTGGTCTTTTACCATGTCTATATAAACTTCATTTCTAATGGTCTCAAAGGACATACTTGGTATTTCCAGAACAAAACAAAATTAAAACATACACCCAGAAACCACACACATGCACACACAGTCCCAAAGTACTATAATGCTTAAGGCTTGATCCAAAGCCCATGGAGGTTTTTGTGTGGGATCTGGGCTGTGCTGACTGACAGATTGGTGATGTGACATGCTGAACAGCAGCTGAGCCTCTTGCCTTGCCCCGGCTCCTCCAGCCAGCAGCACTTGTGGGGTAATTCAGAGCTGTTCAGCCTCTGGAGATGGCACTTTGTGTCAGCCTGAAACAGCCTCATCTGGCGACCATCACTGGTGAAACACACACCCCAGGGGGTAAAAATGCTGCTCAGCCCAACAGCAGGCTTTAGAAAAAGCAAGACTAAGAATTACTTGTGTGGGGAGAAAAGCCATAGAAATTGTCTTAACTAATTGTTTGTTTTCATAAGCTTATGGAAAGAAAAGAAGTGATCCAACAATGTGAATGGCAAAGTATGTGAAATGGCTAATGAATTTAAAGATTTGACAGTAGGAACTGCATTGAATTGTTGCAACTGATTGTTATTTGTATTGCAGCAGGTTTTCCAGGAACAGTAGAGGCATGGGCCACTTACTCCAGAGAGGTCTGAGTTTTAACTGGGAATCTGTCCTGCTGCAGTGGGGGATGGGGTGCACATGTGGCACGCACGCTCCCAGAGCACGCACGCACACGCAGCTGTGTGCCTTGGCATGCAGATCATCAATTAGCAGGTATGTCCTATGCATTTTCATTTCCTTATGCCTGTCTCCAGCCATGCTACATGTATTACATATGCTTAGGTCACAGAAGGGTTAGGGACATAACTACTGGATCCCAAAGGACAGGTAGAGCAAAGCTAGCATAATCTCTGCATCCAGCTCTTTACTATTATTCTCTGATCATGAAAAGCCCAGTGAACTTGGAACACACACTTCTATCCAACAGCTGTTTGCATATCAGAGGCTAAAATCATAAAGTTTCAGAGAAAGACTTCATGCATGGTCAAAGCAGGCAGGAAACCAGTCCTTTTTTTGTCATGGCAGCAACTGGGAAAGACCAGCTCAAGTTTTCTGTGCAGGCTGCTGGAGGCTTTGGGCTGCAGCTCTCTTCCTGTGCATGGATTGTCTGCTCCTTGCCCTCTTCTGTTTGCAGCTCCCAGCACAAAGAAGTTCCTATCAAAGCAGAGCACTAGAATTGTATAAATGTTTAGTGCTATTAAATATGAGAAGTAGCAAATACCCTCATATACTCCTGTCCCTCCTCATGGGAGCTCTGCCTATAAACTTTAGTGTTCTGAACTCAAAAGTATAGCCCTGGAATTGCACCCTGTTTGCTCTTTTTGACATAAGAATTGTATTCTCTCCCGCAGGCTGGTATCTTCCTTTCTTCTCTGTAGGAAACTCAAAGTGCTTTTGTTTTACAGATATCTTTCAGACATGATTAAATTCACCTCAAAGGAATGGGATTTAACTGAAAGAAGGCCAACTGGTATTTTTTAACCATGCCCAAGAATCCATGCTTCATAAATAACAACTGGTTAGCCCATCACCATGTGCAGTCAGAATGCCACCAGATGAACTTCAAGGAAAAAGCATGTCTTTTTCACACTGTGTTTAAAGGACAGAAGACATATTTTAGAAAGAATACCTTTTTCCTTTCCTTTCTCTGCTTCTTTTCCATGAATTTGTCCATAAATTTTTTCCACTTAGCTGTTTTTTTTTAATTTAATATATTTTAAAGACTTTCACCTCAATCTTTGCACAATTCAGTTTCTGCATCAGATGCAGATTTTCTGTTTGAGAGAAGGAATTTCTTTTGTAAAGATGCAGTCCTGATTTAAAGACTTCAAATGATCTACCACATCCTGTGGTAGGTTGTTCCAATGATTAATGACCCATGCTAGAGAAAGTACGACAGCTTCCAACCATTGGATCTTATTGTGCCTTTTTCTGTTAGACTAAATAGCTATTTGTTATCAGAAATCTCTTCCTTATGTAGATACCTGCAGACATTGATTAAGTCACTTTTTAACTCCTTCTTGGATAACCTCAACAGATTAAGGCATGTTTTCCTGGCTCTTTTTTTCTTTCAATCTTGGGGGTTTTTTAAACGTTTTTTTTTTAGTTTCATAATGTACTTCAAGAACCAACCCAATATTCCCACGAGCATTTCCAAAAATGCTATTTTCAGGTATGGTAGCCCCTTCTGAAATCCAGTTAAGGCTGTGTATCTTCTTGCCTTCACATCCTCCTCTGTATATTGCATGAAAAGTCTGTGTTCCTTTGTTTATCTGCCGCAATTTCCAGATCCCAGCTGAGGCCCTGAGCTGCTCTGTGGGTTCTTCTCCTCAGCCCCACCATGGCTTTCACTGCTGCACCCCCTGATGCCACGCAGTTGCGGAGCCCTGGATCGAGCTGCTATGAAAGCAGCCAGGCTGTGAGAATGAGCTGCATGAGGAAGATCTGGAGAAGCCTTGTTGGGAGGCTTTTGTCCAGTGCCTTCCGAGCTGCATTTAAGGTCAGGCTTCCACCCCTGGTCCTTGCTGAAGTTACATTTTAGGTGTGTCTGTGCCTGCCTCCTACTGTGCCAAGCCCCACTTGGCCTTGCTGACCTGACTTCCTCGCTGGACCCCAGGCCAGCCTTGGCTCTGTGGACTTGTCTGGGATGTGAGGATTTGGCTGACTCTGGTTACTGTCACTGGACTGGCCCTGTTCCTGTATGGGTGGTGTGTTCCTGCCCCTGCCTTGCTGTTACCATCAGCTGTAGAGCAGGAGAGGAACGAGGCCTTTGATGGCTCAACAAAGCATGGTGACTTCTAGTTTTCAGTTACTCAATATCTCTTTGTTTGGTTTAGTCCATTCAATGTGACTGTGTGGCTTTGTTGGGGTTTTTATCACCAGAACTTGCTATTTCATAAATAAAAATAAGACCATGCTTGTCTGACAAGACTTAACTTCCCTGAAAATGTGCCAAGATGAATGTTCTGCTGCCATCATTTAATTATGTACTGATTGTCTCCAATGTTAAGCTTCCAAGACTGGGATGATGCCTCTTTTCATCTTAATAGTTGAATGTCTATTAGTCATCATGTTGACCATTTAAAAACATTAGCATGACTTTAGCTTCTTTTATAGTCCTCTCAGACTCTTCCAGCTTTTAAAAGAAGTCAGTGTATGTGGATCAGAGTGTTCCCTGGCAAGATGCTTTCATAGCCAAGTAGAAGTTGGCCAGCACCATTTATTTGCTGCCTGGTAATATTTCTCTGCTGGCTGATGGAACGAGAAGACGCTCCGCAGTCACTTCAGGATCTATGAGCACTCCCACACACAGAAGTGCTGGCACAAGCATGAAGTAAATGCAATCATCAGAAGGACTTTAAAAGGAGTTAAATATTTGCAGAGAGATTAAAAGATCGAGTTTTCCATTATTCTCCTCTGTAATGGAGACAGAAGAGTAGCCCTGGCTCTAAGTCCTCCCTGTATTATTATATTAAACACTGCCTGCCATGAACTTGTTTAATTTATGCCTTACTTTACTATCCCAGTGCAAGCCTCATCTAGAATTACCACTGAGCCCATAGTCCCCAGACCCCTTCATGAAGAAGCTGGAAGCTTCAGCCCAGCTCTGGTCCAGGTGGGAGCTCCCAGCTGCGAGGAGCTGCCTTTCCACTGCTCAGGCAGGCACAAAGCACCCTCAGTGCTCCTGACAGCTCCTGACCCTGTTCTGAAAAGCACTTCAGTTCTCAGTGACAGGGCAGGAAATGCTGCAGTTTTGCGTTCTGCAGAGACATTTTCACTCATATTCTAGTTCAAAAACTGGACAACAAACCCAACTGTTTTGTTTTGGATTTTGTTTGTTTTGGTTTGGTTTTTTTGTTTGTTTTGTTTTTTACAGTAAAACTAGCCCCAGAGTGAGCAATTATTGGTGAAATAATTTGCTTTAGGAGTTAAAAGATGTGAGGAAGTGGTCAAAATAATCCAGATGACTCTAAAAAAGAATAAGCATGAGAAATAATTGTAGTCACCAATAAGCCAATACAAGAAAAATATTTTACGTTCTTTTCCCTTTACTTTGTTTTACTTGGAAAACTTTCTGAGTTGAAGAATATATTGAGAGATTTCATAATATGTTAGATAAAAATGTATTCATTAACCACTTGCTGTTACTAAATTACAGTGTTAAGAACTCAAGGCATCTCTTTCCAATCCATAACCAAAATTTCACATCTCTGTAGTTTCATCTCTTCAGCTCCACACATCATTTTTCCTAAGTGGAACTTTACTATTAATTTATTAGACTGTGCCAGCGAGAAAAGCAGAGGCAAGGGGAAACAAAATAATGTTCCTAATACCTCATTTCTTAGAACAAAATCCTCCCAGCCTGCTGTAGTAAAGACAGTCATATGGTAGAGGTTTGTGCTTCTTCTGGGATACAGCCCTTGCTGTGTCTGGGTTCGATCAGAGTCCCGTTGCAGTCAATGGGAGTTTTGTGCTAAAATGTATCTTGTATGCTGTCACATGGGCAAATGTCCACCTCAGGCTACAGCAGAAGCAAAATCACCACATTTGTTTTCACTTCTGACCTGCTGAAAGTAGGATTATATTACTTGTATATTTCATTCTGATTATTTTTTTTTTTAAACTCTGATTTAAACAAAGATACCACTGTGGTATAATCTGATACCAAGTACTGTGTGAGAGGCTGGACAAGTCAATTATGACTGAAATTGCAGACTTCCTTTACTGTTGCCTTGCTTTTAACTCAATGTTTTTCTTCATAGGCAATCAACATGTAATTTCCTTTCTTCAGCTCATACTTTTGTGTCTCACGAACACCAGCAGTGGCACTGTTCATTCTGAATTACCAGATTTTTCTCACATTGTGCCACTTCCTTCATATTATTTAACTCCATCTTTCCCCTGCACAGATATATTACAGGAGAAAAGTGAACATAGCTTCTAACAAGTTGTCAAATGAGTGCAGCAACACTGAGACATGCTGAGACATTAAACACCGACTGAGTCAATTTTCCTCTATACAAAATGCAATTATTAGTATTTTGCTGAGATAACTCAAGGGGCAGAAACACTCTTCCAGTGTCTGGTTAGAACTGATTTTTGCTTGTGACCAGCATGAATGCTGACCTTTGGCTTCTTGACTGATCTTTGCATCTCCTAGAAAGTTCATGGAAAGGTCACAGAGCGGCACCAACTTCCTCCGTGTGTGCCTGTGTGCCTGCATGTGCATGGGGACACCCTCCTGACACTGGCTCCATGCAAGGCTGGCCTTGCCCACTGACAGCTTTGGTTTCATGTTTGTGGAAATCTGGACCCACTTATACTGACAGCAAACCAGGCTAAAGGGCACATAATCTTTTATTTACCAAGAACCTTTGTTTTCTTTTCGCTGGCAATTGCTCCCTATTTAGCTTTAACGTTTGTTTCAGTTCAGATACATCCTTAGCTTAGAAACGGTGCTACACAGAATTATCTTTTTTTTGTAAAAACAAAAGGGCTAAAACATGACTAAAAACAACTGCAAAAGAAATGGCTAAGATGTTTTTTTCTGAAATACACACATATTGAAGAGAATGAGTTCTTTCCTTAGATTGCTTTGTCATAGGCACATCAGAAAATTAAAAAAGATTTATTGTATATTCTTTAGCTGATTCCTTTCACTGAAAAGCTCAGTGCTGCCTGTCACTGCAAAAGAGAGCTATGAATCTCATGAAAGCTGCTTTGCTGACACCATCAGCTGTACAACATCCGCTTCCAAACCAGACCTCCGAAAGCAGCACTGTTAGAGGGTTTTAAATCTCTGCTCAGAAGCTGTATCTATTTCCAAACAGCAAGAATAGCTCTGAAATTGTGAAAAATGCACTCAAGTCATATTTAGAATGATTGTATGTGGGGGATATAACAATACTTTTCAAGACTGTAAGCACTGCGTATATTCATATCTTGTGCTATTTATCTTGCAGATATACAGCGCTGGAAGTTGCTGGCTGCAAGCTGGCAAGCTTGTAGCAGTGAGAAGGAAAGATCTCTCCGTTTGTCACTGGCCGTATATCACTGCAGCTGTGCCCTTTGATTACACAGAAGGCTCCTCCAGCCATTAATAATAGGAAACACTTTTTGTCTGCTGAATGCATCTCAACGCCATCCTCTAACACCTAGGCTTTGCAGTGAGGTAGAAGAGGCAAATTAAGGATGGAGCTTGTTCATTTTACATTCACACTGGATGTGTAAACAAGGATAACCTTTGTTTTCCTCAGAAAAGAAAATATGCTATACTTTTTCCTACCACCACAGTGACTGATTTTTTACAGAAACAATATGCACTGCCAATTACAACTTGCCGAGGAAGTGACACTAATGAATCACAATAATGCTGCCACAGCATCGCGGAAAGTCCTGTGACGCCAGCCTTCCAGATTAATTGCGTTACATATAATAGCCAAGCCACATCTGCTAACCAGGTGTATTAGTGCAAAAGATTTTCCCAAAAAAGCAAAGCTTAGAGGAAATCAATATACAGGGAATGAAGTCCTAGGTATGAATACTGCATTGCCAAAATTAGATAGCTATCTGAAATTGTCACAAATAATTGATGCTAAGATTGGAAAATTCTAAACTGGTGTAAATCGTTTAGCACCAGAGAGCACTACAAGAGGCATTTCATGCTTGACCTGCAAAATGAATCAAAATTAATGCTAAGCTCATGTGGCATGCTGTTGCTCTTACCTATTGCAGCACAGTGTATCCGAGCTGCTCCAGAGAGGTGTTTGCAGTGAGTGGAGCGTGGAATCTCTCTGGGCCTGGCCTACATTGATCATCTTCCACCGCATCTTTGACACAATAGGAGAAAGCTATAGACCATTTGTCTTAACACTGCTTTTAGTCATGTGTCAAAACCTTGCTTTAACCCATCCCAATTTTTATTAAGATTAGGCCTTTTGAGTAGTGAAAAACCCAGCAAGAAACAATTAACTCCCTCAAAACAAACCCTGCTCTTGCTAGCCATTATTTTACCTCCTCTGGTCTTCAATTGCTCAAGGTAGCCACCCCATCACCCAGGCCATGAATAGATTTGCACTGGGGGAAAGGATTCCACAAAATGCAGCTGTTTTGGAGGTATTCCAGATGTCACACAAAAGGTATCATTCCCATCTCTGTGTTTATCCCAAAACAGTGCCCTCTGTTTATATTTTGGTAGAACCCACAGTTGCTTCATTGATGATCCTGTGACTATGGTATGTTCCTCTTAAATCTGTGCTGACAACTTATTTAGGTCATGGAGTCAGAGTTTAATTTCCTCAGGTTAGATTTATTCCCTCAACTGCAAAGGAGTAAGAAAGAGCATGCTTGTTTCTGAGTCAAACATGGAGCTGAAAGTCTCCAAGGTGGAGTCTTTGGCCAACATGCTGTGCCTCTTTTTTCAGCCTCAGTTACTGGCTTGATGATATAAGAATTTGGAAGCTGAGGCTATTGCAGGATGCTCCCCAGCCTCAGCTGCAGGCCTGCCTGAGCACTGTTGCCCACCTTGCTCCATGGGTGTCTCTCTTTACTGGGTCCTTTCTCAGGTGGACAGGCAGTACATCATTCTGGGAATCACAGAAAAGCCTTTACAAGAGAACCCACCCTGAGTTATGTGACTGACATAACACCTAAAAAATAAAAAAAGGACTTTATATTTATATAGGGCTGTTCTTTCATGGACACATAACAGCCAAACACTACCATCTATCCATATGAATGCCCAAATAAGAATTATTTATATATGATTGGCTAAATTTCACCAAGAGAACAAACCTATCAGTCAGTTTATATTTTTCTAGGAATCCAAAAGTCATATTTTTCTAGAAATCCAAAAAGCTATAGCAAGCTCTTTTTTTTTGCTATTTTTATAAACTACCTGTCCCAAATACAGTTGTTATGTTGGTCACTGAATTTAAATGATGAATTTCCTTCTTTTAAGGCTAAGAGGAAAAGATCACTAAGTTTCTTATCAGGAGATAGTGATAGACTTTGCAAAAATGCATGGCATCTTGAAAGTTTTGTCTCATATCACCATTTATATTCCTGAGAAATAGACATGTCTCACATTCTCTAGCAGTGTTTTGTGACATTTGGATTTACAATGCTCAAGTTTAAGTCTCTAGCCCTTTGCAGTCTGTCAAAAACAGCTTCTCTGTCCATTTATTTTTGTCTTCTGTGCTCTGTCTGAATATCTTTTGTAAATTTATACTTGACAACCCTCGTATTTCAGCAGCTGGCTTTGTTTCACAATCTGCCTTGCTTGCTCTGTTGCATTAGCTGAAACAACAAATTTAATCCATGATGTCAATAGTAAATTATAGTGGAGATATAATATATGCCTGACATCACTAAGGTCAAGGCCATGGTGAAAATGTTGCAAATAGTTCCAAAGGATCTCCTCATTGTGGTAGGTGCTTGCTGCACATTTAATATTACGAGAAACAGATCAGTGCTGCGCACCACATTATGTTAGCCTTCTAGTTAGAGCTTGCATAAAACTCCAGCTAATGTGAGAGTGGTCCCTCAACATGAAAGGAGATTCCAGAGAAGTTTGCTATGTCATTATGTTTAATATTTTCTAACTGATAAATAATTAAAACAAGAATTACTTTACTGAAAAGATTCATTTAGAGCACACATTTTCCATTACTCTAACTGTTTGAAGGGGTTGGGGGAAACATTTATTGCATACCTTACCTAAACTACCTTGCCATTAAAGTATCTAAATTACCTCAGTGAATTCTGAGCACAGAAGTGGTTGATTAATTGCTTTTTGCATAAATGCACTTTCCCTTTGCTAGAATCTAATTCTGTGTATAAACATACACACACACACACACACACACACACACACACACACAGAGAATAAAGCAACTACTGAACTCTCTCAAGAAGAAAATTGAGGCCTGGAATTTTCTCTGTGCAATGAAGTTTTTCTAAATGTTGCTTGTATTATAACATCCTTGGACTCTCTGAGGACTAGCCAAAAATGGACTCTTCTACAATGGTGAAAGAACAGTTAATGAATCATTTTCTCCTGTGTGAAAGTGCTCATTGCTGTTAATTTGTCCATTTTTTACAGCAAGAGATTTCTTAAAGTAAAAATTAACTTTCAGCTTAAAAGTCCATTTATTGTCCAAGGGGAAAAAATTGTGCAAAGTGAACCATAAACAAATTCAGTATATAGCAGACTATGGCGATTTCCATTCCATTGAGCTCTGTTATTTGTTTTATCTGGCATAAAGAGCATCAACAACCCAAGGACTTTCAATCTGCAATTCATCCCTTTAACTTGGCTCGAAAGCATTTTCATTCCTAAACAAAAGGAAGAGCCAAATTTACAAAGCTGCAGCATATACCAGAGCACAGGTATGGCACTTGGCATTGCCCATGCCCTGGCTGGATGTATGGGATTTAATAGCTTCCTCCTCAGAAGATTGGTTACTTTTTGTGTCCCTAATGCTGAGTGGAGGAATGTGGGTGGTAACTTTTGGCTTCCATTTCAGCTTAGTTTTAAGAACGTGAGTAACCCCATGAGCTGCAGAAACATGCAGGGGAAAATACCTGAATCAAGATCTTTACATACAAATCCATACTTTTAAAAATAACCACCTCTGCAGGAGCTTTGATCTTCATGTACCTTTGTCTATATCCTTTACTCCTTCATTCAAATCTATGCCAGATCAGGGTGACCAACAGTAAATATCATTTATCTTATCACTGTATTTTGTGTTCTACATGCAATGGTTAATGGGTTTAGGTCAGTTCTTGTGGGCCAGGAGTCAACACCTTTGGCCCACTGTAGTGTCTGTTGGTCAAAGCAGCCAAGAAATGGAATGATCGACCACATGATAACCCTTTCCTGAGGTTGTCTGGCAAGCTTAAGTGAGGCAGCATGACCAAGTGAAATTACTGAATCTGAAGCTTCTGATCTTTGGACTGGTTTTTTTGGAAGGGCAGTTTTCATTATTGATAATTTAATGGTCAACTGCCATGAAGGTAGTTGCTTTATATCCATAAGTAATAATGAAAACTCCAAATCCTGTGATAGTCTCTTGTATGCAAACAAAAAATAGAAAATAGAAAATGGAGCCAGTGACTCAGTATGGGCTGCTTTAATGACTATTTAATCTCTCCCATAAAAGAAGTTTAAATAATGCTGTTACGGGCTGATACTCTTAGCACTTGCTTTGGTGCATGATGTATGGCCAGTGTCTGCTCCAAGAATCAACAAATGTGCATTATTCCATTAGCAGTTAGCTGTTTTCTACAAAGCTTTACAATTTATTAGTTATTTATGTTAATGTACTAGTGCCTTATTTTACATATTTGTAATATTTTCTTTCCTTTGCCATGAAAAGAATGAAAAGTTTAGGTATTGCAGATCAGTTCAGCTTACATAACATTTACAAAATGTTGTTTATAGAAACAGTTTCATAGATAATACTTTTTATGCTTGGGACTGCTGTTATAACTTATGTGAAACTCATACTGAGATCAAAACAAGACTGAGGCTATTCTAATACTCTGCTCCTTCTTTCCTTCTGCTTTCAGGAAGGGGGAGAAACTCAAGCTGTATGAACTGAAATGCCACGTTTTCCCCAGTAAAATCTGGGAGAAGTGTAGGACAACAAAGAACAACAAAAGGCTGAAGGTTTCAGTAGGGGGAAGAACTGATAAGGCAGAGTGTAGTGGAGCTCCAAAGGGTTTCTAGAAGCGTATCTATTCAACAAAAATGTTGACAGTATCACTGGCTACCCAGGAATTTATTCCTGTGCCTGTGTTATGCAGCAGGGGATCCTACAGCTTGGACACATATCAGTTACTTCTGGCTGATTGTCTTTCCTTCATTTCCATGGCACGTGGCCTTTACAGCACTTACCAACTCTGAACCTTGTCAGCATCACGGCTGCAGAACTTCTGAAATTCCTCCTTGGAAGATGTCTGTGTCACACTCAGCATCTCAGTTCTGCCTGTACAAGAGATTTAACACCATGATGTCACTCTGGGCTAAGTGCAAGCAAAGGCACTGGGTTAGTGTGATGCTTTTAGTTCTGGCTGCTGACTATGTGAGGTCAATACTGGAGCATCTCTATCCAGCACTGCAATTTAAAAGCACGTGGTGGGGTGTTAAGAGTTTCATATTTCAGGGTGCAAATTATCTGTTGATTCCTCATGTGTGACTTCAATTTGTATTTTTAGCCATGCTTATGTCCTCTAATCACACATTATCATTATCAA
The DNA here is from genome assembly GCF_037042795.1 of Molothrus aeneus. Classification (NCBI taxonomy): domain Eukaryota; kingdom Metazoa; phylum Chordata; class Aves; order Passeriformes; family Icteridae; genus Molothrus; species Molothrus aeneus. The sequence continues at coordinate 16,880,503 of NC_089652.1, read as the reverse complement.
TGCTTTTGAGTAAATCTACTAATTCAACTCAATGACCTATGCTACTACATCACCTCAGCAAAGGCTCGAGTTCATTAGCATCTGCTGTCTCCTCGGTGGCCTGTGTGAAGTGAGTGGCCTGTTGATGCAGTTCCTAGATATCTGAGTGCTGCATTTTTAGATGTTTTTAGTTGCATTTCTGCCTGTGCTAGTGAACATGTCCCTGAACACAATGACAGTGAAAGAATATTTTAATAAAAATGTTAATACACTGTTTCAGACACAAATCTACCTTATCTCTAGAGGAGTTTCAAAACCTTTTGATTAGCTGAAAACCACACCTGACTTCCCTTTTTGTGTCCCCACAATGTGACTCAGCTTAAGCCACATTGGTTCCTAAATCCCTGTGTAAAACAATGCAGGATGTCCTGTGTATGAGAATCCCTTTTTGACTAAAGTCTGCATCCACACTGACAACTCACTTTGCACAGCCCTCCTAACAGACATGAGAGGCAAACAGGTTTCAGCTCTGCTGAGGCGACATCAGTTCATCTCAGTGACAGAGACCTGGGCTTAGTTTCCAATGCTCCAAATGCTCCCAGTCACAGAAAGCAACTGTGAATCACATTTATGTCTTCCAACAAATTTTCAACTTGCTTTTTCAGAGATTTCTTTCTTGACATTTCTGAAAACATTTCTCAGTTGTAGAGAAATCCTTTTCTTCCCAAGAACATTTCCAAGGCTCTGGATTATTTAGGGTTCAGATCAGTTGCTTGTATGAATTTAAGGTTAATTTATCTAAATTAAAAAAAAAAACCACCAAAAAACCCAAATAGAGCTTGTAAATGATCTCTAAGCTTCAGCTGACATCAACTTGTCAGTTTGCCTTTTATGTTTCCAGCATGGTCAGAGAGGGAGAGAGAAATTTGATTCCAGAACCAACAGTTTTAAATGACCCATCTTATTCTACGTAACAATGAAAAAAATGACCATTATCTTATAACACCCACAATGTTCATGAATATCAGAAGCTTCTTAAGGGTCCTAATGGGATATATTGGGAGTGGTCAGGATCTGGTGGATGGGATGACAGGATTTTGTTGGTCAGATAAAAATCTGATATACAAGGGTTAATTAAAAATGCAGAGCAAAATATCCACCTTTACTGAAGAAAACGAATGCCTACATTGCTGTAATAATGCTGCTTCTACCATTTTAGCTAAATAGGAACACGTCTGTCCCTCCTGCCATAGCACCCCCACGCCACTGCACTTGCAGTGGGTTCACTCCAAAGATGCGTTGCAGTGAGAGCAGGTGCAGGAGCAGAGGATGAATTTTCAGCTGGGAAAGCAGTGTGTGCAAGTGTAATGCTTTTCAGAAGAACTTGTATCAGGACCCAGAATGCCCATGGCTTTTCTCATGCCAAGCAAGCCAAGGCTCATACTTCTGGTTCCTGAACAAGTGCTACAAATACACAACTGCCCCAATGACACATGCTGCAGCCTCCTCCTAGACCTTCCACTCTCTCCAAATGGCAGCCTTTCTGAATTAAAATATAAATGAATCCTTCTTTAAAAGGCCAAGAAAAGGAGAGTTCTGTTTTCTGCAGAAAACCCAGCTGATTTGAAAATAATATAGGGGAAATATATAGCAACCAAGAGTAAATGTTATTTCTCTTTGAACTTGTAAAACTCAAAAAATAAAATAGTCTTAAAATGTGCTCTCTGTCTCTGGTCTTCCAGCAGCAAGCTTACTCAGAGTTCAGAATGTTGACAGAAATAAATTACAAATCATTTTATAAGGAAAAAAACAGGAGCAATTTTTGTCTTGTTTGCAGGAATGTGTATCTTGCTAGGGCTTGAAGAAGAACACTGCTTTGGATTTCTCATATAGCAGGTAACTTTGGGGAAATTAAGAAGCAAATTAAAGTGCTCTTTATGGCTGCTGAATCACCCTGAAAGCATATATTAATTATTATGAACATGTTATTCCTACAGATGTATGTGCTACCATCATAAATTATCATTTGTACCACAGCAGCCCCTTAGGCCATATCTGAGAGAGGAAAGCCAGGGTGTCTGGAGTGTGCATCCAGCAGTGGGAGTGCCTGCTCCAGCCATCTCAGAGCCTCCTGCAGGTAAAACCCAGATGTGCTTGGATTTTCTGATCCCAGCTTCTCCCTCATCTTCCTACAGAAAGGACACTGAAGGGGATGGCTCTGACAGCCCTGAGTATCCCAAAGCTGCCTCAGGCTTCCCAGGTGCCTGCTCCCAGCAGGTACCATCAGCTGCCTGAAAAACACACTTGTGACCTGGACCCCTTGTACTGGGAACCACAAAAAACAAGACCAGTTTTCCAAGTTCCTGCATCATGCTTTACAGCTTTATGTACTAGATGCTTGACAGATGAAGCTCAGAGATCCACCCTCAAGAGTGTACAAGAGTCCAATGGAAGGAATAAATAAATTGAACTTCAGAAAAAATCTGTTATTTTTTAGAACTGGCTTAACACTTGGGAAGTTAGCAAAGCCACTTGAAGAAATTCTGGCAAAAAACCCAGTAAAAAAACTGTTTTGTACTATTATTTATCTAGACAAAATGGAATAGAAATTGCAAAATGCACAACCAAATGCTGAAAGTTTTGATCTTGCTCAGGCATAAATGGGTAGATTGTTTTCCATCATTGGGGATTTTCTGATTAGATAATTTGTTCATGCTTCTTGGTCAAATTGAGACATTTTCAAGGGAGAGTTTCAATGGCTCCTTTGTCAGGAAAAGTTTCTTAGCTTTGTTCTGCAGTTGAAAATATGGATCAAAGAGAACAGGCAAACCTGGTCTAGCCTAGTAGAAGAGTCACAGACTCAAAACAGGCGAGACCTGTCTGGGAAGTGGCTGATGCACTCAGTTCATACCATGACCTGCAGAACCAGGGTTCATGTCTACCATCTGTTGATCCATTTATTTGTTAATTTTGATTTTTTTTTTTTGTTTTTGTTTTTTGCTACAGTTTCTCCTTTCTACTAACATTTTACCAACATTGGTTTTTTTTAACCCCCACAAAGGTTCTTGCTCCCCTTCAAGTCATTCCCCTCACCTCCAAAAGCGAGGAATTGCATGTGCTCAATGCTGGGGTGCCACATCAGCTCCTGTATATTCAAACCTGTGTTTTGTGAGCTCTCTCTAGCACAGCTCACAAAGACAAAGAAACCCTCCAACCCTACTGAAAGTTGCAGCATGTTTTTGTAGCAGCTAGAAACAGGTATTTTCCCTCCCTTCCCTGCCAAAGTTTCACTTACAGAAAACCTCAGAAATTCAAGACAACTTACAGCGTGCACAAGACTTTATGAAAAAAACCCAAACAACCAAACCCTGTAAAGAGACCTTACATTTTGTTCATCTTAGCATTTGTGTCTGCTCTGCTGGCAGAGAGCTCTAATTGTCAGGGACACAATAGGCTGTGCTCTTATCTGTGATTAATAGACATGATCTTTCCAGAATGATAAATGCAGGTAGGTAAAGTCTCTGTGACTATATCTATGCTACATTGTAGATTATCAAAACCCCTACTATGTGAACATGATAATAAGTATCCATGGTATCTAAAAGTGCTGGCTAAGAGTTCCTAATGTCTAGAATTCAATTTTTATGATTTTTATGTGGCTTTGAGGGGGAATATCCTCCACATCATTGAAATTCAGTTACTTAGCTTTTGTTCAGCTCTCTTCTGGGGATTTGCCCCACATTCCTCTTTGAGATTCCCTTTAAACAGGAAGAGGGATCAGTGCCCTGCACAACAGGACAGTGAGGACCTACAGAAGTGTGCACCATCCCCAGTGTGGCTCTTTTGAGGGCAAAAGGGCACGAATGGATCTTACTCACAGAAACCAGCAACCCTCTCTTGCCTGTTTGCCATGGTGGCACCACAGCTACAGTCCCTCAAAAGAAGTGATGAAACACTCATGCCATTTATTTCTGATAGCAGTGTTTCAGAAGACTGAGGGCCTCTGACATCTGCTACAGAGATTAAATAACCACCATTATTAAATCTCATACCATCCAGTCATGACGGCAGTCATTGTGGTTGCAAATGATAACCAGCATGATTAGAACTACCCATTAAAGAGATTGAGAAACTGCAAATGCTGTGGTATGTGAGATGCACAGCATCACACTACTGTGCAGATGGAAACATCTGCAGCAGAGATGGGACATTCAGAAATGTGCTACAAATTTTTCAGACACTCTTTCAGCCCGAGACTCAGGCCACACACTGCGAGCAGATGGCTCCACCTTGCTTTGTCATACACAGAAACACTGCTCTGTTGTCATGCAACAGTGTAGATTTTTGTTGATAGCAGGTTCATGGCATTTGGCAGTAACCATTGTGGAGCTTTTCCCCCCTTTTTTTGGTGTTAGGGGTTATTTTTCCAGAGGAACACACAGTGGTGCTGAGATGTCGGCTCTGGTATTTCCTCAGACCACCAAGTCAGGATGGGAAAGGAGCAGCTCCTCTCTGTTTGCATGGGAGCCAATGACCAAGCAGGAGGTTTTGGCTTGCATACAGCTCTCTGAGGCAAGCTTGGAGATAAGGAGGTTCTTGATACTCAGATCCTGAGAAGTAGTTTTTTCTGTGTAAATATTATGTAGAAGGCTAAGAATATTATGTAGCAGGCTAAGAATTAACCATGGTGGAGAAACCTGTATGAGGTTTGTATTTGCTTTTTTACCTCAAGTTTGTGATAGACTTTCTGTCAGAGAAGAAATGGCCAGAAAAGGTGTCCAGTAAAGCCTGGTCATTAAATAGCTCTTAAATTTCTTTCTCTTAGAAATTTTCAGCTCTAAAACTACTGATAGTTTTTCTTGCAATCTGCTTAAGAGGGAAGCAGACTACCCAGAACTCAGGACTGTGTTAGCTGAAAACTCCAGCTAAGCTACAGTGAGCCTGCTTGTACTGCAGGCAGGCCTGATCTGCCCAGCTGCACCAAACCTCTGTTTTGGTGTTCCTGACAAGCAACATCCTTCTGGGGAGAGCTGACAGTTTTGTTCTGTGTCCTTGCAGCCTTATAACCCACCAAATCCTCTCTTCCACAGGAGCAACTCTGTTTTACCAAAGTACTTCACCTGGCAGACCCAAATTGGGAATATGCAAAAACAAGAAGCAAAAGATGGTCTGACAAAGGTCGTCCCTCAGAAAAATGTTTGAGCCCATGACTGACTATGTCTACTTTGTGTCTTAAGACCTTTTATTACATCAGGCTTTCTCTGTCTAATTGCTAAGTTTCCTCCAAGACTATGAGTTGCTACAGGTATCTACTTCCATTTCTGCATATCAACAACTTTTAATCTTCTAATGAATACCAACAAAATATGGGGAAGCTCATCTCCTAAATACTGATGATAATGATCAAGATGATAATGTTCAAAGCCATTTAATGAGCACATTTATTCCCACAAAGCACATAAGCCATGGTTTCCTGGGTGCAGAGATAGGATATATAAACACTTTTTTTTTTTTTAACATGAATGAAGAGTCTTCTATTTTTAAATAACAAAATATATAATGAGTGAGAAGAGAAATTATCAACAACTTGACAATTTTGCAGGCAGAAGTACTGTCAGAGAATCAACAGGGAGAGGAATCAAAATATGAAAGAAATCTTTGAAACAGGTGCAGGAAAATGCCCACTCAGTAGCCATGTGGGCATTTTTGGACGACATATGCATGGAAGACCAACATAATTAGTTTTTTATCACCTTGAGGAAATTTTAATAGGACAGGTGTAGAAGACATTTCAGGAGAAGCTTTAGACTGGTCACCTGATTAAACTAAGTTAAGCACATATTTAAGGGACTTGCTGCCTTGGGATCTTAATTATTACAGACAATTTCCATGTGTGTGTTTGCTTTAACATTGTCTCCTGCTGGAGAACAGCTGGCTGCAAATGGGCTGGCAAGGTAAACAGAAACAGGCCTGCAATGCCCAGCAACTCAGACAAGTCTCATCACCAGCACAAATTGGTTGCCAAGCTGACAGGCATGAAATGTCTCGGAAGGATCCACATTTCATAGCTGTTGTGCCTCGTGGACTGTGTCACAGGCAAGCAGCAAGACATTCAGTGACACAGTATTGGTGCATGTCAAATATTGAGAAAAGAACATAGATCCTAACCAATTCATTTTTCTTCTGAAACACATAGGTTAATTTGGTGTTTGGTGGTGCTCTGTTCATCTACAGCACAATTGTCTGGCTCTCCATTAGTAAACCTCAACAGCATATTATTTTCGAGTTAATTGCTAATTTTTCAACTCAAAGACTGATCCAAGTGATTCACACATTGACAGACCTACTGCTCTGTCTACCTGTCTAAATTTTAAATGACTGTTTGAGGTGAATCTCATTAAACAAATACAGAGTTATGTCAAGAAAAGGCTGCATAGAGCTGAGGCACTCCATAGCTTGAACAGTGAGAAGATGTACAGAAAGAGATGAAAACAGATATACTAGAGGGAAGGTTATCTATAATACTGAGTAGTGGAATAGATACTGGCAACAGAAAGCAAATATCTAATGATGGTGCCAAGGTTTTGAGCCTGACAAGATAAGAGAGTTGTGATGACCGAGGAGACAAATGGGATGTGATGGAGAAAATTAAGAAAAAAAACCACCATACTTTTCTTTTGGAGAATGATAGTATAATGTAGTCATCTAGAACAAACAGCAGAGAAAGGAGCAGGGGCAAGGATGCTGGATAAGGCAAAAAGACAAAATGACAAAACACAGGCTTTGAGGGGTAGTTGGAAAAGAAGAAACTGATAAATGTGTGTGGAAATACAATTAAAAAACCCTCCCAGAATCACAAGAACCACAGTGGGATAAAAGGGATCAGGAGATTGCAAGTACCTTACATTTCCCTTATCTACCTACTCATGAACTGACTGGAGTGTGTATTAGAGTACACAGGTAAGGATCTTGTCCCCACCTCCTCACTGATAAAAAGTGTAAGTGATGGAAGCCTGTTAAAAACAGCCTCAGATAGGTACTCAACAGATGAAATGCAGCAAAAATAAAAGTTAAAATATCACCCTTTGAGGAGTGGCTCAACCTATGAATTGCATGAACTGCCTGATGGTCCTGTCCATGCTTCTTCCATAGATGTCATACCGGGGAGGCACTGTCCTTGCAGCCTTCCATTTCACAGGCAGCAGGACACCTCTGACTGCATGAGTCTGGTCTCAAAAGTCATAAAGTTGCAATATACTGGCCTACTTTGCTGTCAGGACTGAACTATGAAGTGGAAAAATTTGAAATTATGTTCAAAGAGCAGAAATAGTGTTTTTGACCACCAGGGTTCACAGCATCTATATTGCAGTAATGAGACAAGTATAATTTTATGTTTTTCCTGTCTCATATTCCACAGAGACATAATACTTCCCAACTTCACTTAGTACCTACATGGAGAGAATGATTATCTACAAAGCATTCTTGAAACCACAAAATGCATGATGAAAATATTAAGTGTGCATTTTTTGGAGTAGTGAATGACACTGCAGCAATCCTAGCCCGACCATGCACTCGCAGACCTCTCGGTGACTGCGGGACTGTGCTGTGTAAGTACCAATTATGTTACTACAGCTCCTGAATGGCACCATTTTGTTGTTAAAGTGAACAAAGGATGCCTACGAGGCAGTGAAATGTAAGGTGCTGAGAGGAAAGTTTTCTGTGGCGTGCTGGGGGAATGTGGGCAGCAGGGCTAACATGACAGGACTTGATGAATGATGTTACACGAGGAGAGGCTGGGCCAGATGTGTGCATGCAGTGAACGTCTGTCCTCGGTGAGCCGGGTAACTCACTGGGAGTGAGCGAAGAAAAGCTCCTTTCTGTGACAGGATTTCATCCCCCTCTTTTGTCAGGACCTTTCATTTAGAAATGCTACTCTTGTAGCATGGTGGCCATGGGCTACACTGTGTTGACCCATTTTGACAGGAGGGTAACACAGTGGAACAGCTTCATCAGCAGACAGGAGTGACTTGGGCTCCGTCCAAACCAAACCTCAGGAACCAAGCCTGCTGATGATGAAATAATCATCACCTCAATTGTCAGCAATTAGCCCAAGCAAATTTGACTCTAGCTACACACTGTAAACTCAGTGTAAACTAGGAATTCAAAAATGTTGCACAATTAGAAGTGTCTTGATTGATCTTTTAGTGTTGAATCTAAAGACAAAAAAAGATTTATTACATTTGGGGAATTAAAAAAAAAATTGTTTATATAACATTCTGATAAATAAATTACTGGAGTCAAGTATTTTGCCCACCTCTGGTTAGCAATGCCATATCTGAAATCTTTTCTAAACAGGTAATATTTAGTTCCACAACACAACTAACATCCTACTCTGACTATTTGGAGGCATTGTTGACAGAAATGTGTGGGGAGAAGTAAGGTTACAGAGGTAACCAGGTAGAGTTTAGTCAGTTACCACAGCACTTTGAATACCAATCACCAGAAAAGAAGTTAAGGAAGTTAATAAAGTCTCCTCTGAGAGACTTCCTTTACACTGTAGTTTTTCCATCTTTGCAAATAAAATGTACAGAAACATGTGCCAATTGTAAGGTCTTTTTTGTGTAGTTTTGCACTGAAATCTCCTGTGTTGTAATCTTCCTGTACGGAGAAAATTTTTTTTTTATGTTACAGGCCATGTCCAACACTGTGGGAGAAAATATCTCATGAAGAAAGATGTTAGAGGTAGGTGGGCTCAGCATCATTGTAATGTAACACTGCAGCCCACAGTGGTATAATATAAATGTTTGAAGTGGCAATGTAAAATATAGACAGTCTTTGGCTTTATACAAAAGAAAAGTGTGTGTAAAAATTGCAAAGCATTCTGCAGCTTGCTGGTGATTGGATCTCTGGAAGAACAGCATTTTTTTTTACAGCTAAACACGATATAAAGTGGCTGATTGCATGTTTTTCAGTTTTTTTTTTTTTCCTCTTGACTTACAAAATTTCAAGCAGATTAACAATAAAATCAATTAATGTAAACTTTACGTGACTCTTCCTTGGCTGTCAAGGACAACTGGGATAATGGACCGACTAGAAAAAGAAGTATGTTCCACTCCTGAACCCATTTTTTATCTCAGTGTATTACAGTGAGTTGTCTTTTCAGTGGATATTTGATGAGAAATCATGTTTTTCCGAGCCCTTTTTAGGACAGACAAAAATGAATTGGTCCCTCTTTATCGACCTACATCAGGCAATTTATCTAAACATGGTAACATAGTCATACATAAAAGTTAGGGCAATTCCTTCTCTTAAACCATGAAGTGATTAACTTTACTTGTGTATTTATTTCAACATGCTAGAGATGTCAATCATGGGACTTAGTTAAAAGTGTTCTAACAGCTCCCTTTTCCAGGCTATTATACTTAAGAAACCTTAAATTTTGTTGTACCTTATCAAAAGAGGAAATTACTTTAACAGTATATGAAAATAGTTTGGATACATTAAAATCACATATAAGCACAAAATTGAAACAAAATATGTTATCAGGACAGTATTTTATTACAAAATCCTCATAAGCAGCTTTGTATTTTAGTATTCTTATGTGGGCATTTAAATGTCAGCAGTTTTCTTTCTATATTCTTGCTTTTCTCTGGGTCACTGGCAGAGTAACAGCTGAGATTTGTATTTCTTTTTCAACTACCATGCTGTTGTAGGCTCTTTCAGATACACCCTTGATTTCCAATTTATTACTTGATACCAACTGTTATAAACTGGTACTTGCACATACAAAGGATGGGAAATGTGGGGCAGTACCAGAAAAAAAAATAAACCCCTTGAAGTCCTTTTAGTGTTTTGAAACAGTGAAATAATAAAAACAGTGAAGTAGTATGTCAATCTTCCTCTTTCAGCTACAACACAAGCCAAGGCTTGTATCTCCCCCACCCTTTGATGGGAGCCAGTGGCCAGCCATGTGTAGCCACACTGTGTTCACTGGGCTTGCAGAGCTAAGTGCAGTACCAGGGTTTCTGCTGGCTCTGCTCATGCTGAAAAGTGACTTTCCTACTGCAGTCATCTGAAGAACCTGCATATTTAAGACAACAAAGCAGAAGCTGGCCTTTGGCATCCAGTCTTACTATTTCCCACGGAGTAAGTAAGAATCTACAATGCCCAATAAAACACAACTCTTCTGGAGTGAATGTTATGATTGTTACAAGGTCCAGATACACTATATCAGAGAGCAGGTGCAGCTTCAGGTGTTCCCAGGCTGCAGGAGTTGCAAGGTACCTTGTGTTAGCACTTGTTGGCATTACTCCAGGAGGAGCTTGTGTGCACTGAGTCAGAGCATCCGGCTCGGAAGGGGGTCTGCCGGCCCTGGGGTGCAGTCCTCCTCCCACACATGTCACACCCCAGAACTGAGAAACCCAGAACTCTTCCAAACTGGTATTTTCTCACACTGGCTGGCGAAACTGGCCAAGAAAAGCACTAAGGACTGTCCCTTAGACGGACATGGCAACATGCAGCCCCCAGTGTCCTGGCAAGGTCTGAGGAGTGAGCTCATTAAGGCTCAGTCCCCACTTTCTGGCCCTCTTTTGTATTGGAATAACAGCCATCTGATGGGAGTGGGAATAAAGTAAAAGTAGCAAACTTCTGATAGATTTGAAAGTGACAGTGTCGCTATCACTGAATGGATGATGCTGGAAAATGGTGTGGAACTTTAGAAATGCCCAGTCATCAGGCACACCATCAGCATTCATACAGAATAAGGTAAAAATGCTCTTCTGGAAATGCCTAAGTATGTTGGCCTTTGGCCTTTGACAAATACTATGTAGGGTGGTTTTTTTTTTTTTTTTCATCTCAGAAGTAAATAATGTATGTTTTATAACCATCAAAAAAATTCTCTGCTTTCCCTCTTCAGATCACCATAAGAATAAGTGACACAGACAACAATTGTCCAAATAAGTAGACTGACTGATGTTTTTAACATTGATATTCTTCCCCCCCCTCCCACATTTGGAAATCATAGAGAAGAAACAGCAGCTATGCAACTTCAAAGAACTTTCTAGCACTGGATGTCATTAGAGATACTACAGCTGTTCTTCTTACCCCGATGGCTCTGGCTTTCAGATGCAGCACATTCTAAACAACAGTGAGCAGGGAATGGATGATAGTTTACTCACTTTAAGCTTTGCTGTAAGTACATACCAGGAGGTATATATACCAATCTCTACCAGCAGGTTTGTGCCTTCTGATTTGATTTCAAAATTCTGCTGACCCTGCCCAAGCTAAACCATGGGAGCCTGGAGCTGACCAAGATGCTTTACTGGTTAATGGACTGAATGTGTAAACCATGAGGGAGGGGTGGATGTGTGCTTTTGGGTGCTGTGAAGAACCCTGAGAAAGGCAGAACTTCAGGGGGGTAGAGGGACTCCAGGCAGTGTGACAGGATCCATCCTAAGCCTTTGGTCCCAGGGACCAAAAGCATTTCAGGAGGAGTTATTCAGCTTGTCTGCCACAGGAACAGTGACACAAGATGGGACTTTACTGTGAGAGCACCCATGGCATCATGACTTTGGTTTCATTTCTGTGTTACGCTCTCAGGTACCCTGGTGTAACTGGCTGTACAGTTTATATAAAAAAAAACTTCCCAGACAAAAATGGGACTACTGGTCTTAGCATCACTCATACTAGTATAAGGCCAAAGCAGGTATCTGTCACTCAGTAACTTATTTTGTTTTTCTTGCTAATCATCAACATTTTAATGTATCAGTCCTTCCCATAGCATTCCACATCATCCTGTATTGCTTTCACAGAATCAGAGGGTATCTTGAATTGAAGAGACCCACCAAGATCATCATGCCCAGCTACTGATATGGGCCATAAGCCAGATCCTTCTGCTTATTCCCCATCTCACCTCCCTCACAGGGCACACCATGTACGTGCTGATTCAGCAAAATACACAATGCTACCAAGGGAGCAGAGTGACAAGAACAAGATGTCCCGGTACTGAACTGGGACATTCCTTTTGCTGGGGAATGCTCAAGCCCTGGTGAGTTTGCATTTCCTCTGCATATGAATGGACTCTCCCAGTGGGAGGAGCAGGTTAGCCAGTTATTTGTGTTACCATTGGGCTTGCCATTAATAGTTAATATTGCCTGCCACTGAATGCATTGTTATCAGGCCTCTAAGGTATCACATTTGATGGGCACAATTCACACTTCTCGGAACTATTATTCCAAGCTTCCTGCCAGTTCCTTAGTTTACTCAGGCTTCTTATTTCCAAGGTTATTTTTGCAGCAACAAAGGCTGAAATGTAAGACACGATTCTCTGCCAGACAGAACTGTGCCCTGCCTGCCTCTGCTGGGGCATCACAGGGCATTCCACAGGCTCCTGGAAAGCCATGGCCCCCCCAGCAGGGACTCCCCAGCTCTGATTACAAGCCTGGACTCAGCCAGTCACACTGATGTGTCTCTCCTTTAGGACCACAGTAAAGCACTTCTACCAGCCTGAAAGCCTGGTAGAAATGAATTTCCCTACCCAGCTTTTCATTATGAAAATCTGCAATTTCTTTTTCAGTTTGCTGTTGTAGCCAGGTGGGTGTGGGGCTTCCTCCATGACCTGCCCTCCACTGTACTACCAGAGCTTCATGTTTGGTATCTGCAGGCAGCAACTGGCAAATGAGAATCACCCAGCAGCTGATAATGCTTTATTAAAGTGTGTAAATATAAGGCCAAAGACACAAAGGATCATGAAACACAAACTGAAGGGAAGGTGGGAAACTGAACAGGAGACAAATACATTGCTCTGTACCTCCAAGTCAGGAAATAAGGACATTCTTTCAAAACAGCAGAAAATGAGTATGGAAAAATATCTACAACAAGAAAAATGTGAAATTAGTATTATCAGAATTATATTTAATGGAATGGACTCTATCTGGTACATATTAAAACAGTCCTAAGCAATACTTCTGTACTTAAAGACGGGTCAGGTTTTTTCATTGCAAACACAAATTTCAGGGTGTATAGTTCAGCCTTAGCATGTGATAGAACTGCTGTGTCTGGGTGTGGTTCCTCCTTCCCTACACAAGACTATCCAAACCAGCTATGTTGTTTCTACTTAGAACAACAAACACAAAGACTGGGGCTCCATCCAAATATGGCCGATTTTCCCTTTGACAAGAAAGAGGATTTAAAGCAGAGAGGGAATGTCAGAACAAGTTCTTGCTCTAAAAAGATTCACTGCTTGCAATGGATGAGGATTGACTCACTTCCATAATTATTTCCAACGTGGAGTTCTGTCAGCATCTGGCACTGTTGGTGGGATATTACTGGGATATACACAGTGAAGAGTTTAGTCCAATGAGGATATTAGCTCCTAAAAATGCTAGTGTGGCTTTCCACTTCAAGATATGCACAGTGCAGATTATGCTGAACAGTAGCAACCGATCTTGTCTACACTTGGAATTATTCCTCTAAAATCATGTCTGGATCCTCCTTTCCAAAATAAAAAAAAAAGTGTGTTTGATGCTGTGCTTAAGTAATTTTCACTGTAAATTAAAATAACTGAGAGGAAGAAGTTTTATTCTTCAGTAAGTGAGTCCATACACAGCGTTCTTTAAATATCTTTTGCATTATAAAGTCATATCCTACAACAACCTAGTTCCGAATTGCAGATAATATTGTATTTATAAAGTGTACACTCTCAGGGGATAAGAAATATTGCTCAAAATGCCATCCAAATGTTGAAAATGTAATATTTACACTGGATAGGTGCCATCCTTGTCTGGCAGGCTAATGGATCAGAAAAAACTGTCTGTGAAAAGACAACTGTGGCAGTGGCAGGGAGTCCAGCAGTTTCTTTTTCCCTCCCTCCCCTTTTAGCAAAACTGTACTTCCTGGTGCTATGGTTTAAATCAGATTTTGAGAAGTCCATTATAATGCATCTGTTTAAAATATCAAGGGGAAGCACAATTTAATAACACTAAATATATACAAAAGTGAGGGCTGTGAATTAATACTGTCCCTCCTGCTTAACTCACTGCCTCTCATGTTACAGCATCATTGACACACAGTTTCACGTCTTCTAAAACATGTCATGAACAGCAAATAGCCTATTGTGCCTTTGGATGTCTTCCTATGCCCTTGCATCGTCTACATCAGACCTGGTGGTCTTACATAGAGTAATCCAATCTTGTTGATTTTAAGATAATATTTTAGTTAAGTTATGCTGTAGTTACAGGAAATAAAAATGTTATATACCTATTTGTCTTTTTGGCAGTTTATACTTTGTGTTGCCATTTATATTACCTGGAGAAAAGCCCCCCAGATAACCCATGCAAATCATTTGTAGAGAAGCTAATTTCTATTTCTTCTAAAGCCAATTTTAAATCTCCTCCATATGGCTGATACAAAGTATTATGAGGCAGTTGATAAAAACGTGGCTCCAATGAAGTCAGTGAGTTTTGTGACTGACTTCAGGAGAGCCAAGATTTCATCCATTATCTCTTTCTGTAGCATAGGGTCCAGCTGTATTGCAGCTAAAAAAAAAAAAAAAGCAAAAATAAAAACCCATCGGCAAAAGACTGAAGCTATTAATCAACCTAGAAAGATCTGGTTAATGTATTGCAAGGTAGGCCTCTGTTGGACAGTGTGTGCCTTTAAATTCTGCAAGTATTTAAAGAAACCCTGCCAGAAAAGTGCCACATGTGCAGCCCCAGTCACGGGGCCCAGATAATTTCCATCCTGCCTACTGCAAGTACTGCACTCTGCCGTGACTGGGCTTTCCTTCCTCACCCTCTGAGCCCCTTCTGACAGGCAGCCTCAAACTTCCCCAGGCAGAGCTCCAGTGCTTGCTCGTGGCAGCTGGAATTGCAAGGCAGCGTCAGATACTGAACGGCCGGGGATGAAGCTGGATGTAAACAACAGGAGTTCCAGCCTTGTCTAGAGCAGTGTCAGACATTTGCACATTCAACCTTTACTATGTCCATTTAAACATAACCTACAGTCTCCTGGTGTATCTTTATCTTTTGAATTTTACATCACATTGAGCTGATATAAAAATTCCATTGTGGAAGTAATGCTGCCTACTCAAAACCACCCATCACAAACTAGAATGCTAAATTTAGGAAAAAAAGTTTCTCTTACCACTGAAACCTGGATGCTGCACACTTAAGCATGTACCCTGATTCCTGTCCATAAACCCCAGGGAGCAAATGGGATTCTCCATGTTGTGATATTGTACAAGTACTTGCTCAGGCAGAAAACAGCACAAAATAGCAAACAGCTGATCAGCCAGATGACAGAGTTATGTTTTTAAGACCATATTTAAAAATAAAAGTGTTCTGCACACCATAGACTAAAGAGGGAATTCCCAGGAATGTTTCCAAAATCCAACAAACATTACCATTGATCCTGGAAAGTCTTTCAGTAAAGCAAACTCATTCCAAACCCCTTCATTTCACTTAAAAACTCTTCAAAGTTATGCAGGCGTGCACACACCTTAGCCACATGTATGTGGAATTCTGTAGTGCTTTGCTGACTTTTTAATTCATCTAAGTTCAAAGCTTTGATCTGTGCTGCTACACTTTCTGTTTGCATTTTTGCAGCCTTTACATTATATTTGGTGAGAGAAGACTTAAAATTTAGAGAGAAAAGAAAATCATTATTTAGCTTTCATTGAAAACGTGTGTGTTTCCATGGATGGTGTAGAGCTCAGATTTTCAAAAAATGCAGTAGACAATGTGCCGTGGTTGTTTTCTTCTGCTTAAAAAGTACAACTTTCTGTAAGCATCAGTAACTGCAGTCACTACTGTAAAATTATGGAAGATTTATATAAAAATCTGAGATGGAAGAAAAATAAGGGCTTTGCTCCTTTTCCTAATGTATTTTATTTCTGTAATTTGTCAGGAAATGTATAGTGAATTACCAAGTAATATCCTCATTGTCTTAATCGGAGGTGATGAACACGAGGGTATACAAAACATTACAAGTTTTGAATCAGTGAGATAAATATGCATTTTAAGGCTGTATGGTCTGCACATGCACCGAGCCATTTATGTGCAAACAGAAATAGCTATTTTTAGAAACTAGCCTTAATTCAACGCAGCCGAGCTAAAGCAAGCACTGCTCTATACTCTACCTGCAACTTTCCCATTCATTCAGATGTCTCTGAATGAATGAAAATTAATAACCTGTTTCTGTTTTTTCTTTGTAACCCTGCCTTAATACACAGTGTAGAGATTTACAGTGACTAAAACGCACAGAGTTGTTAGAATTTCTACTAAAACTAACTTCATGGTTATTTTTTTTCCTCTTAGTGAGGTCGAGGCTCGCTGTTCCTGCTCATATATCGTCTGTTTTCCAGCCAGCTTTCCCTTATGGATCCCTCACTGCCCGCTCCCTGCCGGGGCTGCTCCGGCTGCACTTCAGCGAGCACCAGCTCAGGCTCAAAGACAAGCCAGGCTTAGGCACCGAGTCGCTATTTTTCGTACAGTGGCCTTGAACATCAGCCTTGTCACATGAGAAGCAGCTATCCTCTTCACCTGAACAAAACGAAACTTAAAATATCTTCTACCTACAATTTCCTTGTTTTATTACTATTACTCCCCTCCCTCCCTCGTTCCTCCCTCCCTCTCTCTCCCCCCTCCCGCATAAAGTTTCGGGCGGCTCTGGCAAAAGCAATTCCATGTGACGGCAGCGTCGTCGCTTCCTTCCCGGCCAGCCACGGGCAAATCCCGACGGAGCATCAGGGGACAGACATCCCGGGAGGGAAGCGATGCCCCGAGGACCTGGCATCGCCGCCTCGCCTGCTTCCTCAATGCCCGCACCCCAGCAACCGGGCGCTGCCGGCCCCGAAGCAGCCGGGACACAAGCGTAGCCCCTTCCCACGGGCAAGGACGGCCGGCACGGCACGGGGGGAGCACGGCGAGCGGCGGCAGCCCGTCCCGTCCCGTCCCGTCCCGTCCCGTCCCGTCCCGTCCCGTCCCGTCCCGTCCCGCCGCGGCCGTGTGCGGCAATGCTCGCCCGGTCCCCGTCCCGACCGTGCCTTCTCCCTGAGTAGCACCGACGGCGAGGAAAAGGCTGACCTTACCTGGCTCCTGCGGCGGCCTGGAGGCTCAGAGGGCGAGCAGCTCTCCCTGCAGCCTCGCCCGCCCCCGGCACGGGACGCCCTGCCCCGGGCGCGGAGGAGCCGGGGCGGCGGCGCGGCCGAAGCCGTCGGGAGCCCGCTCAGCGCTGCCTGCCCCTCCAGGAGCCTTCCAGCCCAGATATACCCGTATTGTTTTCCTCGCACCATTTTTTTTTTTTTTGATTTGCAAGAAGACGCCAAAATCCCCGTAAATGGCGCATTTCTGGGGCGGGGGGCGCTCCCGGCGGCCCGCGGGGGTCGCGGCGCGGAGCCCGGCGCATTCCCGCTCCCACAGCGCCGCCTGGCGGCGCGCCGCGCCCCGCGCCGCCGTCCCCGCGGCCCGCCGGGAACACGCGGGGATCGCCATAAACGAACCCCCCGTGACCCGTACGCAGTTCAAGTGCAATCTTTCTTTTTTTTTTTTTTCTTTTCCGCTCCCCCCTCCCCACCTTTTTTTTTTCCTCCTGGATCCTCTTTCAAGCCCACTCCACGCTGCTGCGCTATTACATGCTAATTTAATTTTACTATGGACGATATTTTCAGCATTTGCTGAGGACAGTAAATTTTGTAGTTTATGTTATTTCACTTTTTATGACTTTTTAACACTTAATAAAATTTTATTAGAGCACTTTTGTGTTTACAAGGCCACAAAACTCTTGGCAGGTTGTCAGAAGTCCTTTTTATTATGATCCTACTGATATACTGCGAGTAATGAAATAATCATGTCCAGAAATGTATCAAAGGCCAGAGGGATTATCCAATTTAATGGCTCTACAGATGCGCTGTGAGGAATACGGACAGGCAACGCGTCGACAGGCTAAAAGGCGTGTGCGAGGCGGAGGCAGCCCTGCTTAATTTCTTTCCCATTGCAGGCTGGTGCTGCGTTATCCTGGAGGCTCTGGGCTCGGTCAGGTGACTCCCGGTGCTTTCAAGAGAAATGGGTTTATTCTGGTGCAAAAAGCTCTTTTCTTTTTATTCTTCTTAGGTGTGCATCTAACGCTGACGCACTTGCTGTGGCGTTTCCACTGCTTGCGACACTCAGCGAAACACAATTTACTGGAGAACACCCAATGTCATCGTGCCATTGTGCAGCAAACAGTGGCTTTGGGCGTTAGGATTTAGTCATGCAGCCAACAAATAATTACACAGAAAAAAGAAAGACTACATTACAAACAAACATTAAAAAATCAAAAGCAGAATAAACTGCTGAGATCAAATACAAGTGAGATATTTAAGAGCATTCTGTGAAATTATTGTTTTTTGCTTTTGTCAAGAGCAAAGCTCTTGTCACAGCACAGGGTTGTAGGAGTGCTCTCATTTCTGCTTGTGCCTTTCTTCCACAATGGTCTGTTTTTCTGCGCTGCTGCAGTGCTACAGTCTGAGATACTGCAGCTGTTTTTAAGGCTATTTCCTTTTATTTTAAATAATTGTTCATTTAACATATGTTGTTAAGCTCATTCTTGCGTCAAAAGGAGGCGATTATACTTCCTGACCCTGACAGCGAGGTGGGTGGCTTTGTTTTATAATTAAATTTGCTGTGTTCAATTTCATATTTTTCTTTCTCTGCTCTTTCTTAAAGACATGCCAAGAAAAGATAAAAGGTACCAACAGTACCAGGAACACTCCAATGCCAGTTTGGTCTCTTTAACACACATTGTTCCAAATTTCACAGGGGCACTAGAAGTAAATTCCTTCACAATTTTACAATTACTTGTGTAATTCCCTGTGATTTTAACCCTACCCCATTAAAGTCTCCAACAAGAACACACTTCATAATTTTAAAAGCAGAAAGAGAACTTTTTCTCTTCCAGCACAAACATATGTATTATATTCCAATATCTCATGATACTCCCCAGTAGGGATTTCTTTTTAAGAAAACAGGCAGTATCTGTGTATTTTTAAAATATCCTTGAATAATTTGCAAGGACTCTACAAACAGGTCTGAAGACAAGGTTAGAAGTGATCAAAGAATTTATCTTCAAAATCATGACAATATATTAGAGGACCACATGTTTGTATATTTATTCTATTTGTGAATCTGCCTCACTTTGGAAGAGTGCCTCCAAAATCAACGGAGCTTCAGGAGGAGTTAAAATAATGTACAGTGTTAGTAACTATGCCAGAACTTGGCCCAGGAGCAGTAATATTAATCATTAAATGCAGTTTAGCTTCAGGACAGAAGTTTTGTTTTTTGAGAACAATATCATGTACTGTAAATCGCGTTTGCGGGTCAAGGTCAATTTAAACTTCTTAAACCTTTAACAGCAATCAAACTGGAAACCTGCAGGATGAAATGATGGCGTAAAAGAAGTGATGGACTGGAAATTTTAAATTTGGAAGAGGAGTTGTTGCTATTGTTTTTTTGAGAGAAAAAGCAAACTTTGAAATGCTTTGAATATAAATATGTAAACATGCCACACATTATTTAATCAATGAAGCATCTAACTAATTAACCCTTTTCTGAGGGGCTTCAGTTTTTTTCTGGAACGTCAGAAAAGGCCTGAGGAAGCAGCTCCCACCATCATGGAAACAGAGAGGTAGGATTCAGTAACTGGACCTGGACTGGTGCCTACAGGAGGTGTGCAAGGCCGGCAAGACAGTCCTGGCTGAAAGAGAACAACCTTTGTGCAATAATTCAAGGAAGCAGCACTACTAAGGATGGCCCTGTCCCCAGATGCACCAATGCCATGCCCTGGAGAAGTCCCTCAGACCCCAATGGGCATTTTCAGGGCAGTTATGTGGCTTGAGACATTCCCCTCCACGAAGGATGGCCAGAAGATGGTATGTGGAGAACGTGGATCCAGGGAGAAATCTGTGGATACAGAAATCTGTGACTGTTTCTGCAGATAATCCCTGATTCTGACTCAGTCATTCTCTAACAGCCCATCATCAGGTGCACCAGTGAAATGCAGCACACTTGGCACATGGGGCAGTGCCAACCCGACGGGTTCCCTGGTGAACGTGAGAAGATACATATTAATCATTTTAACAGGCCAAACCCTACTATTCAAGCCAGTGGAACTTGTGCCATTGTTCACAATGAGACTAAAAGTGCAGTCATGATGAATTAGTTATTAATAGGAAGTTACCTGTGAGCTTGGTAATGACTTTTTGCTAAGCACAAAGCTGGAGTACAGTGTTCTGTAGGCTGATGAACAAGCAACAGTAGATTAACAACTTATTTACGTGCAACATGCCAACAGCATGAAACTCAACCAAAAAGTCCTTAACTAAAGAAGATAAGGTGTTCTGTAAAAGCCATTTTTGGTTTAGCCATAGAACTCATATGCATAAGAGTGGGATTTGTGCAGCTAAAGGCCATTCAATTTCCTGAAAACAAATTTGGGGTTGATGAAGCCAGAAAGCCAAGTTCACTCCCTACTGAAATTTGTTAAGGGACTTTAATAAGGTCTTTAATTTTCCTTTTTCAAAACTGCTGGCAAAACAAGCAATAGGTACTTTTTAAGGGCTGTTTTTTATTTTTATTTTTTGGTTGGCAAATCATTTGCTTGTTGAAAAGCTGCCATTTCCCAAATCAGGAGAAAATGTAACAAAAAATATGGGTCCCTCAAAGTCATGAAAACATTCCCTAGGCCTTTTACTATTACTTGAGAAGGAAGATTATAGATTAGATATTAACATAGCCCCCTGCTATTCAGGAGACCATAAGACAATTCTTTCTCTGTAAATTAGAGCACAGACTGGAGTCCACATCTGCCATATCCCAAATGAGTGCCTAATGCCTAAGTGATGGGATCTTTCCAGTGAGGCTACTCCAGGGAGCTCAAGGGAAGACAGAAAATAACAGCAGAGTTTAATTAACCTGTCTTATGAATTTTTAATAAAATTCCTGAAGTTTGGGGAGTTTGTGGCTTGTGACTGAGGCTGGAACTCCAGCCTAGGTCATCAATTGAGAAAAACACACATTTCCTACCAAAACTCTATCCTTTTTTTTATGTAGTTATCTGCTACAAAGTTTAGTATGCTGCAGATGTATTAAAGAATGAAAGTACCTGAAGATAATGATATAAACTTAAAGTATATAAAAATAAGACAGTTGAAGTGCTACCTACATTGTAGTTTCATTACAGTTTAATGGACATACGCCGATGAGCATTGTGCCTCTGTGTCCAATCTGATAGATGTACCCCATAAAAGCTTTCCTCAGAAGAAAGTCAGATAAGTGAAACTCAGTAGAAAAATAGCTGTACTTTCTGCAGCTATAGATTATTCAATCAATGAAACTCCTATCTAACTCAATATTACCCACATCCTTGGATTTACTTTCTGAACTCTCATCTGAAGAACAAACTGTCTCCCTCAGTTTCCTCTTATGAGTGTGGTAATTTTGAAAGCCCAGAAACCCTTCCTGAGGAGTAAGCAGTAGCTCCAGACTATGGTTTTTGTGGCTGAGACCAGATAAAGAATAGCAGTTACAGTTCTCAAAACAGAGCTTTGGATTTCCTTGAACATAGTTATTGTTTATAGTGCAATGTCATTGAAGTTCTTAAACTGAGTGGTAGTTATGCAATCATTTAATGTTTTCTATAATTTTGGCTTAGTCCCATTTTTCTTCTCCTTTATTTTCACTCTATGGAACTATATATCATAGTTATATAGTTATCTATCTATCTATCTATCTATCTATCTATCTATCTATCTATCTATCTATCTATCTCATTACTAGCTCTCAAGAAATTAACATTTCTTTTACTGTCTCTTTCCTGGTAACTTATGGAGACAACTTTTACTAATGGTAACCATAGCAATAGAGAAATGGAGTCTAACATGACCGCCTTAAAACACACAACTCAGAATATCTACAAGGAATCTAACATGCAATCTTAGCTGGAGGAATTATAAACAGTAAACCCAGCGGGAGAACTTCCTACCTTATACTGGAAAATCCTGCCAAATTTCTATAGTCATCCTGGTGACCTGTTAGGGATCAGGGACTCCTATGTTATTTAACACCCCTGTACTTGTCTTGTGCCTTCTGCATGAGAAGCATTGGCACGAGTAACAAACATAGCAAGGGTGCTCCCAGAGCCACTGGGAAGGGTCTGGCTGCCCAAGTGCTGCTCTAGGTACTCTCACAGGACAACACCCTGTAACTTGCTGAGTACACCATCATCCTTATAACCATTTTCCAGAGGAGAAACTGAGGCACTTGGCTTGAAGGTATTTAGGTTCTTAGGGAAGTCCCTCCAGCTGCTCTGTTCTCACAGGATCTGCCTGACTCCTGTTTTTCATCTTTACCTGCCTAAAATATCCTGGTGAGCTTAAATAATATCTTAAAGGTTTTACAGATCTGAGAGGCAAATGAGGAAGATAAATTCATTCCCCTCAGGTTACCAGATTAGCCCTTAAGCATAGCAGGTAAGGCAGCATGAAATTGCAAAAGCAATCTGCCCTCACCTTTCTGAGTAAAACATGATGTGGCAGAGAAGGATACACAGGCGTCTCATGGGCAAGTGGGTGCCAGGGCAGCTCTGGCAAAGGGATTAATCTGGGGTGTAACATAGGTGCCAGGGGTTTAGGGTGTTCAGGAGCAGTGCCTGCCTAGCAGCCAGTGCACAGGGAAGCCTGGTCCAATGGCTTTCCTCTCCCTTTTACTCTGGGATGGAGAGAAAGGTCTGTTTTACCCTGGTGGGTGGGGACAAGGACCATTTCAAGCACCATTTTTTGACCCAAATTCTGCCTTTAAGAGAGCATTATGGAGCCTGTCTGCAGCCCAGCCTAGTCTCAGAACTTCTTCCTCTCTCCTTGCATAGTCCCAGCCATACTGCTGGGAAGTTTGCCAGGGGAGAGGGAGGGCTGATACAACTTGCAGACTTTTTTTTCATCTTGATCTGTGTGCATTTCTTTCCTGATGCACTCTGAGGCAAAGGTGAGGAGATATTTATATCTCTCTTATCAATGAGAATTACTAGGATCTTAAAATACCATTTAGAAGTGATGAAACAATGAAAGTTACACTGACAGTAGCTCTTCAAAGGTTTCTCATGTAAATAAAGTCTGTCTCCAAGAAGTGTCCCATACATAGTATTACACCGTAATCATTAACTTTAAAATTATTACAAACAAAATAAAATTCAACATGCCAAAATGGATTTGGATTGTGTGACGATTCAAACCTTATTAAAATGACAAACTCGAAAAAACTGGAATGCTTAAAAGTCAGCACTTGCTCATGTGCTAGTTTGATTTAAAGAAGACTCCAGAGGTTTTATTGAATTATATATTATTATATATTACATTCTCATGAATTATTCCCCAGACTTCAATGCTGGCTGAAATAGGGCCACCACTAGGCCCCAGGTCCCTCCCTCTGTGTGATCTGGCTTTTCACAGAAGATTCAAACCTGACAGTCCTTCCTCTCACATCTATATTCTTGGCAATTCTTTATTTTCCATGGGGAATTCTAGGGCCTTTATTCACACTTAAAAAAAGCTGTGGTTTGAAATGCTTTAACACTTCTACTAAAGCAGCAGTTTCTTGGTATATAGCATAAACCTGGGGCCTTTTCTCTTGGCCTGAAGGTGATTTGGGGCATGTTTGTGCAGTGCTGCAGCAGTGCTTGGGGGTGCCCCACTGCCCAGCCCGGCACCAGCCTGCCTGTGCCAGTTGGGGATGTCCAAACAAGCAGTGCCTGCTCTAGGAATGGGAGTCAGACAGGCACTGACAGCCAGGGCAGGAATGGAAGCTACAAAGACGGGTTTTGGTCATCCTTCACCATAAAGGCCATGCAGTCAGTCTGGCCCAAGGAATGTGCAGGGGTCTGGTCGGTTTTCAGGCTAGTTGAAATGAGTCTTCTGTGAGTAAAAGTTTTAGCAGTTCATCCAGCAGGACAACTTTGCACATCAGGTTGCTGTGATTTAAGTGACATCCTTTTTATCACAATGACATTGAACCAACCTGAAAAATGTTTCAAGATACTAAATCCTTCAAGCTTGATATTTGGAATGGTGTCCTCTTTCAAAATTGGAATTTTCCCATCACTGATGACATCTTTGTATTATGGAGTCTCTTATCTTTCATTCTAATAATATTGCACAGACCTGTCTTTGTGACACACTGAAGACCTGTGATAAAGTGATGCAGTGAATTTTCTCACTGGGATATAAGAAAGAGATGTTTCCTGGACAGCTTCTGTTCTTTTTTTCTTTTTTTTTTTCTTCATAAATTTTACAAAATCCTGTTACAAAACAGGAGATAATTCAAACCAGATAAACTTATTATCAGATATCAGATATTTTAAAGACAGTAACAATATCACAGGAAGAAGGTGATCATAAAGGCATATCAAATATATCAAATATCAAATATAATACTTATTTTTAAAGTGTCTAAATTTTTTCTTCACATTATTCACATGTCTTTACTGCTTCAAATTGTTACCATCCAAACACTCTTCAGCCATCTCCCTGTAGCTAACATTATTGTATGGTGATTGTAGGTCATTTTAACAGCAGATTCTTTTAAAAAAATCACCAGAACCAGGTAGGACCTGGTCTACTGCCCATGGAAAAACAATTAAAGCCTTGCACTTCTAAAGCCTCTGAGTTGGTTGGTCTCATAGTGAATATTAGTAAAAGATAGGAAGATAAGAGCTGCTTTCTTGAAAGCTTTGCACCATTCTCTGTGTACTCCCCAGGTAAACCTGTGCTTGCTAAGTCAGTAGGTCTGAGCACATGCTTCACAAAAGATACACAAAGTAGGATGCTGTATGGAGAGAGAGAGCGATCTAAAAATTCCTACAAGTACTATAAGAAACATACATTGACATGAAATGTACATAATAATCAATTGTATTGATTATTGTATACCATAATCTCTTGTATATAATAATCAATTCAGACTCTGGAAAGAGAAGAAGGTCCATTTTTAGTGTTCATTTAAAAATGTATTTAGTTGGCAATACACCTGGAATGGTCACCCTGAATTACAGAACTTGCTGCAAATGCTCCAAACATATAATTTAATAAAAATATCAAATATCTTTCACCACAGTCCAGTTAACCTCTATAAACTCAACAATTACTTAGGGGACTTTCCTCACAAGGTGAACTTCTGGCAGTGGATATATAAACACCCTTCATGGGCTGAGACTTTTTCCACTAACATATTTTGGTTTTGGTGCAGTTAAAAATTAGAGAAGAGAGGGTGGAAGGGTCAGCCTCTTCCTGACATCTAAAATCTTTATCAGTAACAGCAACCCCCCGGCTGGTGTCAGTGATTTGTGGTATTGTTGTTTATCTGTGTATCACTCACTCGGATGCACTGTTTAGATCCAAAGGTCTTGGGACCATTTGCAATCTCTTCTAGGCTTGCTGTACCAGACAGGGCAGACATCTGGCTGTCAGTTATAATTGCATCCTGCACCAGAAGTTGTTTTTAAACACTCCTGATTCCCTTTGAACGCAGAGCTGTGATGCACAACAGTTTCAAGCCATTACTGCAAGAGGCAAAGTCAATCCATGACTTTAGCCGAGTTTGAAGCAAGATTTATGAGACATGGTGGGGAGGGGGCCATTTTACAAAAGGGTGGCTGTTTGAGCCTGCTTGGGTCTTAATGATACAGCAGTTTCCTTTCCAGCCCATACAACTTATTCTTTGAAC
Organism: Molothrus aeneus; assembly: GCF_037042795.1. NCBI lineage: Eukaryota > Metazoa > Chordata > Aves > Passeriformes > Icteridae > Molothrus > Molothrus aeneus. Next base: position 16,854,779 of record NC_089652.1, on the reverse strand, counting down.
ACTGACAGAAATAGTCAGAAATATATTTGTGGTGTTGCCATGTTTACTGTTTCCTGTTGTCTTTCTTTGGAAGTATTTTAACAGAAATTAGGACTTCACATAAAAACTCTACAGGCTCTGGGATGAAAGGATTTACTATTAGGTTTCCTTCTCACTCTAACTTGGTGGACTGTGATTTAAACCCTACAGACTCATGACAGGATATGATGCCAATTAAAAGCATGAAACCTAATTTTTTGACAGAATAATCACATAATCCCCTTTCTATTATCTGGCTAAAGGATTATTGACAGCACCTTTACTTCTCAGCCCAAATCTTGTATTTATTAGGCTAACAAACTGCTCTTGTTTAAATTATACAGGCCAATGAATATTGTTGAATGTCCAGGCGCAGGACTGCCTTCAATATTGTAAAGGGATGTTTTTCCCCTGGTAATTGTCACACTGGGTCAAGAATGCACAGAAATGTAAGTGGACAGCTGGTTTTGGTTGAAAGCAGAGTTCTGATTTGCTGTTTAATACCAAATCAATTTTAAAGTAATTTAATAACAAATGTTATAAAATAAAACATTGCAGTGAAAAATTCAGCTGGAATTTCTTCCAAGACCTGAATTCAGTTTGCATGAAGTCCATAGGAAGTTCAGTGAAAAAATGCTCTTGGAGTACAGAAAAGAAAGAGGTTAAGTCCTGCTTTTCTGAGTCACCAGTCATGACTTCTTGAGCCCAATACATGATCTACACAGTTTTGTGAAAGCAAGACTTTTGTTAGAATAGACCATGCTGATGCACTGCTGGAAGTGAGCTAGCCCTTTCTGTTTTGACCGCATCTGATATCAGTGAAGAGCCCAGGGGCCAGTATTTGCCATTCAGTTCAGCCCCTGGTGAACTACTATCTATATTACATATGGCTTTTCCCTAGAAAAGTTTCACATTTATATGCCTTTTGTGCAGCAGTGTCTGAAATGAGGAGGAATCTCTCCCTGTCACATACATGCTCACATAAACTGGAGCCTGCAATTTCCCTAATCACTAAAATCCTTTCTCCCCACGTGTAAGTTGTTAACCTTCATTACATCCCTAGGGAGACATACACTAAGCAGAGGCCTGTTAAAATGAAAGTAACCATCCCTCCAAATTGCCAAATCATCATATTAAAAAGTCCTCTTCTTATGAAGCAAGGTTCATCATTTGCCGTGCCAAGCTAATTCCTGCTCAGAGTTGAATGTAATTACTTCTGCTATACGATTTTATTAAAAAAAAATACTTCATTAGCTTCAGCAGCAATACAACAGTACCTATTGTGTTAAATCTTCTTAAAGTTACATTATTTAAGACGAAGAGACATCTTACAGTTATTAGAAAATTCATGTGGAGACTGCTTTCACATGTATACATACATTGTTTTCTTCAAGCTCTGAGTTAGTTTTTATACTGTGTGTTTTCCAGATGCACATAGGATTTTCCTCTCATTTCCTGTCTCATTCCTAATCTAAAATCTATTGCCATTTCAAAATAATTTTAAAAAGAGCAGCGCTGTTGAGTGAGCAGAGGAACTCGGTGCTGAGGTGGGTGTGTTAGCCGTTCTGAACCACCATTTTCTCGCTCTTGCATGTGGGCTGCAAAATGGTGGTTCTATGATTTTGATGAGCAGGGACCTGTGTTACACTCCTCGGGCACGCTCGTCGTGCGGCCATGAGAAATGCCTTGGCCCTGGCTAAGAAAGGCCGTCTTCTCCCGCCAGTGCTCGCCTTTGTGCCGGATTCCCCGTGCTTTCACAGCCCTCAGTCGCCCCAGGATTGCTCGTAATTCCTCTCTGAGATGTACAAAGCCACTAAATGCTAATTTCTAATTTAAAGTTTCTCAGGAGTAGCCGCAGTGCTTGTGTGCATGACATACAACCCCAAATGGTAAGAGGACAAAATCACAGTAATTTTGTGTCTTGTGTTTATTAATAGAGGACCAAATGTCACACAGGCAGCAGTCTCAGGACCAGTTTGTAAGGAGAATGAATGTTTTGCTCGTGAATAAACGGTCCCTCCAGATCAAGGTTGAGGTCATTGGCAAGATCTAGGCATAAGCTCATTCTAAAGCTATGTGCACATGCGAATAAAAGAATTAATACTTGACTGTCAGTATCGGTCTTTCCTAAGAGCTGTGTTCGCCTAATTTTTTTCCTTAAAAAAAAAGTTGGATACAAACAGTTTACTCAACACTGCAGTGTAAATATGTTGCTGGCAAAACAGCAGCCAAAGCAGGCAGTGACCTTGGCTACCACTAGCTAGCTATCAGAGAGCTCCAAAAAAGAGGGTTGCGAAAATGTTAACGAAATGGAAATTGTGTGTGATTGCCCATAGCAGGATGAGGATCCTCCTTTGCCTGGGAAGAAACAATTTCCTTTCAGCAAGGTACGCAGCCGCTGTGGCACGTTAGAGAAAGCAGCTTCACAGTGTGCCAGCAACCAGGGATGATACACAAATACACTCCCAGTTGAGAATCTATGCGTACTTTCTCCCCAGATAAAATAGATTCACGGCAACAGTATTTATAGTCTGCACAACAATATTATTTTTCTCTCTTTGGTTTGCAAGGGTTGTAAATAGAAAAAAGAAATGACTAAGCTATTAAATCTAGGAATAACAAGGCTCTTAAAGCCAGGTTTATTGTACCGGGGTAGGTAAAAGCTTTAGGTTTTTTGATCTGCGGGTGTTAAATATCCTGTCTGCGCCAGAATCCCCGCTCGGCTGTTATTTATCTCCGAATCCTTGGGAAAAAGGAGCGGGCAGATGTCCCTAAACTGCGGGCACCACCTGGCGGCGGGCCGGGCGCGGGGCCGGGCCGGGAGCGGCTCCCGCGGGTCCCGCAGCCCCCGCGCGGCCGGAGGGGGGCTCCTCTTTGGAGGAAAATGAAATGAAACGGTCCCTAGTGTTTTGATTTTACTGACTTGTAAGCGCTCAAGCCAAGTGTTATCCAATTTTCCCCATACAATCTGTTTGGAGAGCTAGCAGTGCATTTCAAAATGGCTTATTTTGATGACATGGTCATAATTCTAAATAATTTGATTTCCAAATATACACATCATATGGTGGCCTTGCCAGAAAATCATTCTATTGAAAGTCTTCTGTCTTAAGATTTAAACTAAATAAAGGAGAAACGATTACATGATCCAAGCACCTTTCTGGGGGAAGGGAGCGGGGTATGATGTGTTTGCTGGGAAAAAAACGCTGAACAAAGAAAATATTTTTCAAACCAAAAAGCTTCTTTCTGAGGGTCATGAACTGGAGACATTGCGGGTACTGTCAAAAATCTGAAGAGGAAATGAAAAATAGCACTTGCTCCTTTTAAATGCATGTGTGTGTTTTCTTTCCTTGATGGCTGGAGGAGCCTGCATTCTAACGAGGTTTCACAGTGCACTAGAAAATGCAGAAATATGGCATAATCCCTTGGTTCATTCAAATAAAAAATCAGAGAGTGTGTTTAACATACAAGAACTCTGTGTGTGTGTATATGTACTAGCCTGTATCTGCAAAGCAGAACTTCCATGTATATATATTGTATGTATGGTGGAATTTAAATCTTCAGTCTCCAATAAAATTGCATTCTGTAATAAAACTGCTGCACCTTGACTCCAGACTACACTCAATCCCAAATTAAACACCCCATTTACTCTACTGTAACAAGCAGAAAGGTTTGCTACAGTGAACACTATTACAGACAGGAAAGGCATATTATCATTCTCTTTACCTTTTGTACATATGACAGCAACACCTAAACAGCCCCTGTGAGTCATATTTTTCTCTAGTTCCTGGCTCCTCTTACAAGAAAGGATTGATGAAGGGAAAAGGTGAATTGAAACATGATACTTAATTTCACATCACTCCCTTAATTATTTAGGAAGATGGACAGACAGCTCCAGACATTTAGAAGCAAGCAGGTAGCATATTTTACTATAAAATGTCTTCCTGGATTTCATGAATAACTCAGTGTCATAAACAGAAACAGCTGGCGTGCTAAAGGCTGTGTAGATTTCTTTATGCATTATATATAATGCAAATGTTTCCCACATAATGCACACGAACTATCCACTTCATATCAATGTTTGTAACCCAAAAATACTGTAAGTAATATACCAGGGATACAAAATTAGAGGACTTAAACTTGTTAATCTAGGTCATATATTTAAATGCCATTGTCTAGTAGCCATTTATCTATTGTTTAAAGGTCTAGCTATTTCAGATGCATACTGTTCTTGGGTGCTAATTTTCCTATCTTTCTCTAGGAAAGCCATTATAGAATTTTGATGTTTTTGTTGTGGTAATTAAATTAGAAACGGGAGCTTACTGAGGGTAGCAGGAGGAGGGAGAGGCTGCGTGACCCAGGGGAGCCCTGGACGCTGCGCCTGGGGCTGGGCCGAGGCTTTCGGCTCTACTCAGAGGGAGATTCCCTCTAGCGGACTGAGGGGGAATTTTATTCCCCTTTTCGTGCCCCATCCTAGCCTTTATCTGTTAAATACAAGGTACCTTCTCTAAGGATATTCTCGGCTATTAACCTTCATGCATGAAGCAGGAGCTGAAAGTTAATAAAGAAGGTATTTCTAATCAACTGTGGTGATGTGAGTCATAGAGAAGTCATACTAGTAAGCCAAGAATGTGAATCCCCAGGCCTCTCACAGCTGAAGATAATCTGAAAAGAGCTACAATTTTGAAGGCTTTTTTAGATCATATGTCTAAAGTGAACAACGAGGGCTCCATTCCCAGACATCTGATCTAAACCCTTTGAGTCTTGGGAATTTTGACTCCAGATGCAGGTTCCAGCCCTGCACATGATCCTTATCTTTAATGGGACCAGCTCAAACAACCACACATAGATTTGTTGCCATTGCAATGGACCCAAAAAAGAAGTTGGCTCTCAGCCTGTAGCTTTGGGGGAATCAATTCCTTGAACACAAGTAGTCTGAGTGTGGCTCACCTCTGTTTAAAAGTGGACTAGCCTAGGAAAAAGAAACAGGCCAGGAAAGATGAAGAATAAAGCATATGACTGAATTTTAAGTTTTCCTGGGCCCATGCAGGGCCTTGTTCATAGTATTGCTGGGTTAGAGACTCTATTAACATCTACTGTAAGTTTTGTTCTGAGGGATCAGATTTCTGGAGCCTGAGACCAGTTATGATACATCAGAGAAAGCCTCATAATAGGAAGCTTTATTGCCTTCTAAGTGAGCCAAAGGCAGGGGCTTTCCCTTGTAAGCATAAGGCTGGGAAGGGGGGAAGGGGGAAGGAGGAAGGGGGCGGGAGGTATTTTTTTCTTTTTGCCTGATGTGTTTCATCCTTCCCCACCTCCAACATCAAAGTGTTTGCTAGGGCAAGTCAGCCCTGTGATTCTGGAGCTGTGTATTTCCCCTCTCCCAGTAGTTTCCATGCCCATTTCCTATGCCCCAGCTGCCAGAGCACTAACTCTGCTGCTTTAATCACTCCATTAATCAAGCCTCTGCAGTGATCAGCACACTAGCTCTCACTGCCACAAGGAAGCCTGTTACTTCTTCAGGACACATAATCTCCCACTAGCCCTCCAAGGATTTTTACTCAACTGAGCCATATTGATCCACCAGCTAAAAAGGGTATTTCACTCCATTTTGAATCAGCTGTGTTTTTAACATAATGTAGCTCACAAAAGGCACAACTCAAGAATAATTCTTGTATTAAGGGCACTGTGAAGGTGAAAAGACACAGCCATTTCATAGCTAAGCTTCATAGACAGTGTGATTTCATTAAACACACAAACACTGCCATCAAATCCAAGATCAGCAGATACAAACAAGTTGTTTCTGCTGGCTCCTAGAGAGCCATGATTGCGTCCCCACGGGCATAGAGGATTGTCATATAAAAGCACGTGTACAGACAGTCTCCAGTCCAGTCAGAGTGGTTTATTGACTACTATTTTGTACTGGGTAATGCCAAAAGATGGCAGATCCTATTATGCTAGGAGACTTTGAAAAATTTAAAATGTAGCCATAAAACAAAAGATCACAGTAAAGCCAGACACAGAGCAAAAAGAAATTACAGGAAAACTTAGTAACCTTCAGTGGCCTCTTACACTTCTGACTCTTGCAAGAGGAACAATACAGTACTTGAAAATTATTTAGCAGTGCCTCTTGGAGAGCAAAGACTGGACACTCTGCTGACTTGCAGGATGAGGAGATAATTTCCAAAGGTTAAGGGGAAGCAGGGAGATTTCTGCATGTTCAGGGAAGGTGCAGCTCCTGCTTGGTGTAAGGTAGGGCAAGGTTGGTCCCCCAATAGCTCTGACTGCCTTTGGTAGGAAACCTGTCTTCCCACACATCTGTCCTCCAGCACACATTGCCTTTTCCTGAGCCATCCATTTCTGAAGCCAGGAAAATCAGGAAAAAGGAAGAAAAAGTCCCAAGCCCCAGAGCTGCACCAGAAAATACTCTCATCACTACCACCATCACTCCAGCAATATGTGAGAGCAAAGGCAAGGGTGTGGGATATAAAAACAGTAGCAGAGGGGAATTGAGCTTGGAGTTTGAGAATCCTAACCTGCTGAGAAGGACAAGCTTCCAGTTGTGTCAAAACATCTAGCAAAGAGCAGGTTCTGCGGGACTGGAGTCTGAGAGAAGTGGAAGTGAGAGCAGTCTGCTTGCTGATGGCAGTGGGGGGGCAGACATGAGCACATTCTGGAACTGCCCAAGTCCAGTTTATATTGCTATTAATTCCCTTCCCAAATCCAGACCTGAATTCTTCAGTGTGGGCCAGATTTGGGCAAAGCACTTGTCTAACATGAATGCACACAGGCACACATGTGCACAAACACACACACACTCACCCTTGGGGTAGATACCTGTAAAACAATCAGCAAATAGAAGTGATAGATCTCGAGCAGTTTCTGAGTATGAACACTGATGCTGTACAATCAGAGCAAGAGTTTTGCAGAATCATTTCACTGAAATATTTACTTTTCTATCTGCTGTGATTGTATGTTTAAGCTTTCCTTTCTGTATATTAATGCTCGTTTTCCTGTTTAAGTTCCGTAGCTCTTGTTCGGTAACATGCATCAAATCCAAATGACAAGTTTGCATGTGTACACTCAATGAACAACACAAATCATTTATCCCTTGGGACATAGGACTTGAAAATGCAGATGGTCTTGATACAGTCTGATAAGAATGTAAACAGGAAAATATCTTTGTTGACTTATTTCTTAGTAATCAGTAATAATTAGTTATTGTCTAGAGATTCATTATATTATTTCATAAACCTTCCAACAACAATAGTGAAATGAAATCAACTTTGATTTTCTTGGGATTGCAAAAGATAACATCAGATAACTTCCTTAGAAAAACAACAAAACCTCCATTTTCCATTGTTTTTTTGGTCTACGTAAAGTTTAAAGGCAAAAATCAAGATAATGAAAAGCGTCACAGAATTTTATCTTGCCCCTAACTTCTATGGTTTTGCAACCAGGATATGTAATTTTTTTTAAAGTTGCATACTTCAAATTATCACCCTCATTAGAAGTCAGTATTAAATCTGTTGTGTGGTTTTAGCACTGAAATTATTTCCCTTTCTCACCACTTCTGGATCAATTATTTCCATGTTCTGTTTCCCCATTTCAGAGGAGGAAACAAACCAAAATCTTTCCCTCTGTTACTGTTCCATTGGCTGTTTAGATTCCAGATAGTCAGATCTATCTCTTGTAATGACCAAGCAATTTTTCCAGAATGTTTCAATTTGTGGATTAATATTGGCAGGAAACTAATCTCTGTATTTGGCTTTAGCCCACTGTTGTATAATGCTAATCCTTTCTCTGACTTCCAGAGTGAGGTAATCACAAAGTTACTCTGAGGCTTGGCACACGCAGCTGTCCTCATGTCAAGGCAAATCAAACACAAAAAATGATCCCAGGGAGAAAATGCAAAAGGATGTGAGCATGGCTGAAAAAGTGAAAACATCCAAGGAATGTCCCTCTTTCAGCCCTTTTTGCAGAGCTGTGAACTTGCACTGTCACAGACTCTGCTGTTACTCCTTGTGGCCCTATCAAGCCTCTCTCCTCTTTCTTCCTTGCTTGCTCTTCTGCCTTACCTCTGCCTAGATCTATTTAGTGTTCATCCACCAGACTAAAGCAGTCTTCAGACATGGTCAGTGTCTTGTTCCTACTGTGCATCACACATTGATAGCACACATTAAGCATGAATGGCTTAACCAACTGGTCATGTACAATGATGGCTCACTATTTCAAGGTCGTTGTTGTTAATAATATTGATTAATAATTTTTGTATCTTTTCAGAAATACCAGGGTGTCGCAGACATCTTTTTGTAAAAATCTTTTTTTAAGATTTTCTCTCTTCTGAGAAGCTGAGGCCTCAGAAACAAAATGTAAACAATAGTTATCTGCTGCTGTGGAATGCATCAAGTGTGTCTGTGATTGGGCCATTTTGAATGTTTACAATTAATGGCCAACCACAGACCAGATAGCTTAGACTCTCTGTCCGAGCCAGCTGCCTTTGTTATCATTCTTTTCTATTCTATTCTTAGCTAGCCTTCTGAGAGATGAAACCTTTCTTTCTATTTCTTTTTAGTATAGTTATAATGTAATATATATATATCATAAAATAATAAATCAAGCCTTCTGAACATGGAGTCAACATTCTCGTCTCTTACCTCATCAAAGAACTCCTGTGAACACTGTCACACCAGGGATATGTTTTTATTTTTCCATGTGTAAGGCAAGTAGCTCTTAGGCAATGTTTTTTAATGCATCTGTTAGTTTGCATTAAAATAGAAGGGAAATTCGATTTCCCTCAGACAGTCAACTATTGAATGCAGACTAAAGCTATCTGAATATCTGTGAGGCTAAGAGGTGACTTTGAGTCAGGGCATGTGGGGTTTCCTGAGGCTGGGATATAAGCTTGATTGAAAAAAAGAGATCTTTTCTCCTGCATATATGTTGTGAGAGTCATTATGAAGTTCCCTATGTTGTTGCTCTGCAGCATAACTACCAATGTCCAGAAACTGTGCAGTTAGCATTACAACTTAATTTCATATAAATTAGAATAATCTCTGTATATGTCCATTTTAATATGGGAATAATCAAATTAGCACCCTACTGGAAAAACTTAACAAATACAGAAGAACAACAAGTGAAGTTACTGAAAATAAAAGATACTACAGGTTGTCATGTGGGCTGCTATTGATATATGGAACTGTGCTACTAATCTCCAAGAACTGCTCATCTTGTAAAGCTGTGCTTTATACCTTGGTAGTGATTGATCTCTTGATAGATGGAGTCAGCACAACTGACTGGTGCTTTAGAGGGACCAGTGCCTGCCTCAGTCACTGCTGGCAGTTTGGGGACTTAAAAAACAGGAGAGGAATGTCTTATATCTACGAACTAAAATGTCACAGAGGATGGAGAAATCTTCACAAGACCCAGTCTGATGTAAGGAAATGTACTCTACAGGGTGAAACCACTGTGAGATTGCCCTTTTCTGACAGTTCTTAGACGAGACTGACCACATCCTGGGGAGAAATTGTGGGACTCACATAGAGAGACATAGCATCTCCCACTGGGCTCTCCATCAATCCCCAGCAAGCAGGCTCCCATGAAGCTGCCTCCTTCCCAGGCTGCTTCTGCTGACAGAACAGGGCACAGGAATACAGCTTCACTCAGGGAAAAATGGAATTTACCTTCATACTGCCTAGTAATGACTACCAAACTGGGCTGCAGTTCATCATTGGCCAGCTAGAATCTGTAAGTTCAGCACCTGGGGATAATTACTAGGGTGGATTATCTATAAAAACACAAATGTACTTGGGTGGGTAAAGCACAAACTTATCCTCCTTCCGTAAAAAATTAATTTAAAAAAGGAAGGAAGGAAGGAAGGAAGGAAGGAAGGAAGGAAGGAAGGAAGGAAGGAAGGAAGGAAGGAAGGAAGGAAATATAATATCTCCATATTATAGGCATTTCTTCCTAATCTTTTCAGCATTTCTTTAGAACTCAAGTACAGCATTGAGGAAACAAATCTGAAAAAACACCATCTTTAATCTCTAACCCAATCTACCATGGATTCTGTCCAACACACTTGTCTGTCTTCTTGCAGCTTTTTAAGTGGGAGTAATATTAATTCACCTCTGCAAAGTGCTTTGAATTCTTTAGATGGAAGAAGTGCTGTGTATGTTGAACCCTGAACTCAATTTTGGCAGGTAAGTGAAGAAATTGATTTTGAGCCTATATTTATTTGCAGTTTTAAATTGCAATTACTTCCTTAGAATTACTCCAAGTGCACAAATTGGCAGCAGAATTCATCCCATACGTTCTATAGATCATGTGTCTAGTCACTGAACTACAGCAGGCAAGCTGACACCAGAATCTGGCTCTTTGTATCTTAAATTGTTTTCTAAAACTGATAAAATCAGCTTCACTTTTACACTTTTTTAAACAAACAAACTGCTAAAATCTAATATTTTTGTTCTTTTTTTTTTTTAATATGCAGCGGCAGAAATTTAACCATGCTAAAATAGAGTGCAATGGGGTCCAAGTTCTACTCTCTATTATTTGAATAATTACATAATATAAATTAGGTGGTTCAGAACTGCTTCTTTAGTTTTATCTTTTTGATCTGTTGCAGTACAGGTGTGAAATGTATTTATTTCATTTTGCAATTGCTGAGTTTTTTTGTAATGGCTGCTACAAGAAGTATTGAATTTTTATCTTTTAATAAATAATATTTATAGATTTAGAAAAAATCATTAGATATGAATTATAGCTACTGTAATCATTATAAATACATTAACAACAAATGGTCAAGCCAAATTAGAAAAGCCCTATTAAAAATTAAATAAAAAGATCTATTGAGTAAACAGATGTCTCTTCACAGCAGACATATCCCCACAGTTATTGACTGAAGCTTCTAAGTATTAGGAAATGACCAGTCATGACAAAATAGTACTAAAATAATGCTCCCTAAAATACAACTTGCAATGTCTTCTTGATTGGGCATGATCAGGAGGGTAATTAACAGATTTGTGTATAATATTCACAGAAATCCACTAGCTTCTATATAGAGGTATAAATAATGTGCTTAGAAATATTTGAAGAGTTCACAGAACAAATATTTAAAAGAAGAGCTCTCATCCAAGGTGACCATACTTTAAAGGTGACCATCTTTGTTGAGATCCTTTTTTTACCTTCTGCAGATAAAAGGTTCAAGAGAACAGTATAGAAGAAAATTGCAGCAAATGGACTATGAACTTCAGCAAGGTAGAGTCCTCAATTCCAATTTGATCCCACTCAAATAGAGTGGGGAATGTGTAAAATCTCGTAGGCTTGGGCCCCCAGCTGCTATTAGCTTGTTACAAGAACTTATTCAGCAAATAAGTATATGACATAAAATGTATAATCCTACGGTGTCAATGCCCATGTTTAAAAAGTACTTAAAGAAGATTATACTTCAATTATTATGCTACTTTGCTTTTACAGAGGGCTAAATCTGATGCTTTAGATTTAACAGCAGGGCTAACTTCCAGGCTAAACCAGAGCTAGTTTAAGGAATTGAAATGGCTCCAGTTCTTGATTTAAAACAGGTTTTTACTCTCAGTGATCTCTGGCAGTAAACACACATATTTTTCTTTTCAGGATGGTTTATGATCAGTGATTTTAGTTCACTCCACATTACTCTACCACATGTCCCGAACTGCTTGGGACAATCCCAGATTAGGAAGCACATTCATAGGTCTCACACAAAGACTACTTTATACAGAAATAACAAAATGTCGTAATATCTGTTCACAGCCCATTTAGTAATAAGCTCATATACCTTGACACTTTCAAAAAGGTCTTCCTAGAAATTACCATTATCTCTGGGAGACAAAGCAGCCAGGTGGGGTTTGCACATGCACTTTCTTTAAATCTTATGTTGTTGCAGAGGCCATCAAATTCTGTCCTTGCTTTCAAGGTAAAACACCTTAGCTCAAACTGAATGGCCCAGTTGTGTGGCAGGTCTGAAATACACAAGGGCAGTGGTGAACACTCCCTGCCTACCTATGAGTCACAGAAAGCCATCATATCTTGTCACATAAGGAAGAGAGAGCCATGACCAAGGGAAAAGGAAACCCATGGAGACATCTCCATTCTGTAGTCTCTGCACTCGTAGTCTCTTGAGAGACCATTAGTCTTCCAAGAAAGAAGCCATCTGTGGATGGTATGAGCCATTGCCCTCTGACATTTACAGTTTCTATTTCAGGCCAGAAGCAAGTTTCATGCACTCAAAAGTTCAAGTGTCTTTTTTTTTCTCAGTGATGGCAATCACTTTTATAAAATGTCACTTATCCCTATATAGTTGCTGCTCTGACTCTTTCACAGACTCGTAATATCAAATCCTCATCAGAATGATGCCTGTTAGGCACTCAGATGACTACCATTCAAAAATTGGCCTATCTGGACAGTAACAGACTGTTCTCTGATGTTGGTCCTTGCTTTTTAATACTGGATTGATAAAGTTTTTTGCAGTTTTAGTGCTCATTCCCTTTCCACAGATACCCTGATTTAATGTGAGGCAGTTGATTTATTACAAGGCACAATGTGAATACTTGTTTTCACCTCCTTCCTTTACCCACATCCCATTCCCACGTGTTCTGGTTGGAAAGTTCTGCAGCATGCAAGTGCCATCATCATCAACATCTACATCATTCAACCCACTTTGTAACGGTACCTTTACACTGAGTGCTGAAGCCAACAATGTTTACAGTTCGAGCAACCTAAGTGGTCAGGTCAATGCTACTTTGGCACATGTGCATGACTTACAGTGATATTTTTCATTGTAGTAGAGATACACTGTTATAGGCAAGAGATGCAAAAATCCAGCAGTATTTGGAGTGCTTAACAGTCAGAATGGTCTTAATTTTAAGGCAACTTTTTGAGGAAAGAGACCACACTGGGAGTAAAAGTAATAAAACCTCCCACAAAATCATTCATTAAAACAACAATTGAAATGTACATATTAAGTGACACAATTGACATACATCTGGGTATTTAAAATCTATTTATGTTCTAGTGGGAAAAATGCTGGCTGCTGCTGCCTGGCCTGATGCAGATTAGAGTAACGGTGCCGCATCACTTAATGTTGTGTGGTAACTCTTATGTTCCATCTGAAAACATATTAGAGATAAAAAAGAAATAATAACAGGAAAGAGAAACTACAGGGTATAATGCACAGAAGAGAGATGTTTTCAGCTGAGATTTGAAATCAGATTGAGAGTCAATGAGGTAGAGAGATAAAGAAAGGCTGTTCCAGATGGCAGGAGCTGCATAGCAGAAGGCTGTCTTACCACCAATTAATTGAATGAAACCCACCCACCAGTTTCCCATCCTGACTCTTTTCCTGAACCATGTTAAGCTCAAACTTTGTGGTGTGAAACCACAAGAACTCGATGTGAAAAATTCCATGCACTTGGCACGCTGTGGTGAGAACGTCCATGTACAGATCCATCTCCAGCAAGGCCCTGCATTCAGACAAAATATTTCTCTCCCAAATGTCACAGTTCAGTCCAATAGATGATCCTACAAGAGCCTGTCCCTGCACAGTGGTGAACACCTCCATCCCCAGATTGCCTCACACATCTTGGGAGCTGCTGCTCATCCCCCAAAAGAGCAGACTCATACTATATAGGGTGGGTGCTGCTCTCTGGGCAGAGAGCACCATTCAGGGGGAGGATTTGGTGGGTGTGCTGTACTCCTGTACAGTATCTTTGTTGTGAGGCCACACCAGTGTCCATGGCACCTTATTGTATGGCTAGTTCTCTCTTTGACACAAGCAGAGGCACCCATCAGATGCAGAGTGCTAATACCAACATAAAGTAGCTCAGCACTCTGTCAGAGCCTAAAGGAAATTCCTCCCATCCAGGGCTGGTTACACACACATCAGACTAATATGCTTCTTCACAGAACTCCTGTACATCTGAAGTTTAATGCAACATAAAACGACTGCTGTGATAATTACCCTTGCACAGTGGAATTCACCAAAGCAAATGTAAATATTAATCACATGGTGTATATACTGTAACAAGAGAAAGCCTGCATCAAACAGTATTCCTAAGCATATCCCACCAAACAAGGATAAATCCTGGCCACTAAACCAACAGTTCCTCTAAGAGCATCAACAATTCACCCTGAGGAGCACATTGCCCTGTGCTATGCAGCCCATCAGAACCAAGCTATTTCACAGAAATTCAGGTTCAGAAGCCATGGTTGGCTCAGCCTGGTGCCTCTTGGTAGCCTGTTGCCTCTTTGGAGCTTTAACAGCACAAGGGGAGGAGAAGCAGTTTTTCAGATATTTGGATTTCAAGCAGCACAGAGCTTTCTAGGTTATAAGTAAAGCCTTCATTTTCACAGGTAAACCTACAGGTCAGTGGTCAGTTTGCAGGAAGAAGCATCCCTGAACCATCAGAATATTGTATTCTCCTTCAGCTTCAGTTTCTGGATAATTTCCCCTCTAAGTCTGGAAGACCTGATTTTTCAGTATCTGATTCTGAGGGAAGCATAATTTAAAAGTCTGTGTTTGTGTAAGCAATCAAAAACTTCTGGCTGGATGTGACAGGTATAAGCTGATGTAGTTATGTACTTCCTTACTTGATAACAGTTAAAAGTTCTGGGATGTATTTCCACTGAACAAGAAAAAATCAGCTATGCAATCAGCTAAATCCATGACCTTCCAGTCATTTTGGGATAAAACGAATAATGCATGAGTGACTCATCTCCCAAACATGGTAATTGTAGAATCACAATATTATTTGATTTTATTCCTTTGCATAATTCTACTAATCACAAATCTGAAAAACTAGATAGAAACTATTAAAGAAGTGATGACAAAAATGCCATGTTAGACTTCCATTTATTTTATCATTAAAAAGATTTACAGCCTGTTCTGATATCAGATTATAAAAATTAGGGCCCTCCATAAATTAAGAGGGCTTGCTCTTGCTGAGCTATAATAAGGGAGCTAATATGTCAGATTTGAAAGGTCTGAGAAGCAGAAAAACAAGCAATAATGAAAAGTGAGATCTTAAAAGCATGTAGAGATTTTGAAAGCGGACTTTTGTAGAATGCAATGAAATAATGAAATATTAGTAGGAAAAGGTAACTTGCCAAAATAACTACACTAATCCTCCTCTCATAATAGCCTTCATGGCAGAATCAGTAATAGCCTTTTTTTTCATTTAACAGGCTCTGATATAATGACATTGAATTCCATGCAAATATTCTACTTCTTTAGGAATAATTTATTGTAGCTTTACTGGAAAATTTTAGTTGGATCTTAAAAGGTTTTATGGCCTCAATTATAGCACTTTTACTCCTAATAATCAATATTGATTTTACCCTATCATTCTTTTTAAAGTTTCTGTTGGTTTACATAGAATCCAAACCTTGGATAAAGTTGTATTTCCATTCTAAAATCATATTGTTTTATGTAATTATTCCACCCCTTCAATAGTTTCTTCTGCTATATCACTAAAAATACAAACTGAATCTTAGTTTATTTATACTTGCTAGTAGGATAGCAAGTGTAGTGTAAGGCAGTGGGAGGGAGAGAGCTGATTGCCATGTGTTCATCCCTCCGTGGATTTGCCCTGTACCTGAGCCTGTTCCTCACCTGAAGTTGCTGTCTACACTCCTGTTGCAATGCCCCAGAGAGAAATCCTAGGAAACATCACACACTGACCCACGTGGAGCTCTAACTACCCACCTCTCCTGGGAAACAGACCCTTTGGAATCAGCTCTGTGCATACAGGCAGACGTAAGGACCTGTGTGTCCCAGCTGCTTCCCTGCTCAAGCAGGCTTTTCCAGCTGAGCAGCTCTCTGGAGCTGTGACTCTGATGCCTCTGAACTGTGGTTTCTCCAGCCACAACCCACCTGTTACCATCTCCTGCAGTCCATATCACTTCCTTAGTGTTGGCACTACAGGGTGTGAAGTCTGAGACACAGACTCTGCCCTCTCTTCAGAAGTGCTGCCGCTACCCAGGCTTCTCCTGCGACAGAGAGCAATGAGGTCCTGTCACATGAGGTGTCCCAGCATTTGCTGCAGCTGGAAACTGTGGGAAGGCTGTGATTCAGGCAGCTGCCTCTTTTCAGTCCCATGGGGCATAACTTCCTTGTTCTCTCCATTGAGCAAAACAATGAGGAATAGAGGCACTTTGATTCGTTAGCCCCATGTTTTATTCAGCTTTTGACAGATAAAATCTGACTTTTTTCCCTGGAGGAGGGAATGGTTAAGTGATATCCTTGAAGGCTCTGTCTACAGTGGAAATATTTATTTATATTTTACTAGGAGTATCTCCATTTTCCACTCAAAGTATAAGGCTCATTTTGTCCTTACCTTTTCTGACATAATTAATTGGCAACTCACATATATGGACATAGTTTAAATATTGACTTGCTTTTTCAACAAAGAAGAATATGGAACAAACATGACAAGCATTCTATTAAAGGAATGGTATACATAAAATTTCTGTGACTGTTTTTATTGACATACACCTGCTTTGTAGGGGCTTCTACTGTGTCCTTCTGCTCCCTTACACTGGGTTTATTTCAGCATCTTTGAAAATGAAAAGATCCCCTTTTGTTTCAGAATTAGTATTTGACTGATGAAAAGAATGAACCCCAGGGGCTGTCTTTTCCAATCAGGCACTGTACAAGCACTTGAGCTGACTATGTTCTGCAGAACACTGAAAACATGGCATGCCCAGGAAATGTTTGCCATCACATTAGTGATGCTGTAATGGGCACCACAAATCACCTGGACATTAATAGAATGAAATCACTTACTGCCTCTGAGAGCAGCTTTATTCTCAGTTGGTGTCCTGAAAGCACCATGTGTGCAGTCTAGAGTTTCTATCACAAAGGAAAAAAAAATTCAAATATCATAAAAGACCTGTTTTACTTGCTGCTTTTGGGGTTTATTTAAATATCCACTGATTGTTTCTGATGGCAATCCCTTAAGCACAAGTAGTTGTTGGGGAAAAAAAATATTAAAAAAATAATTAGTTGTCTTACAAACTTTTAGTGATCTCTGATTTTTCTAAAAGCTGTAGCAGACAGGACACACATGACTTCTAATGAGTGCCCTTGCTCTCACCTAACTGCAATAACGCATCAAACGTGGTTCTTTATCCTGTTATTGCTGGTTTGTAATTTGATCATCAGACAGATTTGAATTCTCCCCAAGCTGTTCCAACGTGTCTGTAACAGAAGCAGAGGTACCTACATGCACTTCCCATTTTGTTCAGAAAATAGAACAGCTTCAATGATCACAGCCCATGTGAAGCAGACAGCAGTGGTTAAATTAAATGTTGTGATCAAAGAAATGGGCTGTTAAAAATACCTGATTTCCTATTGGGGAAGACTTTTAATTGTGCTTCTGGTGCCTAGAAAACGTTGAACTTTTTATGAGATAATTCAGGTAACAGTCCATTAGAAAGTGTATTTGATTTAGCCTGAGGAAGTTTGGGAGAGGAGAGAGCCCTCCTGTGTGAGCAGCGGCTGCCCCCTGCCCTGCCAGGGCAGCAGAGCCAGCAGCACACTCCCCAACACACACAGCCTGCATGGCTGCACTCTGGAACACATCCAGGGCTGAGCTGCAGGACTGAAACCCCACTCTGCTTTCCTTGCTACAGGAGCAGAATCCTCTGCAGCTAAACTCATGACACCTCAAGATGTCGTGACAGGACTGTCCATAAAAAAAAAAAAAAAAAAATTAAAATCTGGCATATCAGGGTTATCTTTCAGCTTTTAACTTATTTTCCCTTTGTATTACTAGAATGTTTGTTATACCACATTCAAGAAAGCATCTAGTTTCTTTAGTGCTATTCTAGCAATCAAACTGATAGCTGTAAACCAGATAAATAGGAGCTGTACACCGCTGTTTCTGCTGGCCCATTTTTCATTTTTTGAAATAAACCCCCCAGAGTCTTTTTGCAGAATAAATTGAAGATAAAAAAGTAATCTTTTGATATGGATAGTTTGAACATGTCAGATTTGTGAAGCATTTTCTTCAGCTAGCTTAGCACTCTGTCTTTTGAAAGACTTATAAGGCAAAGCACATCTGTCAGAATTTTTAAGAGTTGTTGTGTAGGGCAAAATTAAGTGTCTCTATTAAAAGCAGAGAATCTAGAAAGTAGGTTCTACTCTACTTTTTAGTGCCAAGCAGCATTTTACTTTACAAGTCTTCCTTTCTGAAATCAGTGAAATTACTTGGGAATGGGCAATTATACTCAGTATGAGGAAGCATGCCTAAATCTGGGCTTAGCTCTGCTGGGTTTGGCAGTGAAGCTGCCCTTACAATCTAGGATGCAGCAAATGCTTCTTGCTCTGTTCCTCTTTTTCCAAATAGGAGAGAAGAACAAAATAATCCTGCACAGAGCTGAGCAGCAGGTTCACTGGTAACTGGGGACCCATTTATTTTAACTAGTTATTTTGCTTCTTTAAGTTATACTCTGAGAAGTTTTGGCTGAGACAGTAGCAATAAGAAAATCTGGTTTCCTTTCTCGTCCCTAATTCCTCTGCAAAGCTAATGACTGAATATATTTTTTTCAATATGGTTCTAAGCAAAATATCAAGTTAAAGCATTTGTACACACTTTGAATTCATGGTAAGCTACAGAAACTTAATTACTTTCTGCTATTGGAAAGTTGGTCATATCTGGATCTGAAATAATAGAACTGAGATTGTTAAAGTTAATAATTCTCAGTATTGTATGAGATTTTTATTTGCCATGTAGGTCTTCAACAGTTCAGACAAATATGTGGCATCATTTCACTGCTGATGAGCTGATCATCCTCTTCCTGTCTGTACAGCCACTAACTCATGACCAGCTTCAGGCAAGTGAGTCCTTTCTCAGCCTTATCTGTGGTTATAGTTGAAATGATTTTACACAGAAAAATGATAAAATTAGTGCAGGTATATGTGCCCTCCATCAAGACTCTGCTATTCAGCTGCTGTGAATCAGGGGTAATGCCATCAGTGTGATAGGAAGCACCAAGCAGAACAGGGCTCTGACTAGAGCTTTTAAAAGCCCTAGTTAATAACATGGACAGTAAGGATGATCAATTCTGCTCTGTGGTGTGACAATGACCTCACAAGAAATAAAGAAGGCAATTAGTCAAAGAAAAAAAGAAAGAGCAGGATTCCTGATCTTTCTGAAATTTATACCAAGGACCTACCACCAATGACTTCTGATACTCATCTGCATGTATGTAGATTTAGAATCCTACATTGTTCCAGTAAAGAAGGAGGAAACACCAGAATCAGAGACCTGTACCTGCTGATAATCTGTAACACTATGGAGTGGATGTAGTCAAACTGTCACATCATAAGAAAACCAAAGTTAGATCGAAATTATAAATTATAAATGGCCAGCCTGTATTTGAAACTTGTGTGTAGGAACATCCCCACTGCCATTTGGTTAGAGCTGAACACTTCAGGTAAGACATGGGATAATGGATGGGATTAGGAAGAATCAGGATTTTTGCTTCCAGCTTCACCCCATCTGTAGGAAGTTGATATGGCAATGGAAGATGACTGATTTAGTAGGAAAAGAAGGTCCTAGAGAAAGAGAAAGAAATCTGGATACTGGTTTTGGTTGAAGGCAGTTGAAAAAGGCTTTAGCTGTGGCCTGTATATCCCCATATAAAGACATTTGTGCAAAAATAAATGGAACTATAAGAGAAATTACCCTGCATCTTATCAAGCCTTGTAAAAATGTTTCTACCTCAACTGGATGAAGGCCATCATCTTCAGCTTCATTTTCTCTCTGAACATCAGATTGAGGGTTTGTGAGGCAATGTCCTGTGAAAGGAATTTCCCTTCACTCAAAAAAATCAGCTAAAATGTCTCCTGAAAAATATATTGAGTGAAACCAGTAATGATTTTCATTTGCTGATGTTCACCCAGTAAAGAAAGGAAGCGGCACCCTTCCTCTCAAAGGAAATGAACTCTGTTCTCAGTATGGGGGGGTATTGGGAAAGCTAATTACTTTTTCCATGCCAGGAGAGAAATGACATGTGGCTAGAAAGAAATGTGAATTCTGGTGACCCTGCAACCTCTGCAGAAACACGACCTTGTCCTGTTATGAACTGCTCTGTGGTGGGGCGCATGCACAGTCCAGGGGGCACGGGCTCAGAGGCAGAGAGAGAGAAGTACAGCTCAGGAACTGAGAAAACGAGTACACGGGAAGGGATGTGACATGAAGTAGTCTATGTCACCTTAAGGCCATGCTTCCTTGAGCGAAAAAGTCACTAACTGAGCCTGAAATGAATTTGATTTTTGTGAAGTTTGGTTGTGGCTAAACTATTGTAAAATATCCTTTTCCAAAGTGGTACTTAAAACAAATTGTACAATAAAAACGTAAAAAGCACAGTTTTTCTTGTTCCTTTGGCTCTGAAACATTATTTCCATCTTTTAACCACCTTTGAGAACCTCCTGGTGCCCTACCACTGGCAACTGTCATTTGTAAATTGATTTTTCCCCCATGATGCTTGGCTTTTTGTTTCAGCTCCAGCCATCTCCAACTGGCCCCAATGGCACTTTTGTACCTGTAATTTACTGACAGGCCTGGGAACAGAGCTCTCAATGCCCCACTCTCCACCCAGTGCTCTCAGAGTGATGCCTCACCCTGTTCCTACACTGCTGGCACCGCTGGCACACCAGTGCTCCTGCAGGGATTGGAATGGAGTGCAGCTTCCCGTGAGCAGAAGCCACTTGGAGATACAGACAAGGCTGTTTCCTAATAAGCTCTTGAGGACTGGTGCTCTTTTTAACTTAGGTGTCTTCCAGCAACATTTTTTCTCCCCAGTATTACAAAGATATTTTTACAGTCAGACCGTTCTCAACCCTCACAGTGATAAAAAGGCAGTTTAGTTGGGATTATCTGCTGTTTGTTAGATTTCTGCATTTTACATCTTAAGAGGAGGTGTCAACACAGGAAGAAAGATTTACACAATAATTAAACAAATATGTAGAAAACGTACTTAAACTTCTGTTTAAATACAAAAAATACAGAAAAAAGCATCCTGAAATACAAAACAAAATGATAGCTCCAGAGAGAAAGACATGGACAGGAGAAAACACAGAAGGTAAAAGATAATTTTAAGAATAAAATCACTATTTTATAGAAAAACACTAGTAATTCATGAAAATATTTATAAACATTATCTATTATGCATTAAAAAGCACTGCAGGAATTTTCATGCCAACTACTGTATAGTGAATGCATTGCAAGCCCTTGGATGATTTATATGCTTCCAGTATTCTGTTTGATTTTCAAGATTCTTGTTTCACATGCTTAAGAATCAGACATTGCAGTCATGTCCTCTATCAAACTATCCTTATACTCTGTAAAAGGTCAGGAAGTGAATAATTTTTAAAATTAGTAAAGAGAAAAAAAATTTAACTTTATCATAAATAGCCTCAGCTTGCATGAAAACAAAATTAAAGCTTTTAAATTTATTCCATGTCTTCTAGTCCTCATTATTGCAAATGTATTTGACTTCATTACCCAAAACACAGAAAAGTATTTTCTTCTAGAATGAGTAATGTTTTTTTTCCAGATATAAAGATATAAAACTGCCTTGCTTATCTCTGTTCCAAAGGGGGTTAAAAGCAAAGCTGCTTGCTGAAGTTGCTGTATCAAGCAACACAGAAGATTCACTCCTCATATGACTAGCTCTGAAAAAATCTGCTCTCAGATTGATCTTAGAGGCAATAACTCTTGTCTTCCCTTCCTTCCCTCTCTGAGCTTCAACCAGGCACCTGTCGAGGGTCAAACATCTGTCCTGTTGATCAAAGACTTCCTTGAGTTTTACGTATTGAAATATATACTCTTGCACTCCTATGTATGCCCTATGTATTACATTGATGAACTTGACTCCAGGTTTAAAGTTACACATAATATCTTGCTAAACTAAGGTTTGAAAAAAACCTAACTAACGAACAAAATCTGGAATAAAAATCTATTTGTTTGTTCCTGTGTTATGGGATAGCTATATTATTTGTGTGTGCTTGTTTTTAAAAGAGCATTAAAGTGTCCATGATGAATTGCACAAAAAGCCGAAGTTTAATTAACAAAACTAGAAACACAATTGATAGACCTGTTTGGAAATGGCCATTCAATGATCCAAACCTGTAAGACTGAGATAAATTACTTGTGGAAACATTTTCCTCTTGGAAAATCACAGATGAGACTAAATGAGATGTTTTATATATATAGTAGCAAACAGTCATAGGTACATTTCATTTTGAAAGTCCCATCTGTCTTGCAGCCCAAACAGTTTTTGACACCACAGAATGATTGCTGCATTTCACATTATATGAAAAGGTAGTAAGAGCTGATATATGCCAGGGTTCTAAACATCAGAGCTCCATTTTACTACACCAAGCATTTATTCTAAGGAACTAGGTTAAAAAAAAAGAAAAAAAAGAAAGAAAGAAAGGCTAGATTAATAATTTATAGTCATTCCCCTAAAAAATACGATCAAGATTTGATTTCAAGACTCTGAGTTTCAAGACTCCTAGAAGGATCAACTGATCCATAAATTCAAGCAGTTGCTTTTTTGTTCATAGAAAAGTAAACAGAATGCATGCATGGGATTTATCATTTCATCACATTTTAATTGACTATAAAGCTACAAATATGAAGGGAACTCCGCCTGGGTACTTGTTGGAGCCTGATTCAGCATGCATCCTAAAGCTAACTGTGTGTGGCAATCCACAGTCTGTAAGGTTTAAATTAATAATCTAGTGTTAAGTAACACCATCAAAGAAAAGAGTTAATTGTTTTCCTATTTGGAGTATGACACTGAGATGCCACAGGAGCTCAAAGTGATTGTTACCATCATTGGGAAGATAAGTGTGGACTTGACCCAGGATTAAACAGGGATTGGTGTGCTGTCTTATTCTTTAATAAGGAGCTACCAGCAGTATGCTCAGTCACAGCTACAATTGCCTTCCCTATCAAAGCACCAATAATGACTTTATCTACAGTATAAACACAGAGTTATTTCTGAGATTCAGGTTATGTCTCTGAGCAGACACTGATTGGACCCTCTGCATTCTGCAGCAGACAGAAGCACATTAGCTACAATTTCCCCCAAAGGATCGCTTACATGACCCTGAAAGGCAAACAGAAGACATATTTTTCCTTTAAATGATTCATAAAATTCCACTACAGATGATTTTAGTCCATTGCATCCACATAGGAAAGAATTTTCTACTGGATGTGGAAAATGGTTGTGTATCAGACAAAACAATCACATTTTCTTTGTAAAAATGGGTATCTCTCAAATGATTGCATGATTTCAAAAGACTCCAAGATGCAGCATGAGGAGTAATTTCTGCTACTGGTCAGCCTGCTGCAGGACTAAAGTCAAGGTCTCACTACCCTTCTGCCCTTCTATGGCTTTTTAGGCTTCAGTTTGCCTCAGTATCATCAGTATTCCCAAGTACCAGTATTACCAAGGACTGCTGACAAAATGACAATTGTTGCCTCCTTTTGGTCCCCATGCTGGCAATTGAGGGAACTGATCAAAGCAGTTTGGACTGGAGAGTACAATTACCTGGGTCTTTTTGGAGTTCTGAAATGCTGTTTCTAGTGGTTGTTGAAACAACAGTTTTCCTTTGAAATTGTTGCTTGCAGGTGCTAAGGAAAACTAACAAAACAGATCTGCCTCCTTAGCATTCTGACTTTACAACAATGTCATGGAAGGGCTTCAATCTTCACAGACAAACAGAATAGATAAAGATGAATTTTCATATTTTATGTAATCCAAACCAATGTAATCTGCTACCGCTCAGCATGTCATGGTAGAATGTAACACAGCAAGTTATAAAGGAAGGCAGATACAACATCAGTTTTTCACATTCCTAATGAACAGTGTGAATTCGTTGCCTTCAGAATAACAGATGATTTAATTGAATCTGTATAATCTAATGCAATCAATCTCATTTAACTAAATGTCACACAGCCCTTTTTACCAAGAGGCAGTTTATGTACACACACGAAGGAGCAGAACTAATTTCTGAAGCCTTTACTAATGTGAGATCAGTTTTTATGAGTTGCCCAGAAAAAGCATGCACATCTATTTTGTTTTTAACTTAACTGCTAAAAACACTTCCTTCAAGAAACATTCAAAAGGTTATGGTCTAGCAGCAAAACTCCAAGGAATTATGGTCTGTTCAGCCAAGAGGAGAGGAGACTGAATGCAGACCTCATTGCAGTCAACAACTTCCTCGTGAGGTGAAAAAGAGGGGCAGACACTGATGTCATCTCTGTGGTGACTAGTGCCAGGACCTGAGGGAACGGCCTGAAGTTGTGTCAGGGAAGGTTTAGGTTGGATATTACAGAAACGTTCTTCACCCAGAGGGTGGTGGGGCACTGGACCAGCCTCCCCAGGGAAGTGGTCACAGCACCAAGCCTGACAGAGCTCAGGCAGCATTTGGACAATGCTCTCAGGCACGTGGTGTGACTCTCTTGGGGATGGTGCTGTGTGGGGTTAAGCATTAGACTTGATGATCCTTATGGGTCTCTTCTAACTCAACATAAAAACAACCAAAAGAAAAAAAGCAAACCCTTTTATTCACTATACTCTACCTGAGTTTCAAGCAAAGCAAAAGGTAGGACAGAATATACTTCAAAGGCACTTTCCCCCCCACAATGAGTAAATTTTCATTTTTCAGGGGCCAAGCAGCTTTTAGTTCTGGTATATAGATACATTTTCTTTCAGATATTTCATCTTGCAACACTCTATGGGAAGTTACGAGTATGGCCAATCATTCAGTACTGGCAGGTCAAATCCAGCTGGTTTCCCTACCAGCTCTCACATCAGCAGTGTTTGCAGTGTCTCCTTTCTGTTGAGAAGTGCAGGGCCTGGAGAGCAGCCCCTCCCCTGGCCCTTGTCCTGGTGCTCCAGCCTGCTCAGCTGCCAGCAATACCCACACTATTGCTATACCTTTGTCAAATGACACATGGCGGGATATTGTGTTGAGGGCTCAGTCCAGGCACACACAGCTTTGTGGCCAAAGCTCTCTTGTGCCCTTCACAGGGACAAGCAACCTTTTGATACTGCCATGAAGTGATGGGCCCTGCAATTTTTTCCTTTGCTGTGCCGCATTTATTATAAGATGCCAGTGGCTGAGTGTTTCGCAAAGCAAAAACCTAGCTAATGATGCTTTTGTTGTCTTTGGTTATCCTGCAAAACCAACAAAAGGAGTGTTTCTTTGTTGTATTTTCCTGCAAAGTAGCATTTGCAGGATGGTAAAACTTGAATTTATTTACCTGTGTTAGTGCACCCAAAGAATTCCATTGAATCATGATAGTTTTAATAGTAATACAGTTTTAACTGGAAATTATTTCTATCAGAAAGATGTGAAGTAAAGGAAAATCCTTCAAAAAGAAGTGCCTCACAGGCTTAAATTTCTGGTTTCAAGAGCTAGATAGAATGAAATATTTGGAGGCACCTAAATTAATTTTGCTTTAAATATATAAAACCTACATTTATGTAGCCTAAAATGCAGTAAAGTGCATAAGTATGTTTTCAAAAGAGATCTTGGAACCTAAATCTCATTATGGGAGGGAGTCGCTTTTGAAAATAAAACACAAGATCATTAAATCACTCTGTCATTTTGAAAATAAATATGACATTGTAAGTGACCCCAGTGGCCTTAAAGCTCAGTCTAGATAATTATACCAATAGTTGCATTTTAAAATTCTCCCTAATTAATTGTCATTTTGTGTCAATGCATAAGGAAGAACAAAACTCACAAAAATAATCTTTTCTGACCTATACCTTACTTAAAAGTTCTTTCATTTCCCAACCCCTACTTACCTTTTGAAATTTAACAGGCTCAGAGACCAAGAAAGTAGTGGAATAAGTGATCAAAAGATGCTGATTTACGATCTAGAGCATTTGAACATTTTTAAGACCTTCAAGAGTACAATTTAACGCTTCCCCAGGTGACTTTAGTTTACACAGCCAACCCTTACAGCACAGATAATCTAGGCAGACGTTGTCTTTGGCAGCATTACAGGACTGCATTTCACAAAACTGGCCTGTTTGTTAACTGGTTTTCACTGTTTCAGACAGCCACTCATGCATTATTTATGGCATCAGGCATTGCGATATGTTTTCTTTCACCTTCTATTTGATTACAGAAATGTAATTGTGGCTAGCAGAAAAGCAATGGAAATACAGCAAATATAGATTCAGTTCTCCTTTGTGTCTCTTATCTTTTTTTCATGGTGCATAGGAATATTTGGTTTTGGGGCTTGCTTGGGTTTCTTTTTGACCTGATTCACTATTAAAAGTATAAGCATACAATATTTGATTCTCTGAAAAAGCTTCTGAAACTCTGAATTGTAACTAACTAACTGAACAGGCTATTAATCTCTGGAATGCTGAAATCCAGAATGCTTGCCCTGCAAACATCCCCTTATTTGCAGTTCACAGGTTAGGTTACCTGAATAAAACATCTGGGATCCACTTATTTTTTTACAGTCATTTATACTCCCTCCTGCTCCCATGCCTGGCACTGCCATTAAAAGCCAAAAAATATAGATGAAAGAAAAGATGCTGGCATTAATCTGAGAAACACATAAGCACTATTAACACAAACAGAAGGAGCACTTTAACAGGCTATCAGCAGAATGACTTACCCATTTTTATCTACTTAGCCATTTTTTGATGGCAAACTGCATGAGGGAGTGTGTATGTGTGTGAAAACTGAGTAAATTTGGGTTGATTCATCACTTGTCCTACTTTGAAGATCAATCAGTTAATAATTTCATTGACCTGGAGGATCATTTGGAGCAATATATTTAATTCAGTCATGCATTTAGTTTAATTAAGGTTTGAAGTTACAGTGCTCTGCTGGCAAAAATATATTAAATCTGTTTTCTTTCTGCTTTTCATTCACCACGTGAACTTCCTCTAGTGCATATAATTCATAAAGGATCTTTTATTTTAATTTGTCTAATTTGTCCACTTCTGTGAAATTCTGCACCTTTCTTTGGAATAAAAACCACCTGAAAATCTTTTTGCATCATTCGATGAATGTGCTGGAAATGTTAGGCCTCTTGGACACTTCAGCAAACCAACAAAAAACATCAATATGTCCTTCAACTGCTCTTGAAATTGAGAGTAACAAGTTTATGTTCAATGAATACACACGGCACTCCAGAAGCTGTCAGAGCTGAATTTAGTCCCACAGATGATGTTAGAACATTTGGAGATGCTTTGCTTTATTGTTTTCCCAGCAGCTATCTCTTTCTTTCCTTGTGCAACTGACTCTCATATTTCAAACCCTGCAAGTTTGCCACAGGGTGACAGTTGTGTCCATCTTGTGCACTGCGCTAAGTGTCTGCAGTGACCCTTAACCTGGCCTAAGAGTCTCTTTGGTGTGTGCCTGTGCCAGCCTCCACAAGCACCAGAAAAGCTGGATTTACACCATGTTTCCCTGACTGTGGCTATCAAAGGTTCATCATCACCTTTATGAGACATACCTTAATTCAATGGGACAGCACATTTAGATTTTCCTCTGCTTTTGGTTTCTATGTAAGTGGCCAACCTCTTCTTTTGGGTAAGCTGCTTGGCTTGGAGATCCAAAAATGCTCCTGTCATCCATGAACAGTTTTTACTACTTATGCTAGGGTCATTTCAACCTCTGAATTGCATTTTGTTAAGTAATATGTTTTCAGAACAGTGAATAGCTGTTTTCAAGAAGATCAGCTACCTGCAAAAGCAGGAGTGTTCAGGAGGCGGAGTTAGTTGGACAGCCATTTCACTCATGTTTTTCCTCAGTGTATTGACTTAAAAATCTAGTCACTAGATCTCTTTTATTAAGATACAATTACCCATCTGGGACTTACAGCCAGAGGATTTGGGAATTCATTTGCTCTGAATTAAGGTTTTACTTCAGCAGCTATGGTTTCAACCAGCAAATTGGTTAATGGCTCTGTAGGCAGACCCAGGTCTCTGACAAGGCCCAATACACATATCCATCATTCATGTGCTGTGATTGAAAACATTTTTTGTTTTGGCAGTATGAAACACAGCACACATGATTTGATTATGCTACTCAGCCTACTTTCATTCTTTTCTATATTTTACTCGAAGAGGCTGTTCTAACAGTCTTGTCTTCTCAGCTCTTGTGAGGGTGACAGCATAAGGGACTGGTCACATGTAATTTTGGATGCCCGTATAATGAAGCCTGCCATCACTGTTATTCTTCACTTTGATTTTATTAGGTACACAAGGAAATCATCATAATCAGCCCCACTGTATTACATAATGACATTCCTATTGTTTTCAGGGTGTTACCTGAGAAATCTCAGGAAATTAATTGCCAGCTGGAGAAAACAGTTGCAAAATAACTTCACCCAAATGTGTCTTTGCTGTTCATTGCTAAGGTATAAATTTTACCAAAGAACAGACACGTCTGATACCGGTATTTTGGTTTCAGAAGGATGAAGTTGAAGAGACACAGGTCTGCTTTGAGAGCATATCCTTGAAAAGTCCATTTGCTGTTTGAACATTATTTGCCCCAGTTTGGAGAAGGCCTGGGCAGCACATAATTCATGCTCTGGCTGTCACGGCACACAGGGAACATGACTTTCTCTGTGATTATTAACTTTCCCCTTCACTCTTGTATTTGTATTTTTATTTTACTCGGCTGAAAAATGATCAGAGGACAGAGACCATGATTAAAAAGTATTTTACTGTGTGTGGATGCACAGGTAAAAGATATGCAGGGGTTTTTTTCCCTTTGTAAACTGTGCAAACCCACACTTTCCAATTTTGCAGTCTGCTTTATGAAAAACTATACCAGGTCTGCATAAATTCTGTCCATGAATATCTGAAAAAGCACCAAATATATTACTTTACTAGCTTTCCCCCTTTTCACCTTAGTCTTGTTTTTTCTATTTCTATGATGTTTTACCTTCTACTTGAGCTTCCCTCTTTACAGAAAAAAACTTCTTCCTTTATGTTTTGTCACGTGCTCTTCAAATAAGCCTCCTACTGTCCAATAGCATAAAGATACTTGAAATAAAAAGATGTGTCTGGAGCACCTGGAGGACCACAGGCCTGTCCCCCAGTCGTGGCACTCTGGGGCAGAGAGCCCCTCTCACCCAGGGAATAAATACAATGTCATTGTTCTCTATTTAATGACCTCACATCTTCTTACTTTGTCTCACTTTGAGTTTGTTCTTGTTAAGGGCCTGATCCATCAAAGCACTTAACCTCATGGTTGTGGGCTGTAAACCCACCAGGGTAAGTACCTTGACTTTTTATAACCCTGTAAAGTGCGTAAAGTGTGTACCTGTGGCTCTATAAAAGATGGGTTCAAATGATGTCTGTGATAAGAGCCAACCTTTTCTGTTCAGCACTTCTCCTCTGCAACACAAGAAGTTTCTGCAGTTCGTGTTGCATATATTTCAAACAAGGCTGGTTTTGACAAATTGACTGTTTCTTTTTTAGTTCTGTCTTTTTTGCACTTGTCTAAAAGAGCAACTACACCTAATAAATTTTCAAGACATTCTTGTTTATCTGTATTCCTCAGAAAACTGCTCAGATTCTGTTAGACACCCTGAAGGATTACCTAATACTTAAAAATTTTCAGTTTAGCTTTTAAAAACACTTAAACCAAATAAGAAAACAGGACTATCATAGCAGGCTTTTCCTGCAGACACCACCAAGGGTAAATTTTAAGTTAAATCCTGTTCTGAGAACTGAATTTGGTCCAGTGAAAAAATTTAATTTCTGTAAGCACTGAAAATAAAAAATAATTAAACCTCTCCATATACCTTGTGTACTATAAATACATTAATAAAATAGGCAAAGGAAATAAACTCCTAAATTATTTGCAGTAGTAAAATGCTGAATATTGAAACACAGTTTAATTTATTAATTTATAATTTTTATCAGGCTAAAATAGGCCTCTAGGAGCAATTTAGGCATAACAATAATGCAATGGTTCAGTGTAGTCAGCAGTTAGATACACAGCTGGTTCAGTGCCCACTGAGAGTCAAGCTCAACTTTCAAGAAACTGAGGTATTTCTAAGTTAGGATATATAAAGTGTAAACCTCCAACTCCAAAATGAATTTAGACTATCTGATTTGGATGTACTTTAGGGAAAACAGTTTAAGCCCAAGGCAAAATATAAAAAATAGATGTCATATACTAATAGCAGAGACAAGTGGAAATCATTAAGCCTATGCATTAGATTGTACATCTGCAAAAACAAGATTGGTAGGCATTTCAAAGCTGAGCCTTTTAGAGGGAGGTTTTTGCTGAGCATTTCTTTATATGAAAAAGTATTCTCCATTCATCTGCTGTACAGGACAGCTGACACTCCTCACAATCATCACTTAGGTGACGCCAGTCAACTACAGAAATTCCCAAACTATAGTGCAGTCCCAGTTTGCTGGGAAATTCAGCGACCTTTCTCAGCTCTTGTCTTCAACTACAAGGAGCATGCATGGCTGAGGAAAATGCCTGAAATATTGTGCTTTAGTCCAACATTCTGCTGCTTTTCCCATCTCAAAGCTCTTGAAGCAGTACTTCTTTTCTGGAGCAGCACTTGAAACTACAGAGTGGAGTGACCTGCTCCTGTTATACTCAAAGGCCAATCACCTTTTAGAAGACTTCCAATGTCAATGCAAGGGAAAAGGGAGTGGATCAGATATCTTCATAATCTCCTTAGAAAAGCTGTAGCTTGAGATAGTACAAGTGACCAGTTTGGGAGTGTTTCCTCCAGAAACAGGGTCACAAGATAATGAAGGGGACCTCAGGAGGTCTCTAGCGCAAACTTCTCAAAGCAGGATGAGCTCTGAGGTCAGACCAAATTACTCAGGGCTGGTTTTGAAAGCTCTGTGGATGGAGCCCACACAGGGTCTGCCCAGCCTCTCCACTGCTTGACTGTCCTGATGCCATGTGATTCCAGAGCACTGTAGAGAAAAGGACTAGGCAAAAAGTCCAATTTCCCAAACTGCTTCCAAACCACACCAAGAAAAGGCCAGGTCTGGCTGCTCCACAGCCTGTATTTTATTTCCATGGAAGAAGGGGAAGATCTGCTCAGATTGGGAATAAAACGCTAAACTATGACTTTCGGTAGAGGCTGTCTCAACACTTAAACAAACTGTCTTTCTGACTGCAAATTAATATTGAGCATTTCTTTTTAACCAGGAGAGACAGAAAGAGTTGTTTCCAATCGACTTTCAATTCTAAGGTCACCACTTGAGAGTTGAAGCGCAAAGGCCTTAATTCAATCTGACCTAAAAAGCATCTGCTTCCAGTGAAGAAAGCAGAGCAGTTTCCTGGACATGAGGTGAACTCCTGCAGAATCTGCTGAGGGGCACCCCATTTCATGGGTGGAACATGTCTTGTGGACATGGCTCCTGTGTCCTTCTCAGGGAAACAGTTACAATATAAATGTGTGCAGGTTTTAGATGGGATAAGGTTACTTCACAGTAGCTGCTGTGGGGCTGTGTTTGCATTTGTGCTGAAAAAGGTGATGATAACACAGGGAAGTTTTAGTCACTGCTGAGCAGGGCTTACACAGAGTCAAGGCCTTTTTGACTTCTCACCCCACCCCACCCCATCCCAGTAGGTTGGAGGTGCACAAGAAGCTGGGGACACGGCCAGGACACTGGAGCACAGCTGACCCAAGGGATATCCCAGAGCACATGGTGTCATGCTTGTCATGTTTCTTATAAACAAATATTTTAAAGATTTAGTCTTTCAAAAAATGTTTTTAATTCAAGTTTTATTAACTGGTTTTCTATCTTATGCTGCCTACCAGTCAGCTGTCTTTCTACTACAGGTTTATTACTCATGGTCCAAAGACAGAAAAATTGAATACTAAATGGCATTAAATACTAAGCCATATTAAACTCATTCTAAACCAAAAATCTCATAAAATATGTTATTTCCTCATGGAAAAGAAACCATTAAATTGACTTCTGACATGTTGTAAGATGTCAATAAGTTATTTACTAACCTAAATACCCATTGCACACAAGAGAGACTTGTTTATTTTGAGAGGTTCCAAAATTTATTTTTCAACAAGAAATATAATAAAGCCTGAGAAGGGCAATCAAGAAATCTGTGAAACCCTGTTTCACTGTTTCCATAGTAACCTCCTTACTAAGATAGTAGCCTTGGTTAGGGACAATCCTATAAGCAAATATATTGTAAAAATTTCTCTGTCATAATGAATTCACTCTCATAGTTTGGCTTTTTGAGTTGCTTTCACAAATATCTTGTCCTTATCTTGTCCTTTTATTTGTTTCCTTGTTATCTTTAAGAGGCAAAATCTGAAACAAAATGTAGCAACATACCCTATTCATTGCTTTCAGCATTTTAAAAGGCATATTTCAGATACCGTACATTTAATTATGATTTAGCTATGTTGGCGGGGAAAATAAGGAAAACCAAAATCAAATAGTAGAGGAATTGACCTGTGCATTTGCCCAGAAAATGACCAAAACCTTTTCAAGAGTATTAAATCCAAAATTCTAAGAATTAACACTAGCTGCAGAATCCCTTGCCCAGCTCCTGGCTCCTAGCAGATCCACACCTCTCAGTTTTTCTAAAGGCTGCATCTAAGAAAAGACAGAACCACATTTGCTTTGGTTCTGCACAACCATAGAGAGAGGGAGCCGGGCACTGCGGGGACATGGGGGCAGCCCAGCCCCGGGGGCAGCCCAGCCCCGGGCACCTGCCCAGGCGGAGGCTGGGATGTGGGCTGGCAGAAGGGCTCTGTGGCACTGCTGGGGTAGGGGCTGCTGGCCCTGAGGGGCTGGCATGGGGACCTGGGCTGTGGGCCAGGCAGGGCAGATAGACCCAGCAGGGTCCTCATGGCCCTGACACACTATGGGTTTTGGAAAAAAAGCTTTGAACCCTTAACTGAAGGGGGGAAAAGCTTTACCCTTGGAATATTTTGCCACATCTAGATCTAAGAAACATCAGAAAGAATAAATCAAGATGATATTTTTATGGCCAGTAATATAGTCCTGCAGCATCTGAGTGCATTGGGGTAGGTACCAGGCAAACATGGAATGACAGAAAGCCCTTGCTTGAACGGCTCATCCATTTAAGGCCCCAGTTCTGCAAAAAATGCACATCCTTAACGTATCCTGAAGCAAGGATGTGACTAAATGCTGGAAGTTGTTTTTTTTTTTCTTTTTTCCTGAGGAATTCAGAAATGGACAATGTATAAATGTCATTTCACTGGAGACAAGATAGCTAGTAGCTATGATATCAGGTACAATCCTTTTTAAAGTTAATAGTAATTATTTTTAATGTGTTTTATTGACTTCTAATAATCTCTGAGGGGATTAATAGCTTAGAAGGTATGTATGTGTTGATGACAGAAAGCAGAATGAAGCCTACTGATTTATTGCAACTCTTCATTAAGTTTAAAAGCATTCCACTGTGATGAAGACATCAACCATAGGCTGTGGTATTTTCACACTGCAAAGAAATAGTTAAGAGCAGGAAGACAAAAAAAGAAAGCAAACAATGTTTTAACTTGAATTCAAGCCAGATTTCACATAAACAAGACCCTATTCAAACCTAACAAAGCAAAACATGTTAAAAATATCCACCAGTTTCCCCTGTTTGAAGGTATAGACGAAACATACCTGCTTATGTGTGTGCTAAAAATCTTACTAGGTAAGGTCATAGCAGATTACTATATTGCATAAAGATAAGCACGGAACTGAGCTTCCTGTAAATACTCAAATCTGGATTCTCATTCTCTATTACAATGATACATTTCTGTTAATTCTTGTGGAATTAGATTTAACCCATCATTTTATGAGACAGAAAAAGAAGGACCTTTTCATATGTGTTTCCTTTATAAAATTGTGGTTTAATTTTTAAATTAAAAAGATAAGTTAAATCTCAAAGAATATGAAGAAATAATGTGAAATTTTAGTTTATTTAATTGCTATCCTAAGGTTTCATTTGGAACTTGGATTGAATGAATTGACAGAAGAGAGTTCCATACTACAGCCATAGGTTTTGGACACAGGCAGCACAGAATTAAAACAAGAAACTAACCACTCTTTACCTAGCCAAATGGAGGTAATGTCAACTTCTAATTCAAAAGGTAAATTCCTCTTAACTCCAATGGGATCAAGATTTTATCTTGGGTTCCTAATTATTTCCTGGTGAGTTTTATACATGTGAATATTACCAGCAAAAGTCAGGTCATTAACACAAGCAACACAGCATTGAAAGACACTGAACGCATGCTTGTTTCCCAAACGAACGTGGCCCTGCAGCCTGTGCATGTACGTGTCCCCATGTAAGAGAGCTGAAATTCTTCATAAGCATTATCATCAGTCATCTCCCTCAGAGGAAAATGAGCACAGTATGTCATTATGTCTAGGACTATCACAGTTTGGCTACTAATGGGCATTGGGCCAAACTCTGGGGAAAAAAAAGTAATATTTATTTTGGAAGTCTCTCAAAACAGAGGCTTTCTCTTTTGCAGTACTTAGCACACTGTCAGCACATAGAAATAGAAAGGAATAATTCAATTTCTGATATTCAGTTTTGGCAAAATGACCTGAATACTTCTCTGAAGAGGACTGATTACACATCTGCATCTCTCCTGACTTAAAGCCTGGGTCACTCCTGCCCTGCCCTCAGCTTTTGATAATACATCATCTTCACTGGGTGTTCTCGCTCCACAGACTTTCCCTCCAAATTAAGGAATTGCATTTGCAGAATCCTCAATTACAAATGCTGCCTTTCACTCATTTGGAACTTTCACTTGCATAAATGCAATATCTTTATTAAACTCACCATTAAGTTATCATATTACTTAAAATTTTCCACAAGGATCAGAGAGAAAGATTTAGGAGTGCTTGGGTTCTCTAGACAGGACATTGTTAATGCTTTGGTAGCAGCATGGGTGACATTTCCTGGACTGATTGATCTCTTAATCCTCGTCTTTGTGCTCCATAGTCTGTAATTTCTTACTTGGATCTCCTTGGGGCTTATAGAAATGTGTTTTTAAATATATCAGGAGTGCTGAAACACATAAGCCCAGTTTATTTAGACATAACTATTCTGAGAGTATGCTGGACCTCATCCACACATCCTGCTCCTGACCACCCAACAGCTATTTCCATCTCCAGGCACACCTTGCCCACAGCAGCCCCATCAGACAGGGAGCATGCCATGCCTCCTCCACTTGGTCACCATAATGCTTCCAAGGCAATCTCAGCACATCTAAGGGGCAGAACTCAGCTTGATGACCGGACTCAGAGTGTACTATTAAAGTAATCACATTTGTTGTCCAGGAACCTTAATATTCATGCATGTGAGAACAGTTTTCATAATTTCTTCCTAGCCGCAGATGATACGACTTCAGTGTTGCTGTCTGAATATGCATTTTCACTTCCTTTCAAACTTTGTCAAGGCATGCATTTCAACAATATTTCTACTTCTGAATTCTGTTTACAGTCAGGTCTAATAGAACCTCTTATTTCCAGATATGAATTCAGAGGAGAAACTTTTTCTGACTATTTTTTTTATTCTTAGGTCACCCTTAGATGTACAATTACTGTTAGAGTTACTTTGTGCCCTATCAATGCAGATATATACTGACTGAGGTTTTTAGAATCATAATAAAATACTTGTAATATAGCAGTACAATCCCAGATTTTATCTACAGGCTGTGCATCAAAATAGACATGAAATTCCTCCCTGTGTCTCATAACGTTCCCTTGGAAAATACTAGATCACAAAAACGTATTCCCAGTAGAGCCATCTTCCAATTTTTCTGCTGCTGTAGATGCTGTCTCAGTCATTCTGTTGCTGCTGGTTAATAAGTCATAAAACCTGTCATAAAGCCTGTCATGATAAGTGTATATGTCTTTTCTGCTAAAATAGTTTAGTTATAATTCCCAGAATAGAAAAAAAACCACCACGTGAGACATTAC
Source organism: Molothrus aeneus (assembly GCF_037042795.1). Taxonomy (NCBI): domain Eukaryota; kingdom Metazoa; phylum Chordata; class Aves; order Passeriformes; family Icteridae; genus Molothrus; species Molothrus aeneus. Next base: position 16,818,770 of record NC_089652.1, on the reverse strand, counting down.
TACAGAAAGTTGCAATAGATCCTCTTTCAACTCAGCTGTGCTCTTCAGAGGCTTCAAAAGATTAAGAGGCACCACAGACCTAGGCTAGATCTTTTTTCTAGGCTTATTGCCTCAGGATGAGGGGTTTTTTCCTTTCTGAGTACACTTACTTGAAACTACTTTGTTATTGATCTTCAGTACTAGGTTTCTATCCCACCTTCCTTTTGGTCTACTTTCTTACAGCTTCAGAGGATCTAGTCACTGGTGGTGAGCAATAGTCCTTTTCTGGAAAATTTGGCAAATTCTCAATAGATCCATTTCACTCTGGAAATCCTCAATTATTCTCTTCTTCCAAATACTGGTATTTCATGGACTATTGTATCTTACAGTGATTAAACTAAGGTTTTTAGGCTTCTGTGTAATCTGCAGGTAAGATGTTTCCATTCATGCAAGCCTTTAAGAACAGATTGGATAAGGATCTGCTAAAAACTCCATAGACATTTCTGCTTTGCAGTAGGACTCATCTTAAGTGGACTTATCCTAATTTTCTGGGTTGTAATAGCCTTGAGTAGCTCCCAGCATGAATAACCAGTTTCCTTTCTTCTCAGAGATTGCTCCAGGAAATAAAAAACATCGGATTTCAAGAGCAGACAGTGAGACCATACACCCTGCCCAATTACCCCTAGGAAACAGAGCTCAGACTTGGAGCAACATATAATGAATACTTATCAGAAAATGTACCTAGTAAACTCACCAGAGTTAAAAAAAACTGAATATATATAAGAAATCAGTAATTAAGATCTTTATTTTTGGTGGTTGCAAGCAGGATCATGTTCAAATGAGATGTCAGCAGTTGTGATAAATTTTCCATACTTTTTTACTACAAACAGCAAGCTACTCTTGCATCCTTTGAATTATCTTTTTCTGGAAAAAATATTTAGATCTAAATCACATTAAACTTTCTTTTGGTTTGAAATGCCTCTACTGAGATTACTTAGTGCTTTGTCACTGTGAAGGACCTAGAAATATAGGAATATAAAGAAACTTTAGAAAGCAAAAAGTAGTGATGATCCTGAAAACAAACTAACATCTGTGCAAGAGTAACACTGACTTAATCATAAAAATATGATTTAAATTGGAAAACAAAAAGAAAGCATGCATATAATTCTGGGAAAATTAAAGTATCTTATTTGGTAGATTTGTTTACTTGAAGAAAGACCTTTGCCTACCTGACATAGCTGCTTTGCAAAGTTAATAATAGACTTTCAGACATATGGACAAACATTCTAATATGAAGAGTTAATTTTAACAAGGAGTTGAGGATTTTTCTACCTTTCCTTTCTTTCCATAAATTTAGAAATTGGAAGATTCTAAAAGTTGTGTTAGTTGTTGTTATTAGATTGCAAGATGTGTGTTGTAGGGCTCAATACTGTGGATATACAGCAAATGGAAATTAATCTTGCTATTTTCTTGTTTGTGTTATTGTATTATATGTTTATATATGTTTGTATTATATTTTTGTATGTTTGCATTGAATATATTATTTCTCCACTAAATGTACAGTGGAACTGAGAAAACAAAAATTATCTGAACCATAAAACAAAGAACTGCAATTCACCTAATATATCTGATTATGAAAAGGACATGGACTAAACATTAATTCTAGATAATGGATTAAAATCCCCAGATAATGGATTAAAACCCCCACTTATACAGATTATGATTGCATGATTTTGCTCTAAACTCTGACAGTATTCTGGACAAGAAAATTCAGTCATAAGTGGATTGGAAACTATTCATTCTTGCTCTGGCCTGGCAGATAGCCCATTAGCTTTAAATTAAACAAATATCAGCAGTAATATTAAATAAAATTTAAATGTTGTCATAAAATGTCAAATATCATTTATTTTATGACTGCTACTCAAAATAATGATTATTGTCTTAACTATGTCAGAGGGAGGCATTTCTCTCTCTGACTTCTAATTTTCTGTATCCGAGAGAAACTTCTAGTTAATTTTAGGAAAAAGCTGTCGTTCCAGATCAAGAGCACTAAGCTGGTGTTGTATTTAGCAATCTCCCAGACTTCTGGCAAAATTGTTTTAATTAGCCTTCTCCTAACAGCATTTAAACAAATCCTACGCTGCCAAGGAAGGAAGAAATGACTTCTCAGTCAGATAGTTTACTTAGCTCTTTTTCTCCATTGCTATAAATCTTGCTGTGGAGACTATTAGTGACTTGACTACTTTTTTTTTAAACAATGAACTGTGACCACTTTACCCACTGAAAAGCTTACACATCATTCAAGTATAAATGCCCTGTTTCTGCATGGTTTATTTTCACACCATTGTTGGGTGCTAAAATAGTTTTATACCATTTATAAAACACAGACATTTTAGCAAACCTGTCCAGTATGCCAGAGTAGAAAAACTAGTAGCAATAATCACTTATATATGCAATGTAGCAGGACTACTATTGGAGCCAGATATGTTTGGCTAATGCTGACAGATTAACTTGAACGCTGAATTAACTCATGATCATGTACTTTGAATTCCACAACACACGGATAATTTCAGAAAATGCCCTAATTTGGGCACTTGAAATGACAAACAATGCCACTTCCAAGAGAATTTATATGGTTTGTGGGCCAAAAAAAAACCCATTATTTTTTTCCACATCTAGAACTCACTCACCTACAGCCTAGGAAGACCCTGTATAAGGTTTGGCTTTGGCCCTGCATGTTTTCTCCACAACATGCAGGTTTGTGTGTTTCCTGAGTGTGGCTGTGAGCCCCGTGAGCTCGCTTGCGATGTGCGTGTGTGTGCGGTGCCCCAGCGCTCGCAGGCCAGGCAGCCCAGCGCTCCATGCGGTTAAGTAAACACGGCATGGCTGCCGGGGCACGCAGCCAAGGCTGAGGCCAGGAGGAGGGGATGAGGCTGGGAGGAAATAAGAGCAAATTCCTCTGAAATGATCTGACAGGAAATGACAGAGTGTCAGCCTTATACAACCACACTGCGCGCGAGAGAGAGAGGGCGGGAGAAGTTCTTCCTAAACACAGAGTGGTGCCAGATCTCAGTAGGTGAGGATGATGAAATAATAAAGCATTTCCCGTGTGTGTTTTTCATTAGTCCTGTTTTGTTTTTCTTCCAAGTGCTGTGGAAACAGAACAGAAGCCCATGTTTCAGCCATGACTGCAATGGCCTCCTCTCATGGGAATAACAGCTGCATAAATAGGAGGGAAGCCCTCAGTGGAATTGCTTCCAACACCTTTCTAATGGAAATAATGATTTGCAAAGCCCAGTTTATACCTTTGCCACGTAATTAGTAGCCAAGATTAAAAACATTGTTCCAACTCCCAGCATCCTTCAAAACTGGCAAGACATTAAATATTCCACTGTGTTCCAAAAAGGTAGCCCATAAGTGATCATTGTAAGGACAGTCTTGGCCAGCTGAATCAAGCCCTTGAATCAATCAACACTTATTATATGGAAATTAACCAGTTTGATGTCAATTAGTGGAAATTTGTTAGCAGACATAACCTATGAGACACTTTATTTTGAATTCCCAGCTCTCCTCATTGAAGCTGGCTGAGATGGGGCTGAGCACTAAAATCCAGATTTCTTAAGACTCAGAGCGGAATCAATTAAAAAAAGGCGTGGGGGGAAACTGTCTCAAAATACGTAAAACGTTTCTGATTTCTTAGGCCAAATAAGCCCAAAAAGCATGGATAATTATTTTTTCCCCATAAAGAGTCAATTTCTAGTTACAGATTTGCATGCATAACAGCCTATTCTCTATGTGTCAATACTAAGTATTGATAAAAGAAACAAAGGTTGCTAGACAAATTGAAAAACTTACCCTCATTTCACTCTACTTTTAAATGAAAATTCTTTTTCCATCATGCTCTTATAAATCACATTCTCATATTAAGAAAGTAGAAGTTCCAAACTAAATTTTCTGTCTTGATCATGAATTTGCCTCCTAAGAGTAACTAAAAATCAAAATTTTGGATAGCTGTTTGAACCAGAAGAGATTACAAAAGGTTTCCTCAAGGCTTAAGGCTTAAGACCCGTCTGGTCTGTGACTACTGTGAGCTCCACCTTTTGTTTAAAATTAATCAAGTACCATCACATAACATTTTGCCTGTATATAGCAGCATACAGTGTGACAGCCTGCTGATATACCATTGAAATTAAATATTAGAACTGGGGGTTAGATTTCAAAGCTCTATAACTGATCCTAAAACACAGCTAAGAAGTGAACATTGGATCAGAGTCTTGCTATAATATGGAAAACTCCTGATGGTTTTGAAGTCAGGGTTTCCACATGTCTTGTGGAAACTCCTCTGTAACTCCTATTAACTGTCCATGATATATACAGCATGTTATCCTCACATAAAAATGGGTGTTCCTAAAATAATTGGGCCTGATATAACCATCTAGAGCACACATCCACTATTCATTATTTACAATATCATTGGCCAACATTACAGCAACGCCCAAAGTTCAAACTTTTACCTAATTTGAAGTGTCTCTTAAAACTAAAAATTCTCTCAAGCATTTTAATTTGCTAGGAATAATTTTTCTGCTTGTTTAATTTATAAATAGTTATTAAATGAGCTGTTCAATGTAGTGCAGTACAATAGTTCCAGAAGTTGACAATGGAGATACCACTGTCAAATTGTAATGTCTTTCCTTTGATACTGATAGGGGTTCTGTAACCTGCATGATCAATGCAATTTATCACGAGATTCAGGCAGTGACAGCACTTACTTGAAATCAGTCTGATAAAGTTGCAATTATTTCTTGATACTGTTGGCTATCCAGGCTTCTATAATTTCTCTGGTAAGAGGTGCTCCTAAGGCCAGCAGCCTCTTTTGGAAGGGTCATGTTTATACTGATCACATGGCTACAACCACTACCTTGTAGTATCATGGGAAAAAAAGATGCTAACATAAAACTGTCTTTCTCTGCTCTTCTTTAAGTCAATTTAAATATTAATAATAAACATACTTCACTCCACACATTTAGTAAATTACTCACGTTATTTTAAAATATGAGCAGACATTGTCTTTTCTCAAACAAGGAAAGCAGTGCCAGAAATGTTGAAGTATTAGGAATGTGCAAAATTTATTACAGGGTGCCTAGAAATTGCTTATTTAGTAATGGGTCTGTACATTGCTGCCAAAATGGATGCTTCAATGGTAGTGGAGTAAAATCAATTTATGAAAGAACATATTTCACTTATGATCAGTATGTTTTGCATATAAATTTTAAGTATATGGCAAAAGAAGTATAGATTTCACTCTAAGACACTTTCCATCTCTGTAGATGATGTCAGAGACTACAGTTGAGATTAGGTATCTGGATACATCCTTGATTGTTAAACTTTATGGGAATTTTGCTATGCGCCTTAGAGGATGCAAGGCTTTAATTCTCGAATTGTTTCTCAGCAGCAATAGAAAATATACTTTCAACCTCAGTAGTCTAGGAGTATGTTCCTCTGCCAAAAACCAGGTATATATACTGTGGAACTATCAGGGTAGTTCCAAGAACTGGACTTTTTTAGTTTCCAGAACCTGTTAACTTGGGCTTTCAGTATTGAAATTAAGGCCCTGCTGGACTCAAATGTTTTGTGTTGCTAGAAAACTTCTAGTTCTCAGTTCATGTTAAGATGGATAATTATGAAAAAATCAACAAAACGTTCCAAATGTAAGGATTAACTTTTCAAAGAAGTCTTTAATAAAACATTTAATTTCTGCTAAAGCAATTAATATTATGAGTTTACTGATGTCAAAATCATTGGCTTTAAAAGAGCCATGATTATGCACATATCACATAGCTATATTCAGTATCCTGCAATATCACCTTGTTTATGTGAATTTTAAGCTTAACAACAATTATTATCTAAAAAAAAATTACTCATATTTATAGAAACTAACTGCTTAATTCCTGACATTATCAAATGGGCCTACCTGTAGATAGGGGACCGAATTATAAGAGTGTATTTTGAGTTCTTTGGAGGTATAAGGCAGCTCTTAAAGAGTTCCTGGGCATCCAGATTTATGTACAAGCTGCAAAGCTGAGGGATAGAACTATTATATTATCAATATTTTCTGTTCCAGTTTCCATCTAGACAAGTACATTAAAAGACCTTAAGGGCCTTCAAAACCTCAGAGTACAGAACTTGGGATCCAAGAGACAATTCTAGGGCCCATTCTGCAGCACTTTGTGTGTAGAAGCTTGGTAGTGATGAAGAGAAGTACAGTACTGTGTCTTTCATTCTGTGAGTTCAAGAAGCATCTGGACAATGCTCTCAGGCACATGGTGTGATATTTGGAGCAGTCCTATGCAGGACCAGGAGTTGGACTTGGATTATCCTGGTGAGTTCCTTCCAACTGAGAATATACTGTGATTCTGTGGTACTATTGAGCACCTACTTTCCACACAGAGACAACAGCATCTCTGCACCAGCCGAATAAGAATATGCAGCACTAAAAATCTGAATCAATTGCTGAATCAATTTGGTTAGAGCATTTTAAATTAGAACATCATTGGACACATTCCATTTAACTTCCTCTTTTCACTTATCTTCAACTCTTCACTTATCTTCAACTCTTGATTCAGCATTGGACTGATGACTGAAACTGGCTTTACATGAATTTAGTGACTAATGCTAGTAAATAAAAGCAAACACTTCTGGCAGTGATGCTGTAAAGTAGGCTAGCTATATTACTTGTTCCAGTCTCTGTGACTGGTTCCCATCCTAAAGCACCAGCAGGAAGTCTGACATTTCATAATGGTCTGCAGCTTTAAGGAGAAAACCGCTTGCTCTCTCAATTGAAAGCTGTGGGTGTTGCTGGCAGAGGTAATAAGCCTCTACATCCACTGGTATCTGTGTACATTGTATTACAAGCTTGCTATTAACTGGGATAAGAAAGAAAATCTCTAACATTTTGTATTTCAATTGTGTGAAGTGTTTTCCTGAGGATGTAAACAGTATGTCATTGATGGTACACACACAAGATATTAACCTACTCCTGCTGTAATCTGAGTGGCACTTCATTACATTTTTTCAAATGAACTGTCATTTCATTGCAATCTTTCCACAGGGCAGATGTTTCAGAGTATATCTATTTTGCATTATAGGAACACATACAGCTTCTTAAGGATGAACAGCATCTCTTAAAGATGTATCTTTATGCAAGGAAAGACAGATGTTCTGAAGAGAGAGGAAGGTCATGTTTTGGGCCCTTAGGATGCAGGCTAATAATACTGTGGCTTTCTCATCCTCATCTCACTTCAGAATTTTTGTCATGTCAGACTACAGAAGACAGACCACCATAAGTTGCATGTGTAAAACAAGCATGAACTATATTAAAAAATAGTAAAAATAAACATTAAATATATTAAAATAATCCCCAGTCACATATGCAAGACTATTTCACATTGAGAAAATTTACAAAGATCTTTTTCATACTCAGTTATCTGCTTTGACAATTGTTTTTGACCCATTGCCTCAGATAGTAAATACCAAAAAAATCTGGTCTGAGAAAGTCAGTGGATTGTATACCTGAAAGCATCTTTTCCAGCTCAGAGCAGAGCCTTACAATCCCTCCCTTCCCCACTGGTGATGCTGTGCCTGATGCCCCCAGGACACACCTGACCCTCCTGGCTGCCAGGGCACTGCTGACTCACTGATCCCCCAGGTCCCTTTCCATGGTGCTGCCCTCCAGCCTCTCACTTCTCAGTCTGTCCCTACATCCAGGGTTGCCATGTCCCAGGGATATTAAAATTAGAAGTTTCCAATCAATTTGGCTGCCCGTTTTAGATGGTTAATTTGGCAAGTGAGAGGAGGAGTGATTAATAGCATGTAGTACTTCATACATTCAAAATTCATCTGCCAGACTTCTGTTGTTAGCAATCTTTCATGCTGAAAGTCACAGCACATAAGAGTTAGTGACCATGTACAAATTTCCTGCAGAGAAAGATACATGGCATCACTAAGACCTTGTGTGGTAGAGATGAACCCAGGAAGATCCAGGGAGACTTTTCCTTTAGTTGACCTTAATTTGAATTCCTAATTTTTGATCAATGATTTCATGTATAGCCCTAGTCTGGAGCCCCAGTCTTGGGAGAATTACAGTATTACAGTAGGTGAAGTATCAGCTGTGGCTCACACGCTCCAAACATCTGAGCTGAAGGATGATCAACTAGAATGAAGATTCAGTATTAATCAGAGCCTACTGGATATGCAAGAAATAAAATCCCACAAGACTATTCCTTGAATAGAAGCCATGTGCCCCCAGGACACACCAATTACCATAGTAACAACTTCCATTCATAGCTCAATGCACCACATTTTCTAAAGGTGAGTCTATGTCACTCTCACTTTTTCAGATTCCCAGAGCATTTAGGGGATGGTTTGTAATTCATGCAGCAAATTATTAACTAGGCAGCAAGTGAGGACCTCACTACAGGGGTCTGGAATTCAGCTGTTAGTAGGAAGAAAGAGACCAAAATAGCACTACACTATTCATGTCTTGAGGCATGGTACCATTGACTCTGATGGATTAAAAGGCATCCAGATGCCTACACCCTTAAGGGCCATTACAGCAGTCAAATGTTGCTATCTTTAGTCTGAGCACACTGTGTTGCATGGGGTTAGTTATAGTTCTGCATCTCTTGAGGTTCTCTCCTCTGCTCCAGGAACTCACTCACTCCCATCAAAATCCTAAGGGCTGTGACTCCAACCTGCCACAGCTGTAGGCAGGAGGATAGAGATAAAAACCAACTTATTTAAGGCGAAGTGTCAGGACAAGCCATGCTGAGTCTTCTTGTCCTTATAAACAAGGTCTTGGGAGGATATACAGACCCTCAGTGTTGGCTGCCTTGCACTCCAAGGAGAACATTATTATTCTTCTGCACCAAAGTACAAGTAAGTTCTGGCCAAACAACAAAAGATTTACTGCTTCTTCAATTTGTTTTTAACTACAGCACGAAAAATTTAACTAAAGGCCACAAACTAACAAAATATCTTATGGAAAAAATCCTTTTAATGCCTTGGATTTATTAAGTATAGGTGTTATAATAGTCAGAAACAGCATAATAGAGGAGTTATGTTTGAGTGCTACACATTACAGTCTTTTTTACTACTTAGCTAAAATGGTATCAGTTATTATATCAGCTAATATTAATTACTATCAAGTGAACCTCAATCTCCTGCATTTTAGTTTATAGTGACCATTCTTAGGTATTGTCATTTTTATCTGGATCAAAAACTAAAATATATTTTATGTTTAAAACAGCACAAGTGAAACAATAGTCAATGTATTGAGCAGGGAACAAAATATCCCCACATACCATCTGATGTTGTAGATGCATAGACCTAGGGAGGGTCTGAAACAACTGCACATCATACTGATCTACACTATCTACTGAGATAAAGTTATCATGTCTGGATGTTTCAAGGAAGTAAATTCCATTTTGTCCCCTGAAAATAAAGCAGTAGAGTTTTGACACGGAAAGAAAGAACATCTTACATTGAAAGAAAGAACAGCTTTCTTACATTGTCTTCTCATCACTTGTTTACTTAATTTTGTGTTCACTGGTTCTTCATGTCTTTACACTAAATATAATTATTCCAAGCAAATATTTAGTGTAAAGACATGAAGAACCAGTGAACACAAAATTAAGTAAACAAGTGATGAGAAGACAACGTAAGAAAGGGAAAGCAGGTAGAAACTGCCCCAGCAGGGTGTTCTTAACTTCAGTGAATGTGAGCTGTGGAAGATACTTGTAAGGCTCTAGGCAGGGTTTGTAGTGCCTCTGAAATAGACCCTGAAAAACAAAGAGCTGAAACCTTGTCTGCCCTGTGAACCATTCTTATAGTCAGAAGCATCAAAATGCTTCAAAAGCTTAGAGCTGTCATTTATTCATTTAGGGAAGGTTAGAAGAGGACACAGAATAGTCCACATGCATGCTGCAAATATAGTCCAAGCAGGAGAAGCTTCCAAACTGCTGGTCTGCACCAAAAGTGGTTTTATTCTGATAGTACAAAGTATGCTGGCCAATGGCCAGATTTTACCCTGAACACAAACCTTCTTGTGAAGTGCATTCCTCTGCCCTGATTAAATTCCCCAAGAAACACAAATGCTGAATGCATCCAAAGCCTACTTTGCATCCATGCAAACTGTTCTTTGGTGCTTTCTAAATTAGGTGGCAAATACAAATCCTAATTTGCACACAAGAGATCTGTGTCAAAAATCATATTTCTTCCATGTAATTGGTTTTCTTTTAATCCTGGCCTTAAATTATAACATTCTTGCTGAACTGCTTCAAATAGGCTTTGAACAAGGATTTTTAAAAAATGTTAAATTATGAAAAAAATGCCATCTTATTTTACTGCTTACTTCAGGATTCAGAGAGATGAAGAACAGTGACAGCATAGCTGTTCACCCATAACACTGGGACAGCAGGTAAACTGACAGTGTGTAATTACCAAGGGGTGATATTAGTTAAAACATATAGCCAAAATAGTGCTATTGCATATGCATCCCTTGGTCTTCAAGGCAGTGTTTAAAATAAAAAACCTTCACTGAGACAGAAAAACTGCTATAGTTATATCATAGCACACTGAGTTGCGAACCTTTTAATGAAAGACATAATTCTTATGCTGTCTGCATCATACTATATTCTCATGCAAAACACTTTAATGCATAGTGTAAATTATCTAAGACTTTCTTAGTATGTATTACATTTCTTAATCATAGATATTGGGTGTAAAAAAAAGAGAATTATGTGACATGCTGCAAAACAAATTGCTTGGTGTTAGCATATACTAGCTGGGTCTATATCTGAAAAATGCATGCATAGAAGGGGAGGATTTTTTTTTTTAATGTGCAGAACTTGCTTCTAAGTGCATATGTTATCAATGAAGCAAGAATGACTAATCTGAAATAATGGTGATCTGATTTTCAGCCAAAATCATCAGTTTAAAGGCAAGGGATCTAGATTACAGTCTGGATGATCTATTCTTCTGAATTTCAGAAAAAGCTTCATGTCTGGAAAAAGGACAAATAGAAATAAACCAAATGTTTGCACCCACTTTCTTAATTCATTACATTCAGTTAATGTATAAAGAAGTTTTAAATACAAATCTTGTGTTCAGCAATAAAATGCTTTTGTTTCCAAGTTAGCAGACAGGTTTGTTTTGCTGATGTCTCATCAGCTGTGTACTGCAATGGTGGGCAATATCATCAGCACCTTTTAAGGTGTGAGTTTCTCACAGATGTCCCTTTGAGAACAGGATCTGATGAGACATGTTATCTCATTTTCTGTCAAGTTTGACTGAAGGTAAAGCCTATTTACATTTTGCCAATGCCGAATATTTTTGAGTACTGAGCAGAGGCTAGAATTTATAATATTCTATATTATTTATGTAATTTAATTGCATTCAAACAGATGAACTACTCTGAATGCAATCTGAAAATCCATGTGTCAAACACCATCAAATAAACCAGAATTTATGAAGGTTAAAGTCTTGTGACTTGCAAAAATATAAACGTATATTGCAGTTCTGACTACAAAGGAACAGGACACCTTTTAACATGGACTTCTGAGAATAAGACATATAAATACAAACACTAAAAAATCCATGACCTGGCAGTTCAAAAGGGATTGATTGCAATCATCACACCTAAACATTACAGA